>NW_027526225.1:40414098-40639098 GCF_048455015.1 Haemaphysalis longicornis
ACCACGCCGCGGGAAATTGCCTTAATATCACGGTTTACGATGACAAACATGCCTCACGCATCCTGGCTACTACCCGAATCGCACTCAACCGAAATGGCAAATGCATCTCTGTCCCACTTGAGGTCTAAATCCCCGCACCGTCCCAATACTCCGTTGCTTTCCCGGGACCACGATGGTATTCTCCATGGTACTGGTCTTGCACAACCTCGGACCTTGATTTGCTGCCTGTGGGCGACTGTACAAGCAGCGTCTGGCGGGGTCTCTTGCTAATATTTGGAGTTTTCCATGCCAGACGTAGCAATACCGTAAAAGATCCGCCTCAATGGTTCACAGCTGTTTCCTCAAGGCCTCTGGTGGGAAACCAAGAGAGACTTCCCCACAGGGGGAGACACAGGGCGCTGGACCGCCCGGAGGGTGATAAATCCCTCCGTGCATCCCAAACTCCACACTTGCAGGTTACCGTCTGCTAACCCATCAGTAACACGGGTTCCAACAAGAAGGTCTGAAATTCTGTAGTTCAACTACTGCCCAGACTGCCTTGAAAGCTTCGCCTGTGGAACGTAGGGCGGCAGCACCGACGCCCTCGTGGAGCTAGAAGGCACCGATGACTAACCCTCTATTCAACTCGCAGAGGTCCAACCAGTCTCCTCTCAAGGTGTGACAGAAAAACGGAAAGCCAAACCGTCCGCCCCTTTCGGCAGGAGAGTGTGGAGATCCGCGGAAAATTTCTCGGTCTTCTCAATTAATGGTACTCGGATTTACCACCCCTGCGACTGCCGTACAGATGCCCCGCAGTCGCGCAGTGGGTGACCCCTGTTAGCCTACCTTCACCCCCTTTCGGAAGTTCCGCCTTTTCCCAGCGGGAACCTCGTGGTGGTTGGGACCACCCCGGAGGGCCACTTCTACCGCCCTCCGTAACTCTACACTCGCGCTCCCCAGAAGCGGGGACAGGGGCATGCCAGCACCCCCAGCGAAATGGACCGACACCCTTTAGGCCCCCGTATGGAATACAGAGGTGTGCAATTGCCTCCGGACAAGAAGAGAAATTACTTTGCTGAAGGCTCCACCGCAGATATTTTCGAATGGTTTCGGTATGAACATGCAGAAATTCTCTCGGCACATCGCATCGATACAACCAACCGTCCGGTACTCACGTTTGACTCCCCAACTTTGCCAAAAGCTGTGAATTATTATATGACATCATCATGTGGGCCCTTAAAGGGACACTGAAGTGAATTTGTCAAGCTCCCGTTTTTGCTTGCACTGTGTAGACTGGCTCAAATTAGCACACTTTTAATCGTTTTTACGATTGACAAATCGGTAATTATTTTACAAAGCGCGAAAGAAGAAAAACTACCATGCGCGGTTTGCGGCGGCCGCACCAACTAAAGCTGTGACGTTAGGAGGAGCGGGCACCGTGATTGGACGATGCCCAAGGTGAGCAACCAAACAAGTTTCGGTTTCGGTTTCGGTTCTGTAAAACACAACCAGTGGCGTTGTTGGATGGGCATTCTCAATGACTCAGTAATCATCGTACCGCGCTTCTGCCATGTTGTCAGCTGTAAAAATGCGTAAAGATAAGGCTCCTAGGACAGCTTGGAATCGTAGCATTCACTAGCCGAAACCTACGCAGTGCATGAACGCCCTCCGCTTACCCGTAGACGCCCAAATGTCATGCGCTTTTCCCCCATAATTGGAGCTTGCCTCCCTCATGCCTGTATCGTAAAAAGCGTGTTCGCACCAGGCCAAGGGTCTGTTGATTCTGGCCTGTGCCCACTGCCTGCAAGCAGTCGGTGCTTATGGCAACAGCACGCCAACGAGAACTCGCTAGCGCGCCATGCATGTGCCAGCCTGCGCGCGTTTTGTGAACTAGTTCGTGTAGCCATGAACGTTGCGGCCCAAAAAAAGGTGAACTCAATATAGAAAACATCGGCGGAAAACAAAAAAGTTAACTTACAAAAAAAAAAAAGCACGTACCTGCGGGGATTCGAACTTGTGTCTTGCAAAACATTCGCGGTGACATACCCAGCGCCCCAGACTACTGAGCCACGGAGCGGGACGCGGAAGCCTTGCTAATATAGTGTATATATTGTACAACCGGTTTACACTTCTATTTAGTTTTGGCATTTCAAGCAGCTTAGGTGACTATTTGTTGTACTGCGATCGTGCAGTAAGCGTCGCCCGAGTTTCCACAGTAGCTCACGTCTAGCAATTGCATTTCGTAGACGGAAAAGCGTTCGCAGATGCGTAGTCGTGCTGCTGACCGCTGTGCTTGTTCGCCCAGCGCAAAAAAGTGCTTCTCGCGCCCTAGTTTTACGCTGTACGGTAAAAATATCAGTTGATTTTATTTCCTTAGTACCTATATTGACTTCGCTGACTCTTCTCCCGCCTTCAAGAGGCCTTATATTTTGCTACTGGCGTACCAGTCAGCGAGGCGACACATGTGCGCTTGTGCAGCACTTGTGTGAAGCGAACTTGACTTGGAGCTAGATACAATGTACAAACAAACCAAGTAAAGAAAGGCACATTCTTCCATTCACAAACGTGTCCTGGCTTCGTTTCAACTAAGCGAACTAATTGCGACCAAGCAATTTTTTTTAACCTCCTTGATTGCGACGACCTGCCGGCGGCCGGCGGACGAAACGCTGGGCCGACTGACTCTGTGGGCCGGGGAGCCGTGCAGTAGCGCAGCCGTGGCGCAGCCAATTGCCAGCTCATCCCCTCCTGACGTCACACGAAAACACCACGGAAAATGGGCGAGCGTAAAGAGAGGAGGACAGAATTTTCGAATTATATTTCTACTAAATAAAATCGCGTAAACGCGCCTAGATTGGTCGAAACATGGCCTGGGGACTCCGGACTACAATTTGCACAAGTAATCCCGCAATGTTTACATATCACTTCAGTGTCCCTTTAAGTACCCAAGAGTTTGTTACAACTGCCACCGCATTGGTCCTATGTCCAAGTATTGTCCCAGCCAGACAATGGCAGGATTTGCGGTAGACAACATGATGCAGGTGAAGATTGCAGTCCGACAGTACGCTCACAGCATGTGACGAATTAGGCCCTATTACTGTCACCACAACTTGCCCCAGCATGTTCTTCTCCAATAACACACCTGCGAAAGATTCTGACGAAGGCATCTCTTGGGCAGGCAGAATAAGTCAGAATAATACTCAGCACCAACCCAAGAAAAGCGAAGGTGCTTGTAACTCTCAACAGGCCCCCTTTTATGCAGTCATCTTGTCCGAGCTGGCTGCCTTATAAGAAGATATTCAGCAGCTCTAGACTGAAAACCAAGAACTCATAAATGTCCTAGCTGCAAAGAATCAGCATGTAACCAAAACGAACCCCAGTAAATCCCCTTAAAGTAAAAATACGCGCCCTAGCCGGACCCCCGGCTTCGAACGTTTAACCACATCACTAATTATAATCGAAACGGTGCTCATGCAGGCCCTCCATGCTATCAGAACCGACTTCCAGCGTGAACGCATCACACGGCAAGATAGCATAGGTAAAAGCTGAGGTCTTATAAATAGCCACGTGCAATGCACAACGGCTATGCTGCAACGTATTTTCAACGGATTAACTCCGACCAAGGCTCCCGAAGAACCCGCGCCTAAAGTCGCCAATCAGCAATAATGACCACCCCTACTATACTACAGTGGAAGTGCCGCAGATCCCACCAGAATAATCTTACATTGTCACAGCGCATTAGAAAAATTCAACCGCTATTTATGTTGCTGCAATAAACTCGCACAACTCCTAATGTTTGCGGCTACACGGTCTGCATTACCTGCAAACCGCATCGTAACTCAAGAAGGACACACCATCACACCCGGCTATGCGGCCGGACTAGTCCATGCCGACCTTGGAAGCCGACCAGTCATCATGCCCGACCTTACGTCTACTCACCATGACTCCATGGTTGCTCATGCTCTTCCCCACTACCTAGTGGAAAAACCAGTGGTTGCCTCAACCTAGTACATACCAATTACAGAATCTCTCCGCAATGTTATTTTACTTGAATAAGACAACCTAGGTCTCAATTTCTCCACAGAAATATGGTTGTTGGAGGCGATTTTAATCAAGTGAACTACACATGGGGCTAGTTCAATACCGAAAAGAGGGCGCCGGCTCTTGAGGAAACTGCTGAACTATGCAATCTACACCTCGTTAATGACCTTGCCTGTGCAACAAGTGTGGAGCTTCATTCATCTCCACGAGACACCATCTCTGACTTTACCTCGACCACTGCAGCCCTTATCCGTAATTGGTCCACGTACAGAACCACGTGGGGTAGTGATCACTACCATAAATGCATTACCTTACGCGTAAAACAAGTACGCACGACGAAAACGATCGCTCGCACAGACTGGTGCGCCTTTCGGCACGCTCTCAAAGCACGTGAGGACCAAGATCTTTTGGCATTCATCACTGGCGTCCCACAGGCTTCGCACACGGCTTCCGAACATGTCATCTGTAATAAAGACACCCCTGCCATTGACGCGCATTTATCTAATTTGTAGAAGCGAGTCGAGCACCTCACCCACCGCTACCGCTATAATGGTCATCGCCATAGGGACTGATTAGAATCGGGCATCTCTACAAATTGATAATTTTGTATAAACAACCTGTGCACTGACGGCCGATCCATCCCGAGTACAGCACCAACTTATCACTACCTTCATCCCCATGGCATTACGCACCCAGCTCCCCACAATACAGGTCATCCAGGTCTCTGATTCACGCGAAGACGTAGACTCCCTATTCACTCTGGCAGAGCTCCGGGTGGCCTTAATGCAGCGAAAACTATGTTCTGCTCCTAGCCATGCGGGTTTTGCCTGGCAAAAAGTTTAAATCATGGACGATTTTGCCCTGACTCTACTACTAGCAGACTTGAAGAAGCTATGGAAGATGAGCGAGGCCCCTAAAAACCTGAAACTCACACTCGTGCATACTATTCCCAAAACAAAGACCCAAATGGTATCACAAACTTGCCGCCAATATCACTTTCTCCTAGTCTGTGTAAACTAATCGAATGTCTCATAGATACCCCCTACAATACTACCCCGAATACGCTGAGGCTTGGTTTCACACAGGTCAAACTGGCTTTCGCCCTCATCCGGCTACACACGACTGCCTGTGGCTTCTTCGTCATGATATTAATCGCCAGCCGAGGAGTCGTGGCCTACCAAACTGTGTTTTAGATGTCGTCATTCGCAAGGAATTCGACACAGTCAGTCAAAGCGCTATTCTAGAAGAATTAGCCCAAGCATATCCCAGCCAAAACCTCAAGACCGGGTGCGCCACTTACCAGAGTAGACTCATAAAACTTAGCGGTACGCATCCGGCATGATTGCGCCATACCTGTTTTCAGGACAGGGGGGTACCTCAAGGGTCTATCCTCATACCAGTAATCTTTAAGGTGGGGATGACCCGTATGACTCGGGAACTCGAGCAAGTCACATCAGCGTGTTCCGCCATCTAAGCGGAACGTATACGATATGAACAGAAGTAATGACTTCGAAAACACGGACAGTATGATTCCTGAACCTCAGGCGGCTGTCGCAAGCCTTTTTTTGAAAACCGTATGCCTCAATTAAAAAAAACCGAATACTTTCTTGATCGCGGTACCAGATCCTCGCGTTCTATGAAACCAGCCGCTCTCCACATCGCAAATAGCACTATACGTGGCACTTGTGGCCACATAAGGCTGCTTTGCATCTCGCTGGGCAGTCGCAACAGTCGAAACGTCTGGCTACCCAAATTGAAAAAAAAAGACATTAACCGATTCTACACTTTATTGAACGTCTGTCTATCAAGTTCGGCGGCGCACGACAGAGCTCATGCGTTGTTATGGCAAGAAAGTTCTAGAAAACTAAAAATTTGAACGATCTCAACGCATTTAGGGCTTTCCGGAACAAGGTAATAAATTCCTCAAACAATCAAAAACACACTTCCTTCAAACTAATCATTCAGCACAAAAGTAACAAAACGTAATGATGTGTTTTTGTGGTTTCACACGGTACTTGGTCCTAGAAAGCACAGGGAACGCTTCCAGAGCTGATAATGGGTGGCACTTCTATGTCTTAGAAAGCCCTAACCAACTTGTTCAAGAACCTTTCTGTTTTCTTGAATGGCGCCACTCATGACCCAGAAAGCATGCAGTTCATAAGCCAATGAAATAGCCAGAGCGCATTTTTCAATCCAATAGAGCGGGAAGTAAATTGCACTTCATTTTTTCCTCCCACAACAGAAAACGTGGCGACACTGATATTATCAAAGTTTGTGGGATATAGTACTTCCTAGACATTATCTCCCCCGTCCTAGGACATATCTTTAACCTCGAACTTGCGGATGGCTGGAGCCCAAAACGTATCAAGACGGCAAAAGTAACTGCTATGCGCACAGGCGCATTTCAAGAACTAGAGGCCCATTTCAATCCTAATCATTCTTTTCAAAACTTCTGCAGATTATGTATGTATGAAAGAATGACTAGCTTCGACGAAAAAGATGATATATTAACCTTAAATCCATTTGGTTTCCGGAAGGGCACGCCCACGGAGTATTCAAACCTCCTAAAGTAAAACAAGCTCCTTCTACGGTCAATAGAGCAAAAACTATTTACACTGAGAATTTCTGTCAATTTTTCTAAGGCGTTCGACGGCATTACCTACCAAACAGTATTAGAAAAATTATGAGCCAACGGTTTTCTAGGAACACTTCTAGCACTGATAGAATCACACCTCTAATACTTCTAAAAACAAGTCTCTGTAATTGGTACAATGTCCCATTAAACAATTAGATGTGGGGTACCGCAAGGAAGTATCCTGGGGCCACCTGTTTTGAATATATACATTACAAACGTTTTAAACATTAAATACAATCTAAAATGTAATAATTAGGCAGATGGCACTAGGCTGTTTTTATATTTGATAATAGTACACATCTGACTGGTCGGCCTAACTGTATTCTGGATAAATTAAATACATGACGTAAATAAAATGCATTTTCTATCTTTACCTCCAAAACCAAGGCTCTGCTTTTCAGAGGAAAAACTCGAACCTTAAATGCTACGGATATTTTTCGTATTGTGAATTCCGCCATTAAATATTCTCTGCAGTACAAAGCTCTGAAGTCATCTTTGAAGGACACATGATGTGAAGAAGTACGTCGAAAGTATCAGTAACAAGATTTCGCAAGCAGTTGGCATTCTACGAACACTGACAACATAATTACCGACAAGCAAATGTTACATACAATGCACTGTTTCTTTCACGAATTAGTTTTTGTCACCTGATTGTTATTGTCACCTCATTTATTGAAACAATACCTTTTTAAAGGATAAAAAGGCTACTCACATTAATAGACCAGATTTAGTGGATATCCCCAAGGTGGAGTACGTTTCTGCGAAGAAAAGGTTGACACACACCCACCCGAATGCAGCCGTACGGCTACAAAGGAGAGCTAAACCGCTTTCTGAGAAACTTCTCAGTTGAAGGAAAATTTGTCCTGGTCCATGATTCGCACCCAGGACCACCGCCTAACTAGAGCAGTCGTTCTACCAACTCAGCTCACCACAACACTAGTAATTTGTAGCGCGACAGCGAATTGATCAGCAACTGGGAATGATGAACAGGTGTTAATAAACCAGATTTAGGGGGCGTCTCCGAGGTAGAGTAAGTTGCTATGAAGGAACCCACCTGAATGCAGCCATACGGCGGTGCTCCCGGGTTCGAATCCTGGACCAGGACGAATTTTTATTCAACTGTGAAATTTCTCAGAAAGCTGTATAACTTTCCTTTCTAGCCATACGGCTGCACTCAGGTGGGCTGCACTCAGGTGGGTGTCAAACTTTTTTTTGCGGCTACTCACCTGGAGAAAAAAATCTGTGCGTGCAATCTGTAACTCACCCCTGAATGCCCACGCAGAACGAAATTTTACAAAACTTGGCAGTCTTAAAGTTAGATTTTGTTACAATAATATTTTACTTGAGCTATATTAGGCAGTCAAACAGACGACCAAATACGAACCGTGGAAAATGCCTGGTACGCAAACATATTACGAAGTTCAACTGATCCCGAACGCGTTGTCAATCCTACTAAATTCATTTGATCTGTAACTTCAGCTCGTGCTTCTTTTTGTGTCTGTATTTGCGATCGTGTGTTTGCCTTTCTTATTAAAACGGCATTTTACTCTATCCATTCTAAGAAAATATAATGTATTAAAAAAAGATGATACCGAATAGTTCGTTGTATAAATGGCTGGTCTTTGTTGTTGCTGTTTTATGTGCCATCTTTCATTTCTCTTCTTCCATTATTACCCTATATAATGACGTATCTCTGCCCCCCGTGGTGCACAGTGAACTTTGGTTGATTTTGTAGGATTGTTAGTTTCTTGAGGGGTGGGGACCCAGCCAAGCCGATCATTTAAATTCTTTTTTCGGGCTCCCTACGTCCCTGAAACGTGGTAAACAAAGACTGTTATTTGATTTAAACAGCAGAACCAAGAGGCGATAATTGCGGGCCCGGCCGTGAGATTTGATTTAAACAGCAGAACCAAGAAGCTGTAATTGTGGGCCCAGCGGGTGCCACGAAGGTACCGAGTGATTTACGATGCTGTTGAGATATTTGTAAGTAGGTTTTTTACTTACGAGGTTAACGAGAGCATTCTGTGTAGTACCGTAACCGATCGCTTTTCCTGTCCTGGAAGGGGACGAAAAATGGTCTTAATAAAAGAGCAGCCTGAAAAAGTTTGTCAGTCGCCACAACGAAGTTTCTTTTATTGAAACAGTACAAAATAAAGGTGCTAAAAGCAAAAACAGACGACAGCACACAACGAAGAGATGACAGTACAAGCGCTGAACACAGGCTTAGAGCGTCTTTTTTAACTTTTGGGATCTTTACATCGTTACGGCTGATGAAAAGAGTTCTGATGGCACGATTTGCCTTAGTCCAATAGGCAGCAGTAGAGAAAACCGCGAAGGTACCTTCCTAATCTGCCTGAAAAATAGACAATTCATTCTGACGGCAAAAGTGCACAGCGTCACTCACGTGGTGGCTACAGGTAGGCAGTTTTGTCCTCCGTAAAACGTTCACAGCTTCCGAGATGCACCTTTCTTTTTCGCACTCTTGGGTGGCGGAATGGCAGCCTTGCGCACCAGTGCCTCAAGTTCAGCTGCACTCTTCTTAGGCTCGACAGTGAACTTTTGAACTTTTTTGAGGACGAATCCCACGTCGCTACAAAGATGCAGATCTTCGAGGGTGTGAATAGGGTTAGTCGCAGACGGGGGTCTCCTTGGGAACGACGGATCGTAGATGAGGCAGCGTGTGCTTACACCAGTACTAAATTGTTGTGTCCAAGATGCGCACACATTTGCGCCACCGAGCACAACTTATAGCACTGGTACGCAAGGTGGAGAAGCCGCGGCCCAAGAGTGCGAAAAAGAAAAGTGCATCTCGGAAGGTGTGGGCGCTTTACGGAGGACAATAGCGCCTACCTGTAGCTTGCCCGTGAGTGAAGCTGTGCACGTTTTACGTCAGAATGGATTGTTTGTAGTTCAGGCAGATAAGGAAGGTGGCTTCGCGGTTTCCTCTGCTGCTGAATATCGGACTAACGCAAATCGTGGCATGAGCAACCTTTTAATTACCCGTAACAATGTAAAGCTCGCAAAAGGTAAAAAAGACACTCTAAACCTGTGTTCGGCCCTTCCCCTGTCATCTCTTCGTTGTGTGCCATCGTCTTTCTGCGCTGTTAACCCCTTTATGATGCTACACCATCGAGCCCACCAAGCCATCTTTGTGAACTTCTTTTCCACTTCTTTGGGCTGTTTCAACCGCTCTTCAACCGGCCCAGACACACGCATCTCGCTCACTCCCTTCGCCAGATGCCAGTCTCGCGAGCTCGGCTTCTGCATACGTAACAAGGTTCTTCCACCGGCTGTACTAACGTTTGGAGGCCTTCCTACATCAAGGAATCGCGGTTTTACTGTCTGTGCGACCGGCAGAGCGGAGTGGCAAGAGCACTGTCGCTTCTTCAAAGAGTGCTATTTTTGCGCCTGCACAGAGGATTGGAGGCTCACCGCACCTCGGCTCGGTGGTGCGAATGTGTGCGTCCAGGAACGCAAAAGTTAAAGGAGTAGGAATGTAAAAAGAACATTCCTGTACAAAATGTTCTAGTACGAAATGTTTCTGATGGTATTTATGAATTTAATGTATTGCCGTCCGGGCTTTGCAACGCTTCTTCCACCTTCGAACGAATGATGGACAGTATTTTAAGCGGACTAAAGTGGAAGACGTGTCTTTGCTATCTGGATGACGTCGTTGTCTTCTCTTCGGACTTCCAAACGCACCTCGTCTGCCTGGAGCAAGTTTTGACCTGCCTTGCAAGAGCTGCACAACGGACTGCGGCAAAGAGAACTTTGCCCACTATCGAAAGGCGAAGAAAACTGGCTCAGAATTGTAGTGAGCTGCGGTAGTTGGGTGGCGTCCAAATTTTCGTCGATTGAGCGGCAGAAAATCTAGGGACATATTTCGTCCCTCATGCATGGCGTAGTAGTGCGCAGCTCATCGACTTGGAGATTGTGCACATTATCTAGAAGCTCCGTAACAAGACGGGGATCTACCAGCTCTTCAAAGCCGTGTTTCTCCGTGTAAAAGGGCGCACGAAGTCGTCGACTGTTTTATAATCATCATTGCACACGCGCCATTGAGAATTGTCAGAAGGGCGAAGGGAAGCGAAAGGCACCTGCGGAGGAAGAAAATGTCGGATGGCGTAAAAAGCACTGTGGCCTCAGGATTAGATTTGCAGCAAAGAGGAACGAGAACGGTAGAACGAGGTTGGACGACAGTGTCTTTGGCGATGACCACGTTGGTGCTTGGACCACAGAAAGAGTCTTCGAAGAGAGGCGAAAACTCGACTTAGGCAGGTGCATACCGCATGACGGCATGATGGCGCTACAGAAAGTCCAAACCCAAGATTACGTCATGAGAGCAAGACGGCAATATGACAAGCTCAACGGTGTACAGAATATTCTGAATAACGACACGGTCCGTGCAGGCTGCTATGGGCTTAATCTGTTGTGCACTGGCGGTGCGCAAGGGTAGTCTTGAACGTGGCGTCCGAACCTTTCGAATTGAGCGGCATAGGTCGGCGTGAACGACACTAACAGCAGCTCCAGTATCGGTTAGGGCAGTAGAAGGGATACCTTCAACAAACACGTAAATAACATTTTCGGGCAGGACGTGATGACTTTTAGTTTTCGAGGGCGACGCAGCTCTTGCCTCGGGAAGTGCGGCTGTTATTTTTTCTCCCCAGTGCGGGCAGAGCGGCACCGCATAGGCAACAGCGAGTGACGACGTGGAGAAGGGGAGTGGGGGCTGGTGGACGTAGTATAGCTGTCAGGTGGAAGCGACGTCATCGGCGGATCCGAGGCGATTGGTTAGATGGGCTGCGGAACAATATGCGGCTGGGCGTAAGCGGGGTCGTAGTACGGAGCCTGTTGGAAGATGTTCGGAGGCGGCATGCGATTGCATGTCCGGCAATTCCGCATACAAAGCAT
Source organism: Haemaphysalis longicornis (assembly GCF_048455015.1). Lineage (NCBI taxonomy): Eukaryota > Metazoa > Arthropoda > Arachnida > Ixodida > Ixodidae > Haemaphysalis > Haemaphysalis longicornis. The sequence continues at coordinate 40,425,662 of NW_027526225.1, forward strand.
ATAGGGCGGTATGCCTGCGTACGCCACTTTCGCGTAGGAGGAGTACTACCCACAGCCACTTGAAGAGGGCTCGCCGGCATGACATTCGCGACCAGATTGTTCTGAACTGGACGCAGTGGCACGCCAGGCTGGGATGGTGGAGCAGGCGGGTGCATAACTCGAGGTTGGAACGAAGGAGCATGCTGCAGAGGTGACCTCCCTGCAGCTTCGGCGTACGTTATGGGGGCTGCGACCGGCGCCTGGTACAGGAAAGTTGGTATGGCCCCAGCGACCTCTTTTTGTGTCACGTGCCTCAGTGCAGGAGCTAGAGGGGACGACGGTTCCGCGGTTTACGGAAGGAGAGACACCTGCTGAACCACCTCTTCCCGGATAAAATCTTTAATCCGGGTGAACAGCGTCGTGTCGTGTGTATAGGTCGCAGCCAAACTCGACAGGGGCTCGGCCTGAGCGCAAGCATGCCGAATTAGGGCCCGCTGCTTTCGAAGCGCGTCAAAGCTTTGACACAAACGCACGTCGGCTATCGTTTGGAGATCATTGCACAGTAGCATCTGGAACGCGTCATTGTGCTCTCCTTTAATGATGTTCCGGACCTTGTCCATTTCAGTCATCGACGGGTCCATGCGCTTGCACAAGTCAACCACGTCCTCGATGTAGGTGTTGAGTGTTTCCCCGGCTTGTTGGCCGCGTAAATGCAACTGCTGCTCGGCATGGAGCTTGCGTACTGCTGGGCGGCCGAATGCTGCCCAAAGCGGGTGCGGAAGGCAGACCAGGTAGTAATGTCACATTTATTATTTGCGCACCACCACCATGCGAGCTTGTCAAGGGCGTAAAACACGTTATGTAGCTTAGTCGGATCATCCCATTTGTTGTATAGACTCACACGCTCATAGGACGACAGCCAGCCATCGACATCACTGTCGTCCTCGCCAGTGAACAGGGTTGGGTACCGCTGTCGCATCGCGCAAGAGCAGATCACGGGTTCGCCCGACGGCGCAGAGTGCTGGCTGGTCTCTCAGTGGTTTATCTCGGGCAGTGTCCGGCTGCAAAGCTCAAGAGTGGAAACGAGACCCTTTACCTCCACCGTTTGTAAATGGGAATAGCAGTCACAACGGTAGTTCATCGGGGAGTTTATTCAAGGCGTAGCGTAAGGGAACAGGCCGAGCTCAGGACCAGCCGGTACGAGCTCGGGGGCATCATCGTCCGTGTCTTTACGATGATTCTCGGGGCAAACAAGATTAGGCGAATGGCGCTTCGGCATCTATTGTTGTGCCGCGTTAACTCTTCTTTTACAATATATTTATATATACACTGAAATAAGGGTTGGCAGTCAAAAAACATTGCAAAGCAAAAGGGAGAATGCTGTAGGTTAATAAAACAGATAAATCTTTTGAGATAGAACAAAAGTGGTGACAAATAGCCCGCCTGCTTCTCTATATGCATAGCGGGGGCCTAAGTTCTTGCAGTCTTGGTGCCAGAGGTAGCTTGAAAGGGTTCAACACTGGTAGACCACACTCGACTTGTCGTAGACACTTGAGTCATGGCCCGGGGGTTAAAAAGAAGGTCTCCTTCACCATGAGTAGGCCGAGTGGCGCTTGCTACCACCCGCAAGTGCAGGAAACAAAACATACATTCCCCTAAATACCCGAGAAAGTGGTGGGGAAACCGTCCCGCCGGTAGCGTAGTGGTCATCGCACGAGACCGCTATTCTGGACGTCGTGGGTTTGGATCCCACCGGCCGGTCATTTTTTAACAAATTTCTGTCTCAAAAATTCTTCATCTGTTTCTATGACCTACAGCATTCTCTCCTTTGCTTTCCGAGGTTTTCTTGACTACCAACCCTTATTTCTGTCTTAATTCAACCAGGCCCTCATCTCCTATTCTGATTCGCTACATGCATAGCGAGGGCCTGTGTTCTGGCAGTCTCGTGCCATAGGCAGCTTAAGAGGGTTCAACGCTGGTCGAAAACTCTCGACATATCGTAGACACTGGAGTCACGTCTTGGGGGTTAAAATGAAGGTCACCTTCACCCCGAGTAGTCCAAGTGGCGCTGACTACCACACCCAAGTGCAGGAAAAAATACATTCACCTAAATACCTGAGAAAGTGGTGGGGAAACAGCCCCGCCGGTGGCGTAGTGGTCATCGCACCAGACCGGTATTGTGGAGGTGGTTTGTTGAGATCCCACCTGGCGGGCAATTTTTTACCACTTTCTTTCTGTCTCAAAAAATGCTTCAGCTGTTTCTATTACCTACCGCAATCTCCCCTTTGCTTTACGAGGTTTGTTGAATGCCAACCCTTATTTCTCTCTTACTTCAACGAGCCCCACATTTCCTATTCTGATTCGCTATATATATATTTAGAGAGAGAGAGAGAGAGAGAGAGAGAGAGAGAGAGGGGGGGGGTAGAGGGAGAGAGAGGAAAGAAAACTGTCCTGACGAAGGCAAGTCTCTTTGCTAAACATTGCAAATAAACGTGATCGCTACCTTTTTCAAATCCGGCCCCCAACCAGGCACCCTGTACCACATTGTATGGGAGTGCCAGCAATCCCCTTCCCTCACCCCTAACCCCAACCCTACCTAGGAGAAGTGGGGTGAGCTGCTGACTAGCCCCGACCTTCCACACCAGCGACGATTGTAGGAGAGGGCACGGATTGCCAGCATAGCCCAAGGCATCCAGGAATATGGAAGCCTTCCACCGGGCGGGTGCCCTAACATCAGCACCTGGCCTCAAATAAAGTTTAATCATCATCATCTTGTGTTCCCTACTATCTTCTCAATTTTACTTCTCCCTATATATAGATACCTATTTACATATGTGTATGTGTGCGTGTGCGCGGTCGTTTGTGTGAAATAGTAGCGGCTTCAGGAGGCTTACCTGAAGAACACCGCGCTGGAGCCTTAAACTTTGAGCTCGATCTGTTCGTTATTACTTATTGCTTCCTATGCTCGCAATAATTTTTAACGTGGCTTGAAACATACCGTGGAAGCCATTTTGAGCCAATGTTTTATTCAGTGTTGTCTGGTTTATCGTGTCGCATGTTTTTTGGGTAGTCGATAATTATTTCAAGGAAATACTATTCACGTTCAAAAGAACAAAATTAATTTTGTTGTAATAGAATTGCAGTTTCTTTTCGATGCGCTTTAAACTGGAAGTTGAAAAGGTGTTGTAACTTCGGGTTTTCCTAAGAAGGTAGTCATGCGGCAATGAAAGAATATTACCATGCCCTTAGAGAACAATGGGCATATTTGAAATTGGTATAAAATTTGATTTGTTGTTTATGTCACCCCTTTAAAAATGATCGACATTTTGGAAATATTTTTGTCTTTTTGTAAAACCTCCGTAGAAGAACATTCAATTAATTATACGTTCCTAAGTAGGAGCTACGGTGTCAAACGCATGCTTCAATGGACCTTTTCATCAGTACGACATCAGTGGACTTGCTATTTTAGTGACCGGAATATGCTAATAACTACTTGTAGTAATCACTGGATATTTTTACGTGGTATCAAAGGTTTTAAAAGGCATGTAATGCAGTTTGAGTGTTGCGTATGTTTGGGTAACCCTGCTGTTTAAAACAGACGTGAAATAATGAATACACTTATATGACAGTTGCGCTGATAAGATAGGTATCCGATTACTGGCTATCTCAGACGTCACTGAATATGTTGAGCGAAAGCGAGTTGGCAATGCGTTTAAACATTTTTCAGATTGAATCTGCGATATGCAGTGCAATGCTACTAAAAGATTTTCCAAAACAAAGTTTTATAATTCGGTGCAGAAACGTGTTTATGGGGTTTGGTTGAGTCCTGAATTCTTTAGGTCGTGAATATTTTTCGAGTTATTGAAGGAACCGTAAATGGCGATATTAATGTGTTGCTTGCAGTTATTCTGTTTCACCCGCGGCTTTCGGGCATTCCGATGTTTAGTTCCTGTTTAATAATGAAAACGTTATTATAAGCCGTTACAGATCTGGGAATAAAAGATTCGTACGCTGATTCTGCAATAGGAACAGAAGGAGCACTTCCGCAGTAGAGTTTAGGTAAGGTACTTCTGGAATAAATTTTGCTCGTAATATGCTCTCAGTAGGCAAATGAGGTATATATAGGCTTACCTACAGCAGCTTTAGAACAATTAAGTACCAAGTAAATGTGTAGACGGTCACTTATGTGCGTCTTTTAAACTCCAGCACTGAGAGACTTAAATGTCGTATTAGGCATACTGATAACTACTTAAAACCTCGGAAAAAAAAGGGTAGAGAAGTTTCATTATTACAGGTTTTAGATGTCAGCATATAGGGCGGTACAAAGATCGGTACGTTACGAGGATGGACACCGTAAATTTAAGTTTAAAACCCCAACTTATACTAACCTATAACTGCTTTCCTTAAGGCAAAAGAGGTACCTGTTAATAAATTGAATAAAAAGTAACTATTTGTATGTGTGTGGGGGGGTGGCCATAGCACAGAAACAATTGCTTAGTTACACTGAAGAATGAGTATTTCATAATTATCGATAATTCGTGAATCACAAGCGAATATTTCACACATAACTGTTTTTTACAAGCAGCTGTCTAAGCTTGTTTTCATTTCGCGGTGTTCTAATCTAAACTTTCAAGTGCAGCGCGCATGGCGGGAAACTAATTCCTTCACTAGTCTGGTGATTTCAGGTATTAGGATACCAGCACACTCTGGTGAAAGCAGCGGGAGGGGCAGAAATGGTAGAGACAAAAATTCCCCCGCATTTCCCCGAGGGGGAGAATGTGAAAGTGCGAATGCACGGTTGTCGGCCCGCTTGCGGCGCTTGCGCTCGGCCCCCGCAGCCCACCGCCTCGCGGCCTTCTCTTCCATCTCTTCCATCGGGTTTGTAGTATCACGTGTACACCACGCAGTTATCAAGCCGCTATAACGCCGCTGAGTCGCCAACGCACGCCGCTGACGACGTAGTTTGAATGCGTTAAAGATATAAGGCGCGTCACTAACACTGATATCAGCGTCGCGTCCGTGGCTTGGTCGGTAGAGCGTCGCGCTGCGGCCGCAAAGTCCTCGAATCGAATCCTGGCGCCGGATGCTGTTTCTTTTTTAAATATAGAGGAGCACTGCGGACGCCGCCGCCGACGCCACCGGCGGTGGATGGTTTGGGGTCGCTTATAAAGTGCATTCGCACTTAATAAAAAAACAGGATTCAAACTGACCTGGAAAGCTTCTTTTTGCGCGTGCGTGAAGTGTTCGCTGCGCTGCCGCTGCTGTCAATGGAGTGGTCTAGCGTTTCCGGCTTGATGTTATGGCGATGTCCTGGAAATCGTGCGACGCCTTGCGTTCGATTGTCGCCGATGACGCAGTCAATCTAAGTGATAACTGGGCGCCCAATCCGGTAATAACGTGCACGTTTGCAGCGGTCCCAGGCCGTGGCTTTCGACGAAAGTGCGAAGCAGGTCAAGCTATTATTACGGCAAACAGCGGCCACTGCACAGGTCACTGCAAAGACAGGTTTAACGCGATAGTGTTATTAGGCTCATTTTTTTTTGTGACTGCTAGCCGTCCGCTATCAGCCTTGCTCATCAAGCGGCACCAAAGTACGTCATCGTTGCTGACAGGAAACTACAACTGATGCAGACAGATACTTTGGCTCGCCCGAATCAGAAGTAACGAGCAGCGACAACTGGAAAAGATACGCAATTCACGCAGGCGCCACCCCTGAGCAGTGACGTTCATGTTTACACGCCGGGGGTAGTCGCTTGCTCCGCATATTGGTTCGCGAGCCGTGCCCGCAACTTTCGCCACCATCAAAGCGTCTCTCTAAACGATGCTAATGCTGGCGCGAGCTAAAATTGTTTCTCAAGGGTGAAAAAGATTAACGCCTGGCTCTCTAAAACCCCGAAAAATTCCTCCTAAGAGCAGAACCTAATGAAATACCGTAAAAACCCGCGTATAATACGAGGTTTTTTTCCAAATTTCACTATGGAAAATTTGTGCCTCGTATTATATGTGGATCCCAAAGTTTTCAGCCGAAAATTTGCACTTTCGATTTCGGTTTCAGCGGAGGGTGGGCCATCTTGCGGTGGCGTTAGCTCGCTGCTGCTTCTCTCAGCCGACGCCATTTTGATTGTTTTGACCACGCGAAGGATCGGCACGTTCACTGCAAGTCAATCACGATGTCGGGTGCACGAAGGAAGTATTCAGCGGCAATTAAAAAAAGTTATTTTATGCGCTGAGACCATCAGAAATTGCGCGGCAGGACGGCAGTTCGACGTCACCGAAGGCAGCATTCGAGGGTGGAGAAAGCAACTGGTGCTTGACTGGATAAAGTCTGTGTGGTGTCGGCGGCCTGAAGCACTGTTGGGGGTTCCCGTCAGTGCTGGTGTTGGACGCCTTTCGCTGCCACCTGACCGATTCCGTGAAGAAGTTGTTGCGCGAACCCCGAACCGAACTCATTGTCATTCCAGGAGGAATGACATCCCAGCTGCAACCGCTAGACGTTTGCATCAACAAGACTTTCAAAGACTGCATCAGGTCCTGCTACCAAGAGTGGATGAGGTCAGGAGACCCGTAAGTGACAGCTACGGGATGGCTGACGCGGGCTTTTCCAGCGATGCTTTGTGGCTGGATCGCGGATGCGTGGGCCAGTATCACAGAGGAGCTCGTCAGGCACACTTTTAAGAAATGCGGCATCTCGAACGCCCTCGATGGCACTGAGGACCACTTTCTGTGGAAGACATTTCCAACAAGGCGACTTCAGGAGACAGCGGTAGCGAACCTGACGATGACTGAACGGACGTCGGGAGACAGTGCCAGCGAAAACTGACAATGACAGAAGGGTAACTGCAATGCAAATAAATGTTTTCTTTGCTGTTTACCTCGTATTATATGCGGATGAAAACTTTTTTTCTGATTTTGCTCTCCCTGAATTATACCTCGTATTATACGCGGGTCCGTATTATACGCGGGTTTTTACGGTACTGCCCAAATAAAAAATACACCCGAGTATATGGCTTGTAATTTCAAGAGCTTTAAAATGACTTTTCGAATTTCTCGTGGCCACCGCCGCAAGCTCTGTCTTGCGACCGATAAATGGCTCCTCCAGGTCAATTTGTCCAGCCTCAAAATAGGTCAACATGGGATCGCAGAGAAGAGGTACGTAAGAACAACCGCATGGCCTTACAGAGAAGCGGCCGGCTTGTTCACGCAATTACCGAAATGCAGAAAATATTTTAAAATCGCAACCACATTGCAAAATAGCGATTGAGGGTAAGGGCAATAATAAAAGAGGAAACGACGAAACTTTCGTAGGCAGTTATCGTGACCCTAATATCGGTCAGCCTGTCTCACCAGAAGCTTAGCCGCATTGAAGACAGCCGAAGAAGCACCGTTATTGCACCAGCATATAGAGGACAGCACCACCTCTCAATTTCCATGGTGACCGGCCTGGGCCTAAATTGTGCTTTATAATAACTGCATATATCAGAGGTCAATGATACTCCTACTGTCCAAGTACAAAACGAGTATCTAGGGACCAAAAAGTGGGACTAGTCATACTGAAGAATATATGACGCACCCCCAGAAAGAAAACGTCTGGACACCATGATGGATATGTCAACGATACAGCGGCTCTCCATAAAAGCCCTCCCACTACGGAAAGGCATACACCCAAACCTACACCAGGAGCTAGGATCAAATTCTGCTACAAAAAGCTCCTAAACTGTGAAAACATACTACGCCTACAGCAGGACATTCGAAAGGACAAATGCAACTCATGTCAAAGTGGATCACCAGGGCAATTGCTGGGACGTCTTTTCCATCTAACACACAGGAACGGAAAAGAACGATCCACTTTTGGCGATCCACTTTTAGCGGAATTATCAAATACATGAATAAGCATCGTTACACATGCCCAAAGGCCACAGGTATCTTGGCTGCAGGCGTGGTAGCTAAAAGCTTGCAGAGGATCATTAAATGACAATTATGGCCATTCACATCACATCAACACCCGGACAAATGGTCTGTCCGGAAGAGAACGGCGCTGCTGACAAAGGAGGGCTTGTGTTCGAGCAAGTTAGTATTCCATAGCGTTCAACTTAAGCGCCCAAAAACGCAAGGACACAGAAAACAAGACGAAGCGCCAAGGAAAAGGACAAGGACAAAGATACGTGCAAACTGGCATACAGTTCTCCCTTTTAACTACACCTACCACACTTCCCTCCCCCCAAAAATTGCGAACGTCTCATCAACCTGCGGCTAGGAACACAACCCTTTCACTTGCCACACACACAGGCACCTGAACGCGGAAGAATGGGGAACTCTGCGCAGGATACCAACCAGCACATATATCCACACGTCTACATCGGCGAAGATGTTAACTAGGAAACGTGGGACGTTAAACGTAATCTGTGCTAAATATGGGAAAACACCAAATCTTATTACGCAACCGCGTAATATTGAACGATATCTTCTGGGGCGAATGATTCAAACATTGCATAATAAACCTAGGTCGACAGCTTTGAGCCGGTCCTGGCCAGTTTGTAACCTCACGATAAGCGTCCGATGATGGTGGTGGTCTAGACTACGGGTTCTATGCTCGGGGTCTACCTCCTCTTTACCCCTTCTTCCAAAATTCTATCCTTTCGTACTCTATAAAAGTTTAGGTCACATCTACCTTTCTGTCTTAAGATGTAAGACGCGATAGCGCTACTTTGACACCCAGGGAGCGTTTTCGACCGCGGTTGCTGTATTTCCGATGTATGCTTCACGAGCACTGAAGGTCAGCGAAAAGAGATGGACTAGCAGCGCGGTAGACAAAGGCCCTCAGCGGTCGTGCGGCTTGCGATGTAAGCGTCAAAGATGATGGCTGCGGTGTGTTGGTCCATTTGTGTGAGGAGGCGTCAAAATGTCAATGTCTCGAAGTCCTAATGATCAGATGTATATGAGGGAAAGAACCCTTTTGCTTTTGCGAAGAGACACAGAAAGCGATCTCTGGTACAGGAGAAATAGCTGAAGTTCAGGAAAAGAGGGTAATGCGATGGTAGGGAGCTGAAGGGTGGAAACTGAAGAATAAGGCGCCGTATGCAGCAGCTCCTTCCCTTGCCCTCCTATCGACTTGGTAAAAGCTACCTCCACGTTTCGATTGATGTGGAAAATGTAATATTTTAGTTTTTCTTGTAGCACAAGAGGGTGGATGTTTCCCAGATTTTAGCAGAGCTTCAAGTTAATGCGTGATCTTCCCACGTAACATCTTCGCCCACAGAGATTTACAAATGCTTGTGTTGGTTTGTTCTGCACAGAGTTTGCGATTTTTCGGCATTCACAGCCCCCTTGAAGCAAAGGGAAAAATCGTATTTCTAGTCGTAGAATGAGTAGGCGTTCTTGGCGCTTTTTTTTGAAGGGCAGTGCGGTAGTCGTGGTCGCAAGGAGCACGGTATGTGGGTTCGCGTTGCTCTTAGTCGAAGCGTGGTTCTCTTCTAGGTCCTTGTATTCGAGTGTCTGGTGAACGTTCACTTTCTTAATTGTGGAAGCAATACCTTACCGAAGCGTTTAGGTGTACTCTGCATGCAAAAAACACTCTAATAATCTTACAGAGTCTGTAATAATGTTTAAGCTTCTATTAGATCCTTCTGCTTGTCGAATTGCCAAGAAGATGTCTCCAACTTCCGTCTCTTTGTTCCTGTACGTAGAAGGGCCATGTACGTAGAAGACCTAAATATTCAACTACAATTGGAGCCTCGTAGTGCTTTCTTAGATGCTGGACTTGGTGTATATTGTGGTCTCGTTATTGTGGAACTTTGCTCAAATGACCTTGATCCTGCCACATCAACTGTTCTTGTGTAGGTTTGGACTCGTGTGTTTGACAGGACAGAGGAGAGTTATTATGCGGAGTTGTTGGATTGGTGACATGTGTGTCATGGTGCGTAGTCGTTTCTTTTCAGAGGATAGCCCGTCCCCATGTCCTTTTCCCAGCCCCTCGCTTGGTGTAGGTGTAGGGAACTGGTTGCTCTGATCTTTTTAAAAGAGTTATGAAGAAAAAATTTGTCATCATGATCAACATCTTTATTTCGACTCCAGGAAGAAGGTGTTTTTTACTGATCTTCAGCGCTCTTGTCCTTCGCGGCCCGCATTCATCCTTTGTCTCCGAATGTTATTCCATCCCTCCATTGAGGTAATAGGCTTCCCCTTCTGGATCCGCCTTTTTTGTCCATTTTGTTTCCCTCGCAGTTCACCTGTTGTCAGTTCATCACAGGGTCAAAATTGCAAGCTTGGGGACTGCTTTATATGCTGCCATGATGACGGTATTTGTTTGATTTTCTTCGGTGCGGGTAAATTTGTGGTACGGTATAGCTCTCTAATATCCAGCTCATGATCAGTGGCTTTATTGGTCTTACCGTTTATTCTTTCTTTGCTGCTCTTCTCTGGGTTAGGCGTATTATGATGTGGGCAATGGGTAAACGGTTTCTCCTTTTCGGCGACTGTGAGTTCGGCTCTGCTGCTTTACTATAGAGCCACGCCGAGCATTCATACGTGACAGTTCTCTGGGAGGGCATCCTTACGTTCTTTAGGACGATTTTTAACTTTGCCGCGTGTAGCCCTCCATCGTTAACCAATTGGAGCTTGAAGAGGAGACAAATTCACGAGAATTTTAAGACGTGGTTTAAACACTCACGTGACTAGACCATATATGTACTGGTTTTTCGTAGCTTATCCTTCTATCGAGCCCTTGGCTGGCCACTGTTGAGTTTACAGTCTCTTGCCGGGGCATAGGAGGGAAATGAGGAGGGGAAAACGGGGAGAATTTGATAGGAAAGAGAGGGCTCTGCTCGTACTAGACAAATGTGGCTGGAGGTCTTCGACAGAGGCCTTCGTCTTGGAGCGGGCACAACCAGGCCTTAATGATGTTGATGACTGTGTTCTATTTCACATCATTTCTTCTCGTAATCAGCGCCTTAATTTCTGAGAGAGTGGCGTTAATCCTTTACTCCTGTTTCATTTGGGGGACCCAATGTTGGCACCGGCATCAGTGTGGTGGGAAACACGCAGGGGTGGCTCATTTGTTAAGGCATTGCGCTACTCAGCCCAAGAATGCCAGTTCGATTTCTGGCCGTAGAAGCCGTTCTCCTGACGGACGGACAAATGTGAAAATCCGGAGTGTCGAGAGTTAGTTGCTCGTAAAGATATCCCGGTAGTCTAATTATTCCTGAGCCTTACACTGGACCACGCCAAGTAACCCGCTTCCTGCTTCGGCTAGTGCATTAATTGAAATTTGCACTTTTTCTTCTGATAGAAACACACTATGGTGTGATGGCGTCAGTTCTGGGCGCGGCTGGCGAACGTGTCGGTAGAGTATACAATTACCGACTGGGCGGTGGACGAAATTGATGGCGGCGGTGCGGCACCTGCTGAAAATGAGCGTCCTTTCTTTGCTCACAGTGGTATCATTGCTCTGCTTTACACACTTCAGGTGCCCCTGGCCCATATTACAGATTTAGGCCAGCTTTCTAATCTTGCTGCCTCAGTCGTAGCTTCAGGTTGCCAGAGGTGACGTATTTTCGTGGACGCTTGTGTAACACGGCTGATATCGGATGGTTAGCAACCACGGGGAAATCGAGAAATGAGTTTGATAACGCTATCACATATAAAAATCTCTCTTTGTCTGTGCGTGTGTCTGCTGAAAAAAGGTTCAGTCAGGCTACGACGCTAGAAAATAAACATTTTGAAACACTCACAGTCACCTGCTTGCTCAGCTGAACAACACACCGGACTCGCACCCGTTCAAGCCCACACCTTCAGCCACAAAAGCGTAGATGGGCTCTGCCTTTCCTGGGTCTCTGTGATTAAAATTCATTGCGGTTAGCATAGCTCTCCTCGCTGAATTTAAGTTCTTGAAAAACATATATACGGTAAATGTGCGAAGTCAAACGCCAAACTCTTCCTGTAGGCCAAAGTAACGCTATCGCGTCGTGCATCTCAAGTTCTAAACGTGAATGTCACCTGAAACTTTTTGTGCGTGAGGAAAGTGCTTGCTCTGTTGCCGCTAGTGCCAGTAGAGCGCAGTTCTTGCAAACGCGTGTAGATTCCCGTTAAAGCGTCATCCGAATAATAGATAAAATCGGCCATAATTCAGGTCAGTTGGGGCACCGTTACGATATATGTGGTAAAATAAAACGAGGGTTTAATCATCGGAAGCTATATTTACAGGTATCCCTAACCATGAAGCGTTGTTCAAAATAATTTTAAATGCGTAACTTAAGATGTTCGCATCAGCGACTTAAAGAATGTGCGTATTTGACGTGTGTACGACCAGTCTTAGAGTACGCCTCCGCTGTCTGGGACCCGGCGCAGGTATCTCTCAGTGATAAGATAGACAAAATACAGAACAGGGCGGAGAGGTTCGTCCTGGGACGGTATCAATGGCGGGAAAGCTGTACCGCTATGAAACAAGAATTGAATTGGGAGCTGCTTTCATCACGTAGCAGAAAATTTCGATTAAAACTTTAATATTTAATATTTATAATAAAACTGGAATCAACAAGGACATGTATTTACAGACGCCATATTATTTGTCAAATCGAATTGATCATTCCTTTAAACTGAGGGAATACCATCCCAGGACTGCAATTTTTGGAAATTCATTTTTGTCAAAACGATACATGAATGGAATGGGCTCTCAAATGTACAAGTGTCTGCTGTCAATGAAAACTTGTTTTTTTTGAACCTGTAACCCCCCTGCTATAACGCCTTCGGGCGCTGCAGGTATATGTTGAATAAAGAATAAAGAATAAATAAGTAATAGTGCCGCTCGTAATGGCAATTTCAGTCCATGGACGTGAATCGCATGCAGCAAACAAAGTACATAGCTCAAGTCCGTACACGCGCAAGAATAACTGGCTTTTTTTGCAGAAAAAAACTGTTTGTTGAATTGTTTACTACAGTCGGTGTGACCTAAACGTCACTAGCGTGATAACAGGTGTAAAAACTCTGAGTAGCCTGTAGATGATTTGTAGATCACGAAAAATGACGTTGTTAACGAATCTTTGGCAAGGCTCTGCACAATCTTTACACACCTTCAATTTTTAATACATCGAAACTGTTGATTCTTTTTATAAAAGCGTAGGTTGTATATTCTGCTGGCGAATTTCGCCCTATTTTGTGATGAGATAACTTTTACTGTGCCTTCTTGAGCAAATTATTCTTTAACTAATATCAGAAATGTGGTTCCTTTTTTTGTTTGTTGCCTAAACAGAACACTGCTGTTTTACTGATCGAGTCATAACGTAGCCACATTTGTTTTAAACCGCCACTGCAGTTCCATGGCCATACGAACGAATGGTGCGCATACCGTCTGATATTATAAGGCCACTACTCAGCAACCACGGACAGCCGTTCTCCTGGTTTTACGGGCAGATTATGGGATATATTCTACGGCTTCAGAACTCAACACGCCAGAAAATAGAGGACTTCAAGAAGGCCGTTTACCGGCATCCTATCGTAGGGTGAGTGTCTTGCCTGCCACTGATATTGCACGCGGCAGCCACGTTTCTGGTGGAGGCGAAAAGCGAAAACACCCGTCTGTTCTTGATTTGACAGTAGTTAAAGATTCTTAGGTGGGTGTTCACAGGGACTGCATTACGGCGTCACTCATCGACACTGAAGCGTTGGCGCATTAAAACAAACAAGAAACACAGGTATCGTACAGCCCATGTGAAATCAGCAGTAAGCATATGATCTGCTTCCAAAGTATCTTGTTAAAAAAAGACTGAACACCGTTCTTTAGCGTAAAATCTTCTGAAAGAGATATCTTCTAAAATGTTGTGTTGGCTCGAACATCAAGAGGTGCCTGAGCGGGAACGACACCGCCGTCGCCGCGCAGATTCTATGGTTTGCTCAAAAGAATCGACAGCCAATCATCCGCGGTGTGAGACTTTTCACATCTCGCCCTCCTCGCGGGAGGCCGAGAAAGCCGTTACCCCGAGACAGCTGAGCCCTCCATCGGTAGGTCTCAGAATCTGCCCCTCCCCTCCCTGATGCACGAGCTTTTGTAGAGGGACGAAAAGGCTGGACGTCCACCAACTCCGCGGTCAAATGCCGGCTAAAAAATTGAACCTTTTTTATCATTCCGCCAAATTATTCAAAATAGTTTGATATGACTTACATACTAGTCATATGAAATAGCAAGCTCCCAGAAAAACGGTAATATTCCTTGTTAATATTCAAGGCCAAATAGATACTCATGCTAGGCTAATAAATAAGATCCTATTTGTGGCAAATGAATGCATATTCGGGTTGTTAGCCAGAACTAGTTATTCACCTGCGCATAAATAAGTGTGCCACTCCAGTTGCAGTCCCAGAGGTTTGTCTTGTAGCGGGTACTTTCGATACAGAAGAAACGGCATTTAAAAGAAGAGAATAACATTTTATTGTACAATTATTACGTTGTGTATATATTTATATAATCGTCATCGCCTCCCTGGTTGTGTCCACTGTAGTACGAATACCTGCCCGACGTCTCGTGCCTGGATGCGACGTGGCCTAGAGCCGGTCATCGGGCCAGTATCGCTGTGATGGCTTCGCCAACCCCTCATGCGTCGGGATTTCAACTCCCCGAGGGGCTGCGACAAAACCCCGTAGGACGTTTCGTTGCTTTATTGGGAACATTTCCGTGTTAGCCTCTTGCCTTTTTTTTCTCTACGCTTATATCTCCAGTCCCGCATACTTGCTTCCGTGCCCTATCTTCTGCTTCTTCTTGCGTCATGCATAAAGCAACGTTTACTCGCGCACGCACTGGCCACTGACTTCTGACTTTCACGCCAATCCTGGGCCCATTCATTACAACAAGTGCGGAGCCTGCCAGGATTTCTTAACATCCGCTGAAAGGAGTCAGTGAGTCACGAGTGTGCCAGTAACGTTAGCTTCAGCAGCATGGGCCTTCACAAGTAATGGCAATGCGGATTCAGCTGGGACTCTCGGGACAAGAGCTTAGGGCGTCTATAGAGATCGGACGTGCTGAGCAACGCGCCACTAGAGCCGCTGTGAGGGAAGCCAGCCTAGAAACCGCTGAAAGAGAGACAGAAGCTGTGGAAAGAGCTAAAGATGCTGCAGAAAGGGAGAAGGAGTGGCTACTGCTGAAGATCCGACTCCAAGAGGGTGGTGCTACCAGCCAACAAAATGTCGCAGCGGGAGGTGAAGTTGTTGCAACTCCGCCTGCGATCAACCCGCAGAAACTGCTTGCTCTTTTCGACGAGAAGCGCGATGACCTGCACGCGTACCTGCAAAGGTTTGAGCCCGTGGAAACCGGACAGCAGTGGCCTGAAGATAAATGGGCCCTAGCTGTAAGTATGTGCTTCAGCGGGGAGGCTCTTACAATCATAGGCCGTATGACCACCGAAGAGTCCCTAGATTACGTCAAGGTCAAACGTGCGTTTCTTCAGCGGTTTCGGTTTACAGCCCAAGGATATTAGGAAAAGTTCAGGAAGGCAGCGGCTGAGGATGGCGAAACCGGAGAACTACTAGCGGCAAGGTTTGCGGGTTATTTTGACCACTGGATCCAGATGGCGAATGTGCAAAAAACATTCCAGGCTCTTCGCGATCAAGTGATCGCCGAACCATCGATCCGCTGCTGCCATCCCAAGATCGTCATCTTCCTGAAGGAGCGAGAGTGTAAGACGCTGAACTACCTGACCGAGGGTACAGATCGTTTTCTAGAGGCGCAAAACCTCTCAAACCTTGGGAAGATATCCGAAGACGTCCGCGATACAACAAAAACCGCGGCTGACTCACAGAAAAAAGTGCCACCCAAGTGCTTTTTATGCAATAGGCCAGGACAAGATTGTCGTAACACCCATAAGGATCCAGCAATGGATCCATCCTTTTTATGACGAGCACGACAGGAGATGCCCACGGGCTGCTTGAGGGTCGAACAACTCCACGCTGAAGCATGTCCTCCACATGATGCTCGATGGTACGGCGCTCATCTGGGTAAAAGCGATAAGGCCGCTGCTGGAGGGGTGCATGGGTACCAGTGTCGATGGTGTGCTCGACTGTAGATGTGCGGCCAAGCGTGCTTTGGGACAAGTCGAACGACGATTGAAATCGTTGAAGCAGCGCCAAAAGTTGGGCTTTATGGGTAGGGTCTAGGCCGTCGTGAACAGAGGCAATAAAAACATCAGTCAAAGGCTCCGCCCCAGGTGGACATGGGCCAAGTCCCGCAACCTGAACCTGAGACACGCGGTCCGGAATGGCTATCATACGACCAGGATCTATGTATTCCAAGCTGTCAAGTGTTTCACCCTCCAGAAGGGCGCACGGCGCCGAAGACATGTTAGTGACAAACATGTTGCCCGTTCCGGCGCTGAGAGTAAGAACGGTAGATGGCAGGGGAAAACATTTGCGGCGGAGAAAAACATCAGAGGGCGTAAAGAGCGCCGTGGCGTCAGTCGTGGATGCGCAGCGCACAGGCACACAAACAGAAGAATAGGCCGGGATGTCGCTGTCGGTTGTCAAGACAAGTTTGGTTGTTGGGGCACTTTTCCTGTCATCAATTAGTGCGTCACAGAAAGAAAACGCAACTTCTGCGCGCGCACAGTCGATTACTGCGTTATGACGCGAAAGGAAGTCCCAGCCTAATATGGCGTCGGGGGACCACGCCGGTACCACAATGAATTCAATGAAGTACAGTACGTCCTGAATAACGACTCTAGCCGTGCAAATGGCCATTGGTTCAATATTGTGCGCGCTTGCGGTTCGGAGCGACAGTCCTTGTAGAGGCATCGTGACTTTGTGCAATAAACGGCATACATCGGCTTTGATGACGGATACAGCAGCTCCCGTGTCTACCAGGGCGACAGTGCGAAAACCTTCTACGGTAACGTCGATAACATTGGTAGGGGACAGAGGAGGGTGAGGCCTTGTACTTTTCGACGTCACCCAGTTCTTGCCTCGGGAACTGCGGCGACTAGTTTTCCGTGTCTTCGGGACCAGGACGACGTCGCATCGGAGAAAGCGAGCGACGGCACGGAGAAGATG
Source organism: Haemaphysalis longicornis (assembly GCF_048455015.1). Taxonomy (NCBI): domain Eukaryota; kingdom Metazoa; phylum Arthropoda; class Arachnida; order Ixodida; family Ixodidae; genus Haemaphysalis; species Haemaphysalis longicornis. Next base: position 40,442,663 of record NW_027526225.1, read on the forward strand.
AACGACGGTCAGTAAATGTGGTGCGATCCGAAGAGCGATATGCAGTCGGGGATTGAAGTGGCGCCTGGGCTTGAGCCGAGGGCGGAAAACCGGCATGTGTAGCGTCCCAGAATGCCGGCGGATGGCGGCGGCAGTAGCGTCCGACGTGCCCAGGTACTCCACAACCAAAGCAAATAGGACGATGATCCGGAGTACGCCACGGACAACGGGCCTGGAGATATAACCGTGGAGGCGGAGGCATAGTTGAGACTGCTCGAGGTCGCACTGGAAACGTCGGATGGTACGTCAGGGCTGACTCCGGCAATGGTCTCGCGGCGATGTCGGCGTATGTAACTGGTGCGGCAATCGGCACGTATGGCGGACAAGTCGTAAGTGCTTCGGCAACTTGATCTCGGATCACATGCTCGAGAGAGGGTCCTAGCGTCGACACAGGCTTTGCCGTGGCAGGTAAAAGGCACAACTGACGGGCCACCTCCTCCCGCACAAAGTCTTTGATTTGCGAAAGCAATGAAGGATCTGCGTGCATCGCTGACAAACTTGACACACAGTCATCCTGTGCAAGAGATCGCCGAGTGAGGGCCCGTTGCCTCCTTAACTCATCGAAGCTTCGGCACATGTTAATGACTTCGGTGAAGGTGCGTAAGTCCCTCGACAAAAGCATTTGGAAGGCGCCGTCATCTATGCCTTTCAAGATGTGCTTGATCTTTTCAGCTTCTTGCATAGAGGGGTCGACGTGCCGACACAGGTCGAGGACGTCTTCAATGTAACTCGTGAAGTTTTGACCGACCTGCTGGGCTCGTAAGCGCAAGCGCTGCTCTGCTTGAAGCTTGCGCACAGCTGGGCGGCCGAACACCGCAAGGGATTCATCCTTGAACTCAGCCCATGTCTTAAGGCGACGCTGGTTATTCTTGAACCACATCTCAGCGACGCCGGTCAGCGGGAAGCTCACGTTATTGAGTATGAAAACATTGTCTTACCGGTTGTACGCGGCGCTCACCCACTCAAAGGCTTCGAGCCAATTTTCCGCGTCGTTTTCGTCAGTGCCATTGAAGTCTGGCGGGTCTCGCTCACGCACAGCATCAGAGCACATCACAGGCCGAGGCGAGGGCGTAGCGGTTTGGCTGGCTTCGCTGGTCATCCTTTCGGGCAGATTTCGGCTCCGGAGTTCCAGGACTGGATCGTTACCCCGGCTCCTCCACCACTTGAAATGGGGGTTTATTGGCAAAGGTTGCTGTGCAGGCGAAAGATAAAAAGGGCACAGGCCGAGCACAGTCCGAGCACAGTCGACGCTTGGAGAAGGCAGTGCGAGAGAGAACCCCGTCTCTCCAGGCGATGGCGGTGCGGCTTCCATATTCGGCTTCTGCTACCGACGACGATAAAGTGGCGCACATCTCCCGCAGGGGATTGGTGATGGTCCTGATTCTTCAAGTGAACGTTGCCAATCTTCTGCATTACAATATATATAAATATAAATATATATATATATATATATATATATATACATATATATATATATATATATATATATATATATATATATATATATATATATATATATATATATATATATATATATATATATATATATATATATTTATATATTGTAAGGGATATAGTTGACCCTCCGGTAGTAGACCGAACGTTGTTTATTGGCTGGAGCAGAAGCAATGCGAGCGCAGGTACAAGCGTACAGACGATGGCCGAACACACGCGCCAAGCACCTTCTGCCATGGGTTTTCTTCCACTGCTACCAGCGTGCGCGCATACCGTCGTGCATAGATTGGCCACGATCGCATGGCACTCTTTCTTGATGTGGCGCATACCCGGATAAGCTGATGGCGTTACAAGAGCTGCTCGTTATCCTTGCTACAATCGCCCCCGGTGAAAAGGAGCAAACCTGGCGACTTAGGGTGAGGACGACACCAGGGGGTCGTAGTAGGTCTTCAGTGGTTGAACGTGGACTCTTTCACGCCCCCGGCGGCGAAGATGAGAGGAGGGGGTGACTGGTTCCACAATGTAGTTCACGCGCAAAGTGCGGGCGATGACTTTGTAAGGGCCATGATGTTTGGCGACAAATTTTGAGGAGAGACCCGGTGTTGGGCAGGGCAGCCAAAGTCAGACATGTGAGCCGGGTTCAAATGTCGGAGGGGTGGTGAAATCGTCACGGCGATGCTTCTGGCGCTGTTGATCTGCAGTTGTAAAGGAACGCGCGAGTTGGCGACACTCTTCGGCTTGCTGCGCTAGTTTCAAAACCGGTTTAAATTCTGTGGCGTCAGGGTTTTAAGGCAGAATGGTGCCCAGTGTACAGGTCGGCTCGCGTCCATAAAGTAGGAAAAACGGAGAAAATTCTGTGGTTGTCTGCGTAGCCGTGTTCTATGCATAGGTTATGAACGGAAGTACGAGGTCCCAATTGGAGTGATCCGACGACACGTACATTGATAACATATCTCCCAGGGTGCGGTTGAAGCGCTCTGTGAGCCCATTGGTTGGCGGGTGGTACGAGGAGCTCGTGCGGTGAACGTGGCATTCGGCGAGTAGAGCTTTCCCAACGTCCGATAGGAAAACGCGGCCACGATCACTCATAAGTTCCCAAGGCGCTCCGTGACGAAATACAAAGTGACGCAAAAGAAAACTGGCGACGTCACGAGCCGTGGATGCCGGCAAGGCAGCTGTTTCGGCGTACCTTGTGAGGTGGTCGACCGCTACAATTATCCACCGGTTACCGGCAGCCGTTAAAGGCAGGGGCCCGTACAGATCGATTCCAACGCGATCAAAGGGTGTCGAGGGGCATGGTAGTGGTAGCAACGGGGCTGTAGAGCGAGTAGGCGGTGATTTGTGACGCTGACACTCCGGACATGAGCGCACGTACTTCCGCACGTAGGTATACATGCCCTTCCAATAGTAACGTAGGCGTAGTCGCTCGTACGTTTTCAGGACGCCAGCGTGCGCGCAACTCGGGTCGGCATGAAAGGCGGAGCAGATGTCGGCACACAGATGGCGTGGGATAACCAAAAGCCACTTGCGACCGTCCGAGTTGTAATTCCGACGATAAAGGAGCTCTTCATGCAGTTGGTAGTGCGAGGCTTGTCGCCGCAGTGTTCTGGGTGCACCGGTAGCTGAAGGACCAGACAGGACGCCGATGATGGAAGCTATCCATGGGTCCTTACGCTGCTCAGCAGTCATGTTGGTGACACTGAGCAACGACAAGCTACAGTCCGCTGTGGCAAGGTGAGACACGTCAGCCGGGATTGAAGAGCGGGAGAGTGCGTCAGCATCCGAATGCTTACGGCCGGAACGGTAAACCACGCGGATATCATATTCTTGCAGGCGAAGAGCCCACCGCCCAAGACGACCTGAAGGATCCTTCAGGGATGCGAGCCAACAAAGCGCGTGGTGATCGGTCACCACTTCAAATGGGTGGCCATACAAGTACTGGCGGAACTTCCCAAGCGCCCATATTATGGCCAAACATTCCTTCTCCGTGACGGAGTAATTTGTTACTGCTTTCGTCAGTGCCCGACTTGCGTACGCAACAACATACTCCTCATAGCGGGATTTCCGCTGAGCGAGCACGGCACCGAAGCCAATCCCACTCGCATCAGTGTGCACTTCCGTGGGGGCCGACGGGTCGAAATGCCGTAATGTAGGCGGGGATGTCAACAAACGACGCAGTGTCGCAAACGCCTCGTCGCAGGAGGGTGACCAAGCAGAAATGCCGCTGTCGTTACCGAGGAGCTTGGTAATAGGCGAAATGATGGTCGCGAAGTTGAAAACAAACCGTCGAAAATAAGAACAGAGGCCAATGAAGCTCCGAAGCGCGTTCAGTGTGGTCGGCTTCGGGAACTCTGCAACGGCTCGAAGCTTTCTTGCGTCGGGGCTGATGCCGTCTTTGGAAACAACATGACCCAGGATGGCAAGCCTGCGTGCGGCGAAGCGGCATTTTTGAGAGGTTTAGCTGCAGCCCAGCGTTCGGAAGGCAAGTCAGGACTAGTTCTAGGCGAGTCAGGTGTGTCTCGAAATCGGGAGAAAACGACTACGTCGTCCAGGTAACAGAGGCACGCCTTCCACTTGAGGCCACGGAGGAGACTGTCCATCATTCTTTCGAATGTGGCGGGGGCGTTGCAAAGCCTAAACGGCATAACGTTAAATTCGTGAAGGCCGTCTGGGGTTACAAATGCCGTCTTTGCGCGATCAGCCTCGGCCATGGGAACTTGCCAGTACGCGGAGCGTAAGTCGAGTGACGAGAAACATTCCGCTCCCTGCAGACAGTCAAGCGCATCGTCGATACGCGGAAGAGGGTACACGTCTTTTCTTGTGATGGTATTCAAGCGGCGATAATCAACGCAAAACCGAATAGAGCCGTCTTTCTTCTTTACCAGAACCACTGGTGAAGCCCACGGACTCTTCGAGGGACGAATAACACCTCGTTGAAGCATATCTGTGACGTGGTCTTCAATGGTTCGCCGCTCTGTCGGAGGCACACGATAAGGGCGCTGTCGAAGTGTAGCATGTGATCCAGTGTCGACTGAGTGCGTAACAGTAGACGTGCGGCCCAGCGAGGTTTGCCTGCAATCAAAGGAAAAACGAAACTTCGAAAGCAATAAAGTAATACGTTCTCGCTGGGTTGCATCCAGATTGGCGTCGATGCAGTGGGCAAAGGCATCGGATAGCAAGAGCCCGGGCGAGCATGAAGAAGCACTCAGTTCACTGATCTCAACATGAGAAAGATCACCTGGTACGTCAACAACTAGACGAGCATCTACAAGCTTTGCGAAGCCAAGTGTTTCTCCCTGTAGAAGAGCGCACGGGGTCGCTGACGGATTGGTCACCAACATAGTGGTGGCGCCATCACACACAGTCAAAACAGCAGAAGGTAGCGGAAGGCATCTGCGGCGAAAGAAAATGACAAAAGGCGTAAACAAAACAGTGGCGTCGGGGACAGAGGTACAGCACAGGGGCACGATGACGGAGGAGCTGGGCGGGACGTCGGTGTCTTCAGCGACGAGTAATTTTGTAGCGGCATTACAGGAACCGTCGAAAAGAACAGAAGAAAGCTCGACTTCCGCACGGGAACAAATAATGATAGCGTTATTGTGGGAAAGAAAATCCCACCCGAGAATGATGTCGTGAGAGCAAGCTGGCAGCACGATGAATTCAATGGTGTAGGAATTGTTCTGGATGACGACACGAGCTGTGCAAGCGGCTAGCGGCTTAATGGGCTGTGAACTGGCGGTGCGTAACGAGAGTCCAGAAAGGGGCGTCATGACTTTTCGAATAGAACGGCAGAGGTCGGCGTGGATGACCGAAACAGCGGCTCCAGTGTCGTTGAGAGCAATGGTAGGGACATCTTCCACAATTGCGTCGATAACATTTTTAGGCGAGAAATGAGGACATCTAGGGTTCGATGGCGACGCACTTCTTGCCTCCGGAACTGCGGTAAGCGGAAGGCGACAAGGAGCTCTCGGAGAGCTAGGAGGAGTGAGATGACTGAGATTACTTAAGGGAATAAATCGCCCGTTTCTCTCGCATTCGTTTTTGTTGCTCACAAAGTTCCTTGCGCTTTACAAACGGAGGTGCAAGTTTGTTCGGTTTTTTGCCTAGAAAATCGGGTGCGCGTTAATGAAGTTAACATTCTTTTTAAATATAAGAAAGAAAGAAAGAAAAAAAAACACGCGCCCAGAGTGGGCACCGAACCCACGGCTTTCGATTAGATCTCGAATGCCTTACCAATTCGGCTATCTGGGCGACTGCGTTCTCCTTCACTTTCTTGGGTATTTATATTTACTAGAACTGTATCTAACGCTTGAGGGTGGTGGCCAGCGCTGGTGGCCACCACCCTCGATTACACCTCCAGAACACCAGAACGCCAGAACCACGACCTCCAAAACACCAGACCGGTATTCTGGAGGTCGTGGGTTCGGTTCCCACCTGGCGGGCATTTTTCCTCTACTTTCTTTCAGAATTCTTTATCTGTATCAATGACTTACCATAACCTCCCCTTTGCTTTCCAAGGTTTTTTTGACTGCCAAACTTTATTTCTGTCTTGTATATATATATATATATATATGTATATATATATATAAGTATATATATATATGTATATATATATATATATATATATATATATACATATGTATACTTAAGAAAAGAAAACTTTGAACAAGGTAAAAGCACGATTGTTGCCAACGTTTCAGCAAAGAGACTTGCTTTCGTCAGGGCAATCTTTCGTCTGGCTGGCACGCTTTATATAGGGGTAGGTCGTCCTGGTGAGAGGAGAGAAGGAAAGAAGGAAGGGAAATTAAGAAAGCGGATTGGTTTGGGAGTATGTCGGGGGAGAGATTCAGGGGCAAAAAAGGTTGTACAGTTTGAGCCGCGAAGTAGGTCACAGGGAAGTCAGCCGGGGATTAATATTCCGGGAATTTTCGAAGATAAAGGATGAGAGGGTGTTCGTTGACCCGCCGCGGGGCATACCGAAAGGTTCCCAGAACCGCCGGAAGCAGACCAGGCGGTGAGAGTGGGGTCCTTATCAGAAACTATCTGCAAGCCTTCGGTCAAAAGAGAAGGTAGAGAAGGGGGAAATAACAAGGTCAAGGAAAAAAGAAAAAAGGGGAAAAAAAGGGAAAAAACAGGGAGGGAAATAACACAAACCATCAAACAAAAGACAAAACAATAAGCCGACAACTGAAATGGCACGTGTAGCCCACGGCAACATTCCTGAAACAGGCCAGTCCTGAAACTCCAAAACGAAAAGATAAAGTTAGAGTGACGTACGGGGCACAAGACTAAGCGGAGCAAAAAACGGAGAAATAAAATAAATAAAATGGAATTCCAAAAGCAAAGGTTGGATGGATGCGGGCGAGTATTAATGTGGAAGCTAAGGAATGAATATAAAAGAGATTAGGTGAGCAGGTAAAGAGAAGAGGGAGGGGTCGTAGTCTTTGGATAAGGTATATGCAAAACAATGCCTAATTCTGTATTCCCGGTTGATATCGCAAGGATTCCAAGTTGCCCCTAGACGCATTAATTCCTGTAGGTTCCATGGAGTTCAATTTGTGAATAAAAAGGATGCTCGGAATTTGCTCTCCCTAGGAGACTTAAAGTTTGACTGAAGTATATACTACTTAAGGTCATCAAAATTGTGGCCTGGTTGGGTGAAATGCTGCGCTACCGCTATGGAGGATTTGCTAAGAGTATCTGCCCGAAGATCATTAAGACGTAGGCTCCTAGGTTGACTCGTTTCGCCTATATACTGTTTGTGGCACATTGAGCATTTCAACATATACACAATGTTGCATGAAGTGCACGTAAAACTTGAATTGATCTTGCGGACATAATTACTGGCTGTGCTTTTTACAATGCAGCAGGTCTGCAGGTGCCTGCAAGTCTTGCATCTAGGACGGGAGCAGCTGGCAATGACTGGTTGCTTTGAAGGCCCTGTTTTAGCATGCACTAAAATATCTTTTAGATTCCTGTTTCTTCGGTAGGTAACACTTGGTGCTTCCGGCAAAGTATTTCTCAGGCGGACGTTACTGGCTAAAATGGGGTAGTACTTCCAAAGTATATTGTTTACGTTTGGGAGGGCGTGTGAAAATTTAGTTATTAGGGCAGGCGGCCTGGCGCTTTCTTTTTGTCACTGTTTGTTGAGCACGTCATCCCTTTTGAGGTTAGACGCACGTTGGTACGCCTGATCGAGCGAGCTTTTGGGGTGGTTCCTGTTCATATGGTTGGACTTGAGTTCGTCTAGGTGCTCTAAGTGATCTCTGTCATCACTGCATACTCTTCTAAGCCTGGTGGCTTGTCCTACAAAGATCCCTTGCTTCTAGTGTCTCGGGTGATGGCTTTTGTAATCTAGGTACTGCTGCGTGTCTGTTGGTATTCTATAAAGCGTGGTTTTAATTTTACCGTTGTCTAGAATGACGGTAGTATCTAGGAAGTTCACTTCTTTTTCAGAATACTGGCAGGAGAATTTAATAGTCGGATGCGAAGAATCGAGATGAGACATAAACGTTTCTAGAGTCGCGCGACCGTGTTCCTAAATCATGAAGATGTCGTCTAAATAGCGGAGGTAAACCTGAGGTTTATGCAGAAAAGAGCTTAATAGTGTGGCTTCAAGTTGCCCCATGAAAATGTTGGCATAGGTCGGCGCGAATGAAGTGCCCATGCTGGTTCCAAAAACTTGCAAAAAGTAAGAAGAGTCAAATTCAAAATAATTGAGAGTTAAGACTAGTTTTAACAAAGTTATGTACACTTCTGGCGCATGTTGGTGCGGGTTCACAGGTAGAGCTTCTGAAATAGCTTCGATTCCTTCGACGAAAGGGATGTTTGTATACAATGCGGCAACGTCCAATGTAACAAGGATGGTTCCACTGGGTAGGCGCCCACCCTTATTTATCTCTTCTATTTTGCGGAGGAAGTGGGGGGTGTCCTGAACGAATGAAGGAAGAAGAGTCGGAATGCTGGACAGGTAATGATTCTGAAACAGAAATAATGCTTCGGGTGGGGTATTATTATTCGAAACTATGGGTCTGCTAGGAATGTCGGCCGTGAACAATAATTCTACGGGGACTTAGTAGACATTTGGGAGGAGGTAAAAACGTCCTGCATGCTTGTTATTCGGTTTCATGAAATTTAACTCACTGGTCATTAATAATTCTCCAGATAGCAGATGTGTGAGGCTTTGAAGAATTTTGAGGCTGTATTCCTGGCTCGGGTTGTTATCTAAGGGCTTGTAGTGGCAAGGGTTATTGAGCTGCCTATAAGCTTTATCTTGGAATTTTCCCATAGGGAAAACACCTACGCTACCAGCTTTGTCGGCTGGCTTCATGACTATGTCGGTTCTGCCTGATAGGCTATTCAGGGTAACTTCTTCCGACGGAGTTAGGTTCTTGCGCTTGTTTGATCGCTTAGTTGTTGCCAATACTTCTCTTGATACTGATTTTAAGTACAGATCGAATTCTGGAGATTGATCCACATCTGGAGTCCAAGTGGCAGGAGGGTGGAGGGTGCATTCGTTAATGTCAGGTTGGTCCTGCTTTTCCGAAGAAAACTCGCGTAGTCTCATTTTTCGAGAAAATTCAGTGAGATCTTTATGTAACTCGTATTCATTCACACGGTTATTTGTGATACAGAAAGTTAGGCCCTGTTCTAGGGTACCTTTTTCGTCAGCTGTTAGTGTTTAGGAAATGTCAATAACGCTGCTGGGGCACGTAGCGAGGGAGCTCGTTTTTTCTATAGGATTATTGGGTGTGGCAGGAGGTTCTACTAACGCAATCTCTGTATCGAGGGGGGACATTACGTGACCTTACATAATCCGGGACAATACATAGTCCGGGATATTGACAGGCTGATTTTCTACAGTGCAAGCTGTATTTCGCGAGGGAAGGTGGTCACGTTGAAACTTAACCGCTTGCCTATTACTAAGATCATTTTCCTTGCGATTTATAAAAATATCGAGATCTAGTTTCTCCTGCTCAGTTAGCGGAAGAGCTTCAATCTGGTCATTGAAGAGGCTGATTTGGCTAGTACAGTGGTCTCTAAGAATTTCTAGGAGGGAAAGCGAAGCATTATTGAGAACACCTTGCCACCTAGCAGCTAGTTCAGGAGGGAGCTCACCAAGGGCAGAACTAACTTTTAGGCGGAGGCCTTTCGGGATCTTTTTGCCTTGGAGATACGAGGAGTACGTTTTCAGATGGAATCTAACTGGTTTGTTTGCCGGATAGTTTTCGAGCTTTGAGGAAAGAGCGGAATTTAGGGGTTGGAGCATCCGGTCAACTCGGTGGTAGTCATTTGTGTTTGTTTCGAGCAGACCTCCCGGGTGACACTTTTTTGCTTGGAGTCAGTTGTTTAAGGGGGCTGCTGTGGGTGAGGTCCTCATCGATGCCTGTTTGGGTGCCTGTTTGCGTTATACTGCGGGTTAGTGTCTGCGTGAACTATGAGCGTGATGTCTTTGGTGGGTGGGGTTGTTGTTCGCCTGCGTGCTGTACAGCTGGTGGTGCGGCCACGTCCACGGTTTGTGTGCTGGCGTCACATGTGCTGTTCTTAGGTGGACATCACATTTCGCTACTGGTGGGGGTGTAGGGTTGATTCTGTTGTTCTGTGCTGGCCGGAGACGGGAGGCTGATGCGTGAAGTTGGGAGCGTCACTTTAAATGAGTTCCTCAGCCTGTGCTTGATGTTTTCTGAAATCAGTCGGACGCCTCGAAAGTTAGGGTGTAGTCCGTCCTTGGCCAGGTGTCCTAGGGGGTCGTGGTGAACCAATCCGCTTTCTTAATTTAACTTCCTTCTTTCCTTCTCTCCTCTCACCACGGGGACCTACCCCTATATAAAGCGTGACGAAAGCAAGTCTCAAAGTTCTACTGCTCCCTATATATATATATATATATATATATATATATATATATATATATATATATATATATATATATATATATATATATATATATATAAATATATATATATATATATATATGTATATATATATAAGATGTCTTCAAGGAGACGTCGCTCACTGATAGAGCGGAGAAGACCGACGCCGTTTATTTGGCGAACGCGCAGCCAACCAGCACTAGCCTCAGGGATGATAATGATCATGTACAGGTGACGAAGATGAAGCATTACTGAAAAGGATGACAAGTGATGATGATTACAAGTAAGATTGAAGTCAGCGAAATATTGTGCCGCGGAAAACTACAGTGCTTACACTAATTGCTCCCCCCCTCGAGGAAGGCGGCCGCCCGGCCGCTGGAATTTGGGAAGTGCGAGAGTGGAACTTTTTGAGACGGGAGACATGCACAATTTCGGTTCCCCGACAGCGACGGTCCGTGCTGGGAGACACAGGGGTGACCCGATAGTTGACTTGCGACGTCTGCTACAAAACGGTTTAAGGGCTGATGAATCGCCTAAGAAACTTTTCGCATCGCCCAGGCACACGAACGGGAGTAGAACCTGGTCCCCTGGGCGGAACTGGATACACCGCTAAAAGTCGTCGTACTGGAGCTTGCGGTCCTGCTGGCAGGCTTGCGTGCTTTCACGGGCAATACGGCGGCAGTGATGGAGGCGAGAGATGAATTCGTCAGACCCGGGAACAAATCCCGTAGCAGGTGCCGAGAACTGACAGGTGTCTATGACAAAGGAGGGATCACGGCCATGAACATGAAAAAAACGGAGCGTACCCAGTTGTTCGTTGGCGTGCCGTATTATAGGCAAACGTTACGAATGGAAGGATGGCTTTTACGTTAGTATGGCGTGGTCCGATATACATAGAGATCATATCCGAAAGTGTACGATGGAAGCGTTCCGTGAGGCCGTTTGTTTGGGGGTGGTATGAGGACGTCATTTTGTGGATGGTGTTCGATGCACGAAGCAGATCTGCAATGACGCTTGAAAGAAATGTTTTTCCACGGTCACTTAGTAGAACCCGGGGGGCGCCATGGCATAAGATCACGTTATGCAAGGTGAATTCGGCGACTTTTCGGGAACAGCCAGAGCGAACAGGGGCCGTCTCTGCATAACGCGTGAAATGGTCGACCGCGGTCACGATCCAGCGGTAGCCGGATGAGGTGGATGGTAAAGGGCCGTATAGATCAATACCCACCACGTCAAAAGGATCCGCCGGACAAGGAATGGGTTGTAGGAGACCAGCAGACGCCGTTGTAGGGCGCTTGCGATGCTGACGCAATGCACAGGAGCTGACATACTTAGCAACGCACCTTGACATGCGAGGCCAGAAGAAGCGAGCTCGGATCCTATCAAACGTTTTTTGAAAGCCGAGGTGGCCAGCAGCTGGGTCATCGTGAAAGGCTTCTAAAATCTTTGGGTGCAAAGCCCGAGGAGCTACAGGCACCCATTTTTCTCCAGCAGGGTGATGGTTGACGCGGCACAGCACACCGTTGCGGAGCGTGTACTTTGCAAGCTGGCGTAGTAAGCGGCTGTTAGGAGGCTGCGCCAACCCAGACAGTCGGTCAGTTATGGTTCGGCAGTGCGGGTCCGCCTGCTGAAAAGACACCAGCTCGGAGCACCAAACAGATGGCGCAGGGTCGAGGGAGCCAATGATGTGGCTCGTGCAACGGAGGAAACATCGCCAGCGGTGTTTGATGTCTACCCGAGGGGACGTCGCGACAAGGCATCCGCATCAAGGTGTTGTTTGCCTGATTTGTACTGTACAGTGTAGTCGTACTCCTGTAATTGCAAAATCCACCGTCCGAGCCGGCCGGAAAGGTTCTTCAGCGTCGAAAATCAGCACAAGGCGTGATGATCGGTCACTACGGTGAAGTGCCGGCCGTATAGTAGGGACGGAATTTTTGTTCCGACCAGACGACAGCCAGGCATTCTTGTTCAGTAATGGTGTAGTTATCTGCGGAACTGAGAGTGCGACTGGCATAGGCCACAACACGCTCTCTAGATTGGTTATCGCGCTGGAGAATAACAGCACCAATTCCGTACCCGCTTGCATCCGTATGTAATAAGGTTGGCTTGGTGTCGTCAAATTTGGTCAAGACAGGGTCAGAGGTAAGCGGGTCTTTTAGGGCTTGAAATGATTTTTCGCAGTCGTCAAACCATACGAAAGGCGTGCCAGTACGGAGAAGGTGGATTCGCGGAGACGCGAGGGTGGCAAAGTTGCGCATGAAACGTCGAAAGTAGGAAGCCAGGCCAAGAAAGCTGCGGAGCGTCTTCTGTTGGTGCGGGCGTGGAAAGCGGGCGTTGAAAGACGCCGTTTATTTGGCGAACGGGCAGCCAAGCAGCACTAGCCTCAGCGCAGATAATCATCATGTACAGGTGACGAAGATGGAGCATTACTGAAAAGGATGACAGGTGATGATGATTACACATAAGATTGAAGTCAGCGAAATATTGTGCCGCTGAGAACTACAGTGCTTACAATATATATATATATATATATATATATATATATATATATATACAGGGTGTCCCAGCTATCATGCACCAAGATTTAAAAAAAGAGTAAAGGCGTAACTCGAAGAAAACCTAGTGCATAATGTTCGCAGTACTGTGAAGAAGCGCAGAGTAATTTTTTCGTTAACGAGACTTAATTAACTAATTGTAATTAATTATCTAACTCGAGAAATACTGTCCTAATCACTAAAGTGTCAATGAGGCACTTGTAGGTAACCACGAGGGGCATCTAACTGCGGTATTTTCAGCGATGAACTAATTGCGTACACATTTATTCTGACTGATAAAGAAAACCCGCGAAATATGAAAAATACCACGTGACGGCGCCTCCGCGCGCACCGTAAAGCAACGCCCTCAAACAGGCTGCCTCTGAGTTAGCCAGAATGAAATAGACAAAAGAAAGAAAGAAGAAATCGCGACCGAGTTTGTTCCTTATCTGCACACGCGTCCCGCGAATCTTGCTGCTGCTGCTCCTTCCATGCATGCTATTATCAAGGTGATGCGCTGTCTCTTCGGGCGGGTAACACGCAAAGCAGTTGCTTTCAATCAGCTTTGTTTGGGGACGCTGCTTCACAATGCGCGCGTAAGCGTCGTCACGTGATATTTTTCATATTTAGCGGGTTTCCTTTATCAGTCAGAATAAATGAGTACGCAATTAGTTCGTCGCTGAAAATAGCGCAGTTAGATGCCCCTCATGGTTACCTACAAGTGCCTCATTGACACTTTAGTGATTAGGACAGTATTTTTCAAGTTAGATATTTAATTACAATTAATTAATTAAGTCTCATTAACGAAAAAATTACTCTCCGCTTCTTCACAGTACTGCAAACGTTATGCACTAGGTTTTCTTCGAGTTACGCGACTTCTCTTTTTTTAAATCTTGGTGCATGATAGCTGGGACACCCTGTATATAGCAAACAAAGAAAGACACACGTCGAAAACAGAAAAGGTTTAACGTTTCGGCCGAGGGACCGGCCTTCGTCAGAATAACAGCAGCGGCTGTCGTCACACAGCATATAAAGGTGATCGTTGCAAGGTCACGTGATGGGATGACAAAGTAAGCAATTCAAATGCAATATACCGAGGCCGCATGCGACAATCTTTTCGGATGAATACAACATAATTATTAAGTCCGGCACGTGCAGTATAAGAAATCAGCACTGTCAAGCACACACGCGCACAAAAAGTAAGGGGAGAGAGAAGAGGATACGGTCACTGATGCAAGCAACTAAGTTTTCCTGAGCTTTCATTTAAACGACGTGCTATTGTCTCGAATTTATATATAAGAAAGGATTCGCGGACTTCCCTGTCATGATGCGTACGGAAGCCAGATTCAAGTATCGTTGCTTTGATATGGTCAAATGAGTGGCCCGCGACATTGGCATGCTTTGATATCGGAAGGTGAGGTAGTGTAGCGATATGAGCCTTGTGGTTGTTGAACCGCTGCCGGAAGGGGGTTTTGGTCTCGCCAACATACTGCATTTTACAGATATCGCATTCAAGTAGATAAACCACGTTGCTCGTGTCGCAAGTATAGTTCCCATTTATCTTTAAACTGAAGTTAGATGCTGTGCTGCTTGCGCTTATGGATGTAGTCATATGATTGCACACCTTGCAACGCGGTTTGTTGCAAGGGCGGCAGCCAGTAGGCACTTTACGTTTGTTATTAGATGACGTAAGTAGGTCGCGTAAATTTTGCGATCTTCTGTACGTTACGCATGGTGGTTCTCGGAATATTGATTTCAATCGCTCGCTCTGTAACATTATATTATGGTGTTTTTTTAGAACGGCATTTACATTTTGTGCAGGCGCGGAAAATGTCAGAATCAAGTTTGTATTGGAATAAACCGGCTGTCTTGTTTTGCGGCATAAAAGTGCTTTGCGGTCATGGCTATCAGCGCGCTTAATGGCGTCGTCGATGATCTCGGGTGGGTACTTCTGCTTAATTAAAGCACTACGGAGTTGGGCCCAGTTTGAATTAAAATCAGCCTGTTCGGAACATATTCTTTTAAATCGAAGCGCCTGACTATAGGGTATGCTGGTCTTGCAGTGCTTTACGCGGTAGCTATTGAAATGTAGGTACTGCTGTTTATCAGTAGGCTTCCTATAAACTTTTGTAGTCAGTTGACCCTCACACAAAGTCAAAGTTACATCCAGAAAGTTGATCGTTTGGTCCGAGTATGTACGGCTAAAAGAAATGGATGGATGAGCGTTATTAAACTCGTCAATAAAAGATAACAGCTGAGCTTCCCCGTGCTGCCAAATCATGAAGATGTCGTCAATGAACCGCCTGTAGTAGAAAGGTTTCAGCGAACGTCTGGCCAAAAATTCGTTTTCGAGTACACCCATGAAAATATTCGCATAATTAGGGCCGATGGGTGTGCCCATAGAGCTCCCGTTAATTTGAACGTAATGGATGCCATTGGATTCAAAGTTGTTAAATTCTAGTATCAATTTTAAAAGGGTGACCAAAGTGGAACTGCCAATTACTTTTTCGCAGATCGACTCATTATATGCATGGAGTGTTGCCCGTATACCGTCTTCATGCGGGATATTGGTGTAAAGGGATGCTACATCTAAAGTAACCAGTAGTGAATCAGGGGGAACAGAAAGACCGACAATATCTGATAAAAAGTGGTTAGTATCTTTGACATAAGATGGATAAGAAGGGGGAATGTGGTTAATCACTGTATCTACAAATTGGGAGATTAGTTCTGTAACCGTGCCGATGCCGGAAACGATCGGCCGACCGGGGTTTCCGGCCTTATGGATTTTTGGAAGAAGGTAAAAACGACCCGCGACAGGGCTCAGTGGGATGAGTGATTGCAGGGCGGAAGGCGGAATTTCATGCTTTTCAACCAGGTCTGTTATTTTTCTCGTACTAACGGATTTGAAATTCCCAGTGGGATCCTCATCAAGCCGCTTGTAAAACGAGCTATCACCAAGTTGTCTGGACGCTTCGTGGTCATAATCAACTTTGTTCAGTAGTACAATTGCGCCACCTTTATCGGCTGGCTTAACAATAATATCGTCACGAGATTTAAGGTCCTGCATTGCCGACATTTCTTTTGCTGAAAGGTTTCTCTTGAAGTGGGCTTGTTTACGATAAATTTCTAGAACATCCCGTTGAACGGCGGTGATATATAGATCCAGGCATTTATCTCTTTGAGTAGGGGGGGTCCAGTGTTTACAAGATGGAAGAATAGCAGTATTGGAATCAGAAGGATCTTCGTCAGCAAAATATTCGCGTAGTCTGAGGTTTCTGGCAAAATTATCCAAGTCCTTCATGAGGTCAAATTCGCTGTAACTACCTGACGCTGGACAAAAATTGAGTCCTCGTGACAACAGTGAGATTTCGTCATTGGATAGTTTATAACTAGACAAGTTTACTACATTACTAGATGACAGTAGTTCATCCGTCGATGGGGTATTATTTGAGGCATTATTTGAGGTCGGAGGCAGCATGGCGACAGGCACATCAAGGGCTACATGAGGTGCAATAACTTTATCTCTCAAAAGCTTCTTACGTTTGATCGCACCTATTTCAATCGACTTTTTTTGTTGGTACTCCGCTAGTTGTTCCGACTCCTGCGAGCTGAGTTTATGGTGGGAAATCAGTTGGCGTTCTTGATTACAAAGAGATCTTAGAGCAGATTCGTGGTGGCGAATTGCAATGCCGACCAAACCAAAAGACGCATTTAAAAGTACCTCATTCCTTGCGGCAGTGTCAGAAGGAGACATATTTGTTATGGCAGGCTTTACAGCAATTCGGAGGCCCTTGGGTACTACACCGGCCTTTAAATAGGTCTTTAGCGTAGAAATATGCATTTGGCACCGCAGGCGCTTTTCTACAATTTTTCGTATCCTCATGAATACTCTAGATACAGAATAATTCGAGCAGTTTTTACCGGAATGTGCAGTTCGTAGTCACTTTGTCCTCGATGCTTTCTTTCCAAGGGAATTGCGTGTTCGGAGGTTGTAGGATGGGCCTAGACCATTCGGTGCAGAAGAAGCTGGAGTACTAGTAGTTTCGCCTGAGCTGGTTGGTTGCTGTTGCTGGCACGGTGGACGGGAAGGGGAATCGTTCGTGTTCGATTGAAGTTCGGCCTGGGGCTGTGCGGTAGGCGACTGGTTGGTTGCTGGATCGTTGCACCTGGAGGTTGGGTTGACTGGAACAGGAATTGGTTGGGGTTTATCCTTCGATGTTGGACTCGTTGCGGGCAGTGTAGTTGAACGTTGGTTGCTTGGTCGTTGGCGAGACGTTTAGCCATTTTCGCTTGAAGAGTTTGCAGCATGAGCGCCAGAAATACTTCGCACAGAGGGGCAGTTCAATGGAGGCCAAGTGGCCGAGTCATTGCGTGATGAATGCAGGTCAGCAGCTGCGTCATTTTCTGTCTCGCGATTTAGTTCCACAGAAGCGGGGGAATCACTGGGTACGGAGTTGCTCCAAGACGATGTGGTGTCACTGACTCTTGTGAACAGCAGCTGTCGGAGGTGACTTGCTAAGATTGCCGTTCCCTCAAAACTTAGATGAAGACCGTCGGCAGCCAAGACACGGTTTGAAGGTAGCCCGTAGAACCCGTGGTCGATGAAGTAAACAAGCCAGGAGTGGCGACAAAAATCTCGTAGAAGGGCGTTGAACTGGTGAGCCTTGAGGTTGAACTTTCGAACGAAGGCGTGGTTGAAGTTTTGTCGACGGCGATTAGTGGATCTTGGCAGGACCAAGCTGACGTATACCCTCTTGATTTGGGGAAGCTCCTTTGAAATGACATTAAAAAGCGCACGAAGGCTGTCAAAGGTGTTGTGGGACGTGTTGGAAGCCAGGTCGTTTGTTCCAACATGAAGGACAAGGGTTGTTGCGGTAAATGGTACAAAGTCCAGTAAGTTTGCCATATCTTTGATAAGGGCACCAGATTGCGACACAAATGCGGGGGTTCCCGACACATTCGGATCAAAGTGCTGGAAGGCGTACTTCGTTTGGGAGTCGCCCAAAACTACCGTGGAAACTGTGGTGTTCGGGTATTTCCAAGCGATCTTTTTCGACGTGGTCGACCGAGAGTCCATCGTGGAAGACATTGCAGGAAAATATTTCTTGGACACCGGCAAGTCGTAGCAAAAAAAGAAAGACACACGTCGAAAAAAGAAAAGGTTTAACGTTTCGGCCGAGGGACCGGCCTTCGTCAGATCTATATATCACCGCCGTTCAACGGGATGTTCTAGAAATTTATCGTAAACAAGCCCACTTCAAGAGAAACCTTTCAGCAAAAGAAATGTCGGCAATGCAGGACCTTAAATCTCGTGACGATATTATTGTTAAGCCAGCCGATAAAGGTGGCGCAATTTTACTACTGAACAAAGTTGATTATGACCACGAAGCGTCCAGACAACTTGGTGATAGCTCGTTTTACAAGCGGCTTGATGAGGATCCCACTGGGAATTTTAAATCCGTTATTACGAGAAAAATACCAGACCTGGTTGAAAAGCATGAAATTCCGCCTTCCGCCCTGCAATCACTCATCCCACTGAGCCCTGTCGCGGGTCGTTTTTACCTTCTTCCAAAAATTCATAAGGCCGAAAACCCCGGTCGGCCGATCGTTTCCGGCATCGGCACGGTTACAGAACTAATCTCCCAATTTGTAGATACAGTGATTAACCACATTCCTCCTTCTTATCCATCTTATGTCAAAGATACTAACCACTTTTTATCAGATATTGTCGGTCTTTCTGTTCCCCCTGATTCACTACTGGTTACTTTAGATGTAGCATCCCTTTACACCAATATCCCGCATGAAGACGGTATACGGGCAACACTCCATGCATATAATGAGTCGATCTGCGAAAAAGTAATTGGCAGTTCCACTTTGGTCACCCTTTTAAAATTGATACTAGAATTTAACAACTTTGAATCCAATGGCATCCATTACGTTCAAATTAACGGGACCTCTATGGGCACACCCATCGGCCCTAATTATGCGAATATTTTCATGGGTGTACTCGAAAACGAATTTTTGGCCAGCCCTTCGCTGAAACCTTTCTACTACAGGCGGTTCATTGACGACATCTTCATGATTTGGCAGCACGGGGAAGCTCAGCTGTTATCTTTTATTGACGAGTTTAATAACGCTCATCCATCCATTTCTTTTAGCCGTACATACTCGGACCAAAAGATCAACTTTCTGGATGTAACTTTGACTTTGTGTGAGGGTCAACTGACTACAAAAGTTTATAGGAAGCCTACTGATAAACAGCAGTACCTACGTTTCAATAGCTACCACGTAAAGCACTGCAAGACCAGCATACCCTATAGTCAGGCGCTTCGATTTAAAAGAATATGTTCCGAAAGGGCTGATTTTAATTCAAACTGTGCCCAACTCCGTAGTGCTTTAATTAAGCAGAAGTACCCACCCGAGATCATCGACGACGCCATTAAGCGCGCTGATAGCCATGACCGCAAAGCACTTTTATGCCGCAAAACAAGACAGCCGGTTTATTCCAATACAAACTTGATTCTGACATTTTCCGCGCCTGCACAAAATGTAAATGCCGTTCTAAAAAAACACCATAATATAATGTTACAGAGCGAGCGATTGAAATCAATATTCCGAGAACCACCATTCGTAACGTACAGAAGATCGCAAAATTTACGCGACCTACTTACATCATCTAATAACAAACGTAAAGTGCCTACTGGCTGCCGCCCTTGCAACAAACCGCGTTGCAAGGTGTGCAATCATATGACTACATTCATAAGCGCAAGCAGCACAGCATCTAACTTCAGTTTAAAGATAACTGGGAACTATACTTGCGACACGAGCAACGTGGTTTATCTACTTGAATGCGATATCTGTAAAATGCAGTATGTTGGCGAGACCAAAACCCTCTTCCGGCAGCGGTTCAACAACCACAAGGCTCATATCGCTACACTACCTCACCTTCCGATATCAAAGCATGCCAATGTCGCGGGCCACTCATTTGACCATATCAAAGCAACGATACTTGAATCTGGCTTCCGTACGCATCATGACAGGGAAGTCCGCGAATCCTTTCTTATATATATATTCGAGACAATAGCACGTGGTTTAAATGAAAGCTCAGGAAAACTTAGTTGCTTGCATCAGTGACCGTATCCTCTTCTCTCTCCCCTTACTTTTTGTGCGCGTGTGTGCTTGACAGTGCTGATTTCTTATACTGCACGTGCCGGACTTATTATTATGTTGTATTCATCCGAAAAGATTGTCGCATGCGGCCTCGGTATATTGCATTTGAATTGCTTACTTTGTCATCCCATCACGTGACCTTGCAACGATCACCTTTATATGCTCTGTGACTACAGCCGCTGCTGTTATTCTGACGAAGGCCGGTCCCTCGGCCGATACGTTAAACCTTTTCTTTTTTCGACGTGTGTCTTTCTTTTTTTGCTACGACTTGCCGGTGTCCAAGAAATATTTTCCTGCAAAATATATATATATATATATATATATATATATATATATATATATTTATATATATATATATATATATATATATATATATATATATATATATATATATATATATATATATATATATATATTTAGAAGTGAAGTAGGGTCCTTAGTTGCTGCAGGAATACGCACAAAGTAGAAGTACGCTCTTCGGAGGCTTTATTTCCCACGTTTTTAACTGAGACAGGTCTTCCTCAGGAATGAAAGCTTTTTGGGTAAAATCGTACGGACCCAGAGTGGGGGCGGCGCCCCGAAACACAAGCCACATGGGAAACAAACACACAAACGACCACACACACCATACAGAGCTTATTCTGCCTAAGCAAGCTGAAAAAAAAAACGTAAAGAAGAGGGGGGAACAACGTGGCAAGGAGGAGGCAAGAAAGAGGCAAGGAGGAGCACACTGCATGAACGCGAGCGGTGGAGACAACAGAAAATGCGACGAGTTCATAGGTGGCGAAAGGCCCAAAAACATCCGGTGTCTCCGAGAGGGGAAAAAACTACAAAGCACACGCCGCCACGACCAGTGAGTTTACATGCGCGTCATCGGTAATAAGGATTAACTACCGACCGTCTTCAGCGGCAAGGTTAAGAATGTAAGCGGGGCCCATTACTGTATCTGAAGCGCAGGCAGCCTCTGCGACTTTGGGAGGTCCCACAAAAGCCAATGGGGGAGCCCATTTGAGGCGTCCCCTTCCCCGCCTACGCCTCCCTTTGTACACGGCGTCGCGTCGTGTCTCGCCAGGTCAATGCACGGCCTGTTAACTGTTAGCACTCGGCACGTCGCCGGCACCTGTCGCCGGCACGCGTGGACCCCTGGGCCCAATCTACGAAAATATGGCGGAGCGCGGCAATTTAAAAAAAAACATGAGAACAAGAAGAGAGAGGCGACCGTCGGTATGTGCCGTGCCTCCGGGGAAACCAAAAAATAGAAAAAAAGAAAAAGAAAAAGAAATATATGTGCCTGGGAATAAGGGATAGCCGTTCTGCAATGGCGTGGGTGGCAGCTGTTGAAGTGCAGGTACTGTTGGCGGTCTGTAGGATTCCTGTACAGACTCGTCTCCAGTGACCCCACCCGCACATGAACCTGAACGTCCAAGAAACTAATTTCGGTACGAGTACTGGTATGTGAGTGAGATATTAGGATGAACTGTGTTGAATTCTTCTATAAAGGCAATAAGTTGTTGCTCAGTGTCTGTCCAGATCATGAAAATGTCGTCAAGGAATCGCTTGTACAGTGCAGGTGAACTGTCTGAAGTAGAGAAGAATTTTTTTCAATATTGTGCACGAATATGGTGGCATAATTGGGGGCCATTTTTGTTCCCATCGCAGTACCACTTGTTTTGAGAAAGTATTTGTTTTCAAATTCAAAACTGTTGAGTTCTAATACGAGACGCGTTAATACCTCGACAACCCTCGGGCTTGGAAAGTCTTCTTCGCGGTGTTCATTGTACGACTGAATGAGGGCATTGATGCCATCGCTGTGCGGAATGTTGGTATAAAGGGAGGTCGCGTCCAATGTTACGAGAAATACACCGTCCGGCACAACCATGCCCTCGGTTTCTTGGTGAAAATGGTTTGTGTCCCGTAAGTATGATGGAGATTAAGGGGGTATATCGCGAATGAGGTAATCTACATAACTTGAAATTGGCTCTGTGATGGTGCCTATTCCCGATATAATTGGGCGGCCGGGATTTCCAATTTTGTGTAATTTTGGGAGCATGTCAAAGCGGCCAACCACTGGGTGGGCCGATGTTAGTGCCGTGGCAAGTTTTCTATCAATTTCTCGGGCCCCCACAAGTTGCTCCAGTACGTTATTTACAATTTTTTGGTATTCTTTAGTAGGGTCTGATAGAAGAGCCCTATAGAATTTCCGGTCGCCTAATTGCCGATCCCCTTCTTTGACGTAGTCATTCCGGTCGAGAATAACAATCCCCCTCCCTTGTCAGCTGGTTTGATTACAATGTCCTGTCGGTTACTCAATGTATTGAGAGCATCCTGTTCGTTTTTTGTGATGTTGTGATGACGGGTTCGGCGTGATTGGTATGCCTAGAAAACGTCTCTCTGGACGGCACGAATATACAAGTCGAGATTTTTCTCCCTTTTTGCACTGGGGGTCCAGTGGTCCTTGGTGACGAAAGAAAGTTTGGCGTTCTCCCCATCACTTCTATCGAAGAACTACTCTCGTAAACGCCGAGTACGGGCAAAATTATCTAAATATTTCAGGAGTGTTAATTCTGAGTACTTCCCGTTTCTCGGGCAAAATATGAGACCCCGGGACAGAACAGATATCTCAGTGGAGCCTAATTTAATCTTCGATAAATTAACGATTTGTCCGCCCCCGTCGCCGCATTCAACCCCTAGCCGCGGTTCCCCCGGCATGCTGTCAACACCCTCCTCGCGGTCAACCGCATCCACGAGAGGCAGACACGGTTGTTGTCTGACGCCCCTCGCATACGACCCGCCATGCCCCGGGACGTTATCCCTTGCGAGTTTTTTTAACTTTGTTTTTGAAACCTCGAGGGTTTTTTTGACCTAAAATTCAGCTCCTCCAGTTCCGGCGCTGAAAGTAAGGCACTTTCCCGGACTCGACGTTCCTCTCCCACAAGTGACGTTAACATTTTTTCAGAGTGCTCTATTGTGACCTGGAGTAAATCTAGAGAAGCGGTATTTAGTATTCGACTCCATTTTTCTACATTCTCATTAGATAGGTTCTTCATTGAAGGAGGCAGTGAAATACGAAGCCCTTTGGGTACAATACCTTCAAGCTTATATGTTTGAAGGGTACGAACATGAAGGTCATGGCGTACGCGCTTGTCTACAATTTTCCTGACTTTTAGGAATTCTTTGGATTTTAGTGTTACGGCACCTGAGGAAGCGGCAGTCGGCTGGGGCTCGGGGCCAACACGTCAATCACTCTGCACTCGGCGGGCCGATCCAGGGAATTTCGTAAGGTTGTACCTTGGAGCTGGAGTTTTGACAGCGTCATCACTGTCCCCCGTGGAAAGTGTGTGCAGCCCTGTGCGATCTTGCGGTGCTATCCTCGACAGGGGTTGCTGCGGTGTTGTCTGGTGGGTGCTCGTTGTGGGGAACTCGGGTGACGTGCGTCCATTTCCCCGTCGGAACTCTGCGCTGGGGCCAGGGCTGGAACACTTTTGTCGTCGGAGGCGTAGGAAGGGTGACTGGGGTCCTGGTGTCGGGTCCACTTGATGGGCTTCAGGGCTGGCACTCTGCTTTCGTGGTCGGCGTGGGGGAAGTACCTCCGGTTGTGGAGCTGGACCCTCAGGAATGGCAGTTGCACCTTCGGCGGGTGTTGCGTCAAGGGAGTGGTGAGGGCGAGGACAGGTAGCTGAATTCGGGGCAGTCACACGGGTCAGTGGGGGCCAGTCCAAGTCCAAATGCCGACTTGGTTCAGTTTGCAGTTTGGCCTGTGCGAACGTAGGCTCTTGTTGCGTTTCACGAGCTGGTGATGGTGACGCATAATCCTGCCAGTCTGCAAACATAGGCCGTCGGAGTTCTAAGAGGAAGGTGTACAAGTTCCACGCCATAACCGACACACCACCAAAACTCGGGTGTAGACCGTCGGCTGCCAGCACCATTTTCGGGGGGAAGTGATGCAGGCAGTGGTACAAGAAAAAGACATTTTCACGGTTTTCGCAACACTCGACCAAGAGGCAGTTGAAGGCGTCGGCTTCTCTGTTGAATCTAGCTGCAGCGCGCCAAACATGGGGGTTCCGTCGACGGTTCGGCGACCGTTCACAACGTCGCGGATGCCGGCTCCGGGTAGCGTGTTAAATGTCGGTGAATGAGTACTAGATGAGTCGAAGTTCTTGTGTAAATATTTGGTTTGCGAAACCCCAACGATGGCGCACGTGGGGGCATGAGAAGGGAATTTCCAGATGAGTCTCGAAGAGGCGCACGCATCAGACATTGTAGAAAAAGTAGTGAAGTAGGGTCCTTAGTTGCTGCAGGAATACGCACAAAGTAGAAGTACGCTCTTCGGAGACTTTATTTACAACGTTTCGACCTGAGACAGGTCTTCCTCAGGAATGAAAGCTTTTTGGGTAAAATCGTACGGACCCAGAGTGGGGGCGGCGCCCCGAAACACAAGCCACATGGGAAACAAACACACAAACGACCACACACAGCATACAGAGCTTATTCTGCTTAAGCAAGCTGAAAAAAAACGCAAGGGAGAGTGGGGAACAAGGTGGCAAGGAGGAGGCAAGAAAGAGGCAAGGAGGAGCACACTGCATGAATGCGAGTGGTGGAGACAACAGGAAATGCGACGAGTTCATGGGTGGCGAAAGGCCCAAAAACATCCGGTGTCTCCGAGAGGGGAAAAAACTACAAAGCACACGCCGCCACGACCAGTGAGTTTACATGCGCGTCACCGGTAATAAGGATTAACTACCGACCGTCTTCAGCGGCAAGGTTAAGAATGCAAGCGGGGCCCATTACTGTATCTGAAGCACAGGCAGCCTCTGCGACTTTGGGGGGTCCCACAAAAGCCAAGGGGGGAGCCCATTTGAGCCGTCCCCATCCCCGCCTACGCCTCCCTTTGTACACGGCGTCGCGTCGTGTCGAACCAGGTCAATGCACGGCCTGTTAACTGTTAGCACTCGGCACGTCGCCGGCACCTGTCGCCGGCACGCGTGGACCCCTGGGCCCAATCTACGAAAATATGGCGGAGCGCGGCAATTAAAAAAAAACATGAAAACAAGAAGAGAGAGGCGACCGTCGGTATGTGCCCGCGCCTCCGGGGCAACCAAAAAATAGAAAAAAAGAAAAAGAGGGAAACAATAAAAAAGAGAAGCAAAGCAAAACATCAGCGAAAAGACAGGAAGGATGCGCGCACTCCGTGAACACCAGCATTGGGGATCACAATGTGATTACAAAACACCCGAGGCATAAGCCAGGACAGACACCAAAATAAAATACTTCTTACACGCCCGGTTGGAATTGAAAGCTTCAACATTCCATTTCACATTTCTCAAGGATAAAATGGCTATGACATATGGTGACATAAACAGGCAATGGGTACAATCTGGTTATTAATGAGGCGTGTTATGCTTGCTAAGCGTTGAGACAGGGAAATGAGAGAAAAAAATAATAAGAAAAAATAAAAAAATAGAATCAAAAACAAAAAAATATATGGCGGGGGCGGGAAGGGAAGTGTTGGTAGGGGGTCGGGAGCGGACGAGATAATTATAGTGACCGCGGAACATAACGGTAGGTTGTTGGTGTTAGAATGTACAACCTCACACCTGGGGCAACAGGCTGCCTGTAAACCTCAGACCGTGCAATGCCCTGCGCGGGAAAGGCCGATGCATACGAAGGGCTTAATGTGAGCATAGCAAAAGGACAACAAAACTACAAGGTCTCGTATGTCCCGGGGTCACAATGCTTCAATGGTCATGCAGCGTACGAATTACAGTCATAGTTCCAGGACTCTCATTAACACCCCCCTTCAGGGTATTAAATTTGTAGATTACTCACTCACTCACTCACTCACTCACTCACTCACTCACTCACTCCAGCTTGTTCCCTCTCTGGTGGGGGTGGTTGGGGATTGCGGCAGGAAAAGGAAAGGAAACGCACTGGGGATATTTTGAAGTAAGGCTCACATTGTTCTCGCTCACTACAGCTAGAAAAACTGCTCTGTAGAAGCGTGACTTTAATGTCATCGAAAGAGTGATTTTGCATCGCTAGGTGTCTGGACAAGGGAAGGTTTGGGAGTGCCTTGGTGTGAAAGCGGTGATTGTTAAACCACATTCGAAAAGGTCCATCCATCTGTCCTATGTACTGCATATTACATCCGCCACACTCCAATAGGTAAACCAAATTGGACGAGTCTCAATCAAATGACCCACGTATAGAATATCGGAAATACGAATGTGTGCTAATTGCCACCCTCGCGGTCTGCACGTGTTTACACACCAAACATCTGTTTTTGCCACACGGTCGGCAGCGTAATTGCTGGGCGTCCCTGTCTTTGGCGTGGACAAGATAGTCCCCTATGCTTTTTGCGCGCCTGTATATTACACGCGGAGGATCACTGAAAATTTTGGAAAGTCGCTCGCTCTGCTGGAGACTGTTGAAGTGCTTTTTTTAAATTTTATTCACGTTTGGCGGGCTACTAGTAAAAGTCGCACAGTCGCAGAGTCGCAGAGGCTGCCCAAAGTCGCAGAGGCTGCCTGCGCTTCAGATACAGTAATGGGCTCCGCTTGCATTCTTAACCTTGCCGCTGAAGACGGTCGGTAGTTAATCCTTATTACCGGTGACGCGCATGTAAACTCACTGGTCGTGGCGGCGTGTGCTTTGTAGTTTTTTCCCCTCTCGAAGACACCGGATGTTTTTGGGCCTTTCGCCACCCATGAACTCGTCGCATTTCCTGTTGTCTCCACCACTTGCGTTCATGCAGTGTGTTCCTCCTTGCCTCTTTCTTGCCTCCTCCTTGCCACCTTGTTCCCCCCTCTTCCTTGCGTTTTTTTTTCCGCTTGCTTTAGGCAGAATAAGCTCTGTATGGTGTGTGTGGTCGTTTGTGTGTTTGTTTCCCATGTGGCTTGTGTTTCGGGGCGCCGCCCCCACTCTGGGTCCGTACGATTTTACCCAAAAAGCTTTCATTCCTGAGGAAGACCTGTCTCAGGTCGAAACGTTGGAAATAAAGTCTCCGAAGAGCGTACTTCTACTTTGTTCGTATATATATATATATATATATATATATATATATATATATATACCAAGGTTGCAGTCGTCATTGCAAGTGCTATTCGGCTGTTTCCGAAATATTTCATAGTGCCGAATAACGTGTGTTTGTCGTGTTTTTTGATACAGTGATAAATAGGCGAAAATATAGGTGAATAAAAAATCCGCCGTATTTTCTGGGAGCGGGAGTCGAATCCACATCTCCGCATAACGCGTGCAGTGCACCGACCAAATATGCTATCCCGCAGCGGCTCCTCTCAAGACTTTAACGGGGGGGTTTATATTTACAAGTGCTCTGAGGACGGTCAACTAGCGCCGCCCCTCGACCACCGCGGGAGACGTAGAACGTCTTTTTTTCCCAGCGGCCGCAGCGTAAAACGCGGGCGGAGGTCGGGGTTAGCAAATGGCACATCCGAACTGCTGGGGCCAGAGCCCTAGTAATGTATGTAGCAGAACAGAAAGATACGCCACGAGGGACTCGGTAAGGAAACATATCAAGGTTGCAGTCGTCATTGCCAGTGCTATTCGGCTGTTTCCGATATATTTAATAGTGCCGAATAACGTGTGTTTGTCATGTTTCTTTGATACAGTGAGAAATAAGCGAAAATATAAGTCGAGAAAAAATCCGACGTTTTTTCCGGGAGCGGGAGTCGAACCCACATCTCTGCATAACCCGTGCGGTGCACTGACCAATTATGCTATCCCACAGCGGCTCCTCTCCCGACTTTGACGGGGGGGTTTATATTTACAAGTGCTCTAAAGACGGCAAACTAGCGCCGCCCCTCGACCACCGCGGGAGACGAAAAACGTCTTTTTTTGCCCAGCGGCCGCCACGTAAGACGTGGTCGGAGGTCGGGGTTAGCAATTGGCATATCCGAACTGCTGGAGCCAGAGCCCTCGTAATGCATGTAGCAGAACAGAAAGATACGGGACGAGGGATTCGGTAAGCACACATATCAAGGTTGCAGGCACGGAGCAAGATATAAAGAGGAGCACCGACTGTGGCCCAGAAAAAATCATTTGCTCGGGCTTTTAATAGGGAGTTTTAGCTGACCGTTTTCTACAGACTGCTCCGGTATCGGTGGCCGGCTCACTGCAACCGGAGCCAATGCCGTTCACTGCCAAGCGCGCCACGCATGTGCAATGTCGCTTCCGCTTGCTATCGGAGCGGAGCGGGCCGTGAAAAACGGTCAGCTAAAACTCGCTAATATCCCCGCTCCGCCGGCCGCCCAGCTTTCCCTTTGCACTCTTCCTCCTTCGTTCGCCTCTCGTCGCTGTGCCTCTGTACATGGCTCTTTCTTTCTTCGCTCTCCCCAGAGGCGTCTTTTCTTTCGCAGCGACGTCTGTCTTCTGCCTGTCCCACTATGCAGGAGAATGCGTGCACGCGCGAAATTTAAACACCCGTCTGCAGCTGCAATAGACGGCGCAGATAATCGCACGCCACCGCATACATGGCAATCGCTTATTCCCTATCAGCGAGCGTTTATTGTGACATTGGGAAGACCCGCTAAACATATTGTACTAACCCAGTAGATGTAAGACGCAACTGAACGACGACGACTTCAGAAGCACCAAACAATGAGCAAGACTAATTTGGAACGCCACAACATACAGTCTAGCCTGATTCTGCTTACGACAAATCGATGCAGCGCAAAAATTACCCTCTGTTGTCCCACTCTCCGGCCGCTTGCTTAATTATTTATGGTGCTTCTGCGCACGAACAACGCTTACAAGGGTCGCTCAGAGTCTTCATGGGCAAACGGCAATGATACACATATTTCTGTGCCAAAGACTGAATTGGACGGCTGCCCTGTTGTATTAGGTATACAAAAACACTGTCAGCTTCATACGGCACCCAAGAATATCAAACGCACTCTTCATTGTAACTGAAGCCGCAACTTACCGCCCGATGTTCACTGTTGCTCTACGCTCGTGCTATCTCGTCGGTAACGCCGCGGACCCCAAATAAAATGCTGCGATTTGTATGGCTGCAATTGTTGGCCTAAGAGGTTTCCCGGCGTTTTTTTAAAGCAGTTGACCAGCAAAACAACCGGCTCGTTAAACCTTTTCTTTCGGCGAGTCATCACCACAGAGATATAGGGTCCGGGCGAATTCAAATATCGCGAAATGCAGGCTTGTGAAAAGACAGCACTGTCAGGGCCTTGATCTTGAGCAGATTGCTACATTGCAGGCAGTCGCGGTTGATGTTATCGCGGTTCTGTTCGTTTCTGGTGAGCGTGTTAGTGCCGGTCCGTGTTCTAGGCACACTCTGTTTTGGACGTAAGTTGGAGAACTGCGAGAAAGCTGAGGGAACTTTTATAACCGCTAGTGATCAGAACCAGGTGCGCCTTTCGCCTTTTGTAAATCCTGTTAAAACACAGCCGAATTGGTGTTAAGAAATTTACAAAACGGAGTCGCATTTTCGGCAATCACTGCGCAAAAGGTAGTGTTTGAATAGCAGCCATATGTCTATATCTGGTCTCTACATTTTGTTTTCCCGCCATGCAAAGCAATCCTTAAACGTATCATTGCCGTACGACCACTCAATTCCTTCGGGTCCGGGTTACCCGAAGGTGCTGTGGAACACGTTAATTAAGCCGTGCGGAGGAGGAGTGCAAGGAACACGAAGCGGCGCCAAAGCAGGCCGAAAGCACTCCGTGCCCAAAACTACCATCGCCGAAGCAGACGACAAACGCCGACGAACTGCGTTGCGTCAACGCGCCCGCCCGCGCACGGGGAACGCCGGCCGCTAAGCCGGCGGCCCATTCGCTGCGTCATCTACATTGTGCTCCGCGAGTGATGGACAGTAAGGGCCCGCCCTAGACAGTGAAGTCGGCTCTTCTGTTAACTTGCTCCGTGGTTGCAGTCTTCATTGCCAGTGCTATTCGGCTGTTTCCGAAATATTTATTTGTGCCGAATAACGTGGGTTTGTCATGTTTCTTTGATACAGTGAAAAATAAGCGAAAATATAAGTCGAGAAAAAATCCGCCGTTTTTTACGGGAGCGGGAGTCGAACCCACGTCTCCGCATAACACGTGCGGTGCACTGACCAATTATGCTATACCGCAGCGGCTCGTCTCTCGACTTTAACGGGGGGGTTTATATTTACAATTTCTCACTAGGGCGGGAGGATGCCGCGTGGGGACCCTGGCAGTTGGCACAGGTGAAATTTAGGGTGTTGCAGTTTTGGGACAGGTGGTCATTTTGGCCGCATTTTCCAAAGGTAAGACCGCCGCGGCAGGAGTTAGTGCTATGTCCAAACCGATGGCACCTAAAACAGCACCACTGGTTAGGGATGTAAGGCCAGATTTGGCATCGGATGAAACCTGCATTTATAACTTCAGCGAGTGTTGAGCTGTCAATGGTTAGAATGAGTTGCTTCGTCGGTATTTGTTTGTTTTCTCTACGTGTGTTGATACGCCTGGCCCAGGTTACGCGCTGCCCTCAAAGGCCCTCGAGCAGGTCGGCTTCAGTTTCGTGCAGTAGATCGGGATCGGAAATCACGCCCTGGGAGTTGTTTAGGCCACAGTGGGGCAAAAAAAATGATGTCAAGATCAGAGATTCGGGTCTGATTCAAGAGTTTTCTGTCTGCTGCTTCGTGGTGACTTCCGCCAGCAATTCCCCAGTTCTTTGTTTCTTGAACTTGTACGCCTCACCAATAATACTTTCCAGGAACTTTGATACTAAGAACACGGACTATGAAGGGAGAGAACTTCCTCTGTCAGTTGACTGAATTACAAGAAAACTAGAAAAGTTGTTCGCGTTTGTTGCAAACAGGGTTGTTGAAAGTGGTGGAAAAGATACTTCGGTGCGGCCCCTTTTGATGGACCGATAACGTTTGGGAAATGGTTTTGACAATATCATGAGCTATACTATAGAGCAGGAACGGGGGTAATTTCTTCCCAGTCTTACCCTGATAGCTGACGAGGTCTCGGAGCTCCCTTCCTGGTAAACAGACAGGGAGCGCATCCGCCAGAGCTTGACCATGAGTCCGACGGCCACCGTTCGTGGTGTCTCACCGTCCACCTATGAACACATCAACACGTTTGAATACAGCTTATGTTTAGGGCTCGGGGTCCGTGGGGTCACCAATACCGTCACCAAGATGACTGAAGGTACCCCGTGCGGGGACCTTACTACCAAACACGGAGTATGGAGATGGATTATTACCAATCTAAGGGAGTTGTATTTACTTGACCTTTCCCATAGGCACGATCTCTCCGTTATGAGTAACCTTAGCTCACACCCGACATTTGAAAAGAGTATAGCTAGGAGTTGGTTCCATGTGACCATTCTACCATCGTTACAATAAATTATTCACTGGGAAGTACTGTAAGATTACAACAGCAGCGACCGTAAATTTAGTACTTCACTCTTATAAAAAGGCGACCAATATATCATAGAAGAATGAAAAAAGGACCGTTGGTTTCAAACTGCCAGACACATCATGAAAACCGAGGAAATTGAAAATGCTGTAAACTTATTGCATGATGAAATAAAAAAATTAGTGAAAAAACACTGCGAAAAAATATAAACCATTCAACAAGCAAATGAAACAGGGGCGGACAGTTGAAGTAGAAATCGAGAGAAAGCGAGTAACAGCACTAAGAAGGGGGTATCAAAAATCGCGATGAGATATCAGGGAAAAATTCAGGCGAGAGTGCTATAATGAACACAAGGATTACGATAATAATTTAGTCACAGCAAAATGAAAAATTTGGAAACAGCTTTGCTCACAACATACTAAATATACCTTGATATTAGCGTATAAATTAGCCAGTGGAACTGTGAAGCAACCAATCAGCATTTCAAGTTACGAAAATGAAAGTGGAAAAATGATCAAATCAACCGAAGAAACACTTCAACATATATTAAAAGAGTTATACGGGCTCTAGAAGCATTGTGAAGAGGAAGACTTTTTTCCGCTTGAGAGCGATAACGATAAGGCGGTTATAACAGAAAATGAAATTAACGCCGTTATTTTTGAATAACGCAGTAATGTAGCCCCCGAACACGATGGTCTACGAGCCAAGTTTGGAAAATGTCTATGTAATAATCAAAAATTATTCCTTCTCGGTCTTTTCAACACATGTATTCAAAAGGATACATTCCATAACGGCGTAAAGAATCAAACGTAATCCTAATGCCGAAATCAAGAGACAATCAAGGAGCCAATAAATGTAGACCTATAGCATTGAACTCTATATTATTACAAATTCTGAAAAAATTAAGAATGGCAAAATGTAGTCCATAGCACAAAACAATTTGGATTCACTCATAATGCATCTGCAAGTATCGCTTTAACCGAGTTAGAAAAGAAAATTGGCTAAGCACGATTAGATAACGCGGTACCTATTGCCATTTCTTTAGATATAAAGAATGCATTAGGCTGCTTCAAATCATCTAAGATTGTAAATCACTTCGACTGGTATTTTTGGGTATAGAAAAATTCTCTATAAGATAAATCTGAAATTCAATTAACCTTGAGTAAGGTTCTCCGGATAGGTCCCCTTTAAGTCCATTATTTTGGAACGTAACAATTTTACACCTCCTAAACAGCAGATTTTCTAGCTATGTATATATTCAGGCTTGTGCCGAAAACACAACCTTAGTAGTGCAAGGAAACTCGAGAGATAATCTGGAGCAAAAGGCAACCGAAGCGCAGAAAATTGTAGAAAACTCGGGAATTGACAATGAACGTGCCTTGAACACAACAAAATTACAATTCACTTTAATATGTGACAAGCACAATGAAAGACCTAATGTTATCAAACTAGGAGACAAGGCAACTACTTGGTGTGAAGAAATAAAATATTAGGCGTTTATGAAGACAACACGGTCAGTGTTAGCCCTCATATTATACGTATAAATAAAAAAATAAACTAAATAATATACACCCTAGGAAAATGTACAGCATGCTACTGGGGGAATGCCAGCAAACACTTACAAGAAATATCTAACAGAGCTTTCCAAAGGACCATAGTTCCTGCCGCTGCAGTTTTGTATAAGAAACAGGTCATAGAAATAATACGGTATCCAACACAAAAATCTTTGTAATATAACCATAGCATTTAAAACACTATCCAATCCGGCCCTAAACACCAAAGCTAATGTCCATCAATTTATCGAACGATCGAAAAAGACATGGAAACATTTAACCTAATGTTTTCGGGGAAACTTTTCTCTGGAAAAACCGCTTTTTCACAGCCGACCAAATAAGCAATGTTGTGGATATGTGGTTGCTGCAGGCAGCAGACAACAATCTTTCTCGGACCTTACTCAACCGATTTCAGAGAAACACTTGACCGTTTGTACAGACGGCTCAAAAGATAAAATGGCACAGAGCAGCTCTCATGATGTTAGATAAAGCCGCCAAATAACAGAAACCAAACAATACAAACTTCTGGAGTACAGCCATCACATTGAGTTAGAAGGAACTACGATTTTAGGGGAAATGAATACCTCCAAACTGGCTCCAAAGAAGGTAACGTAGACGTGCATATGGATAGCAAATCAACCCCAACAGCAATTAGCAATCCAAATAATAGAAATCCAAATATATATAGAAAGAAAGAAATGCTAAACAAAATAACAAACAGGTCAAAATAACGTTAACTTACAATAAAGGTCACAGTGGCAATGTCGGTAACCAAATAGCTGAAAAAATGGGCACGAAAGCTGCAGAATCTGGCGAAGAAACATACTGGCCTATTTCACAACAATTTATCAAAAACAGTTAAACATTAACGAAACAAAAAATTGTAATGTTCATCGGCAACAAGAAGGAAATGAAAGCTACACATTCCAAGGGATAAAAAATGTTAAGAGAACTCCGGCCCACTTTCTCACAACTTAATACACAATGCAGTTTATTACGGGGTAAGGTAGATTTCAGTTTTATTTTTACAGGTTCGCTATTACAAATCATAACAAATGTAAATGTAACCTACCAACAGACAGCTTCGACAACTATTTACAGGACTTTCGAATAGCAAAAAAACACAGAGAACAACATTTTACCGTCTATAGAAATATTCTCGCAGAAGGAAAACCTCAGCTAATAAAAATACAGAAACATTAAAAAATTTCGAAGAAATTACGATCATATCCAACGGTTATATTCCACAAAACTGACCCCTCAAACATTTTGTCACAATTTTCAAAACCCGCTAAGATGAAATCAGCGGCAAGTAAAGCGCCAATAACTTTTAGATGTGCGTTTATCTGTTGTTCTATATTCGGTTAGCTTCTTTGTAATAATCTGGTCTGATTACCTTTGTTACATTTGTTTGCGAGTTTATATCCAAACATCCAATTTCAAAGTATTTTGCTGTACCCCTTCTACCTTGGATGTACAAGAAGGGTCTCTGGGCACGATGCTCATTCACTAAAGATGCTACGCTATGATAATGATTGCAGGAACTTCCACGATACCTGAATTTTTGTTAAAATGCAGGTCGTTAAACGATCCTGGCTGTGGCCTTCTCGGCAAAGAATGCAAGGCAATTAAATTGGCGGAGCCTACACTCGTGGAGCAAGGCTGGAGAAATAGCAGAGTTGGTGCCCCCTTTTCCTTCATCAGAGACCCATCTTTTGCATCATCATTTTTGTCAAGAGCCCAGTAGGTTCACTACAAGACGAAGGCCTCTCCCATCAACCTCCAACCTCTCCTGTCCAGCGGGCTCGAGTTCATTCTTTGCCTCCAAATTTCCTTACTTCGTCAATCTATCGAGTGAAGGGGCTTCCTTTTTTTCATGACCGGTTCTGTGTCCACTCCGGCATCCCGGTAGTCTACTGATTGTCATTTCGTATAATTACGTGAACAGCACAAGTCAATTTCTTTTTCTTTCCTTGAAGCACGACATCTTCTACTCAAGTTTGTTCTCTGGTGTAGGAAGCTCGTTTTACTCAGCTCGTGTTACGCAGAACATTATCAGTTTCACGGCCCATAGCGCCGAACTAAGTTTGCTTTGAAATTGTTTAGTAAGGCGCCATGTTTCCGCTCCGTATCTCATCACCTCGCATTTATTTCCGAACTATCTGCTTCATGTTCTCCATGACGTACCTGTCAGGATTGTTTCGCCCTCAGGATTTTATCCCTCCTCCTAAGGGGAGTGCATTACCACGCGCTAGAACCTGCGGCTAAGTGTAAAGCAAACGCCAGCGCTACGGTCCCCAATAAAATACTGTGCGCCCTGAATGCAATGATTGCTCATTCGGATAGATGTCGGTTTCATAACGTGAGGGCCCACTTACGGTTCTTAGAGCGACAAGCATTTTTTTTTCAATCGGCTGTATATCGTATTGCACCCCGCCACTGCTAACCCTGTACCACTCGGGCCTTTGTGGTGCCACAGTGGTTAGGTTGCCGCTTTCACTAAGTAAAGGTCCCGTGTTCGATTCTCAGGACCCCCCTAACCCCGTTTTTTCCTTGAGACTTCGACCTTTTATGTTGCGTCAGCCGGATTTGTGTCAGCCTAAACAGTTCTGCTGTTTAAAAATGGAATGTCAGGCCACTTTTACGTCATGTCTTCTACTGATTGCTGCTACAACAAAGTGTGGCTGTGTGCAGCTTCAAACAGCGGTGTTGCTTTGATAGCAAACACCAACATGTTGGGTGCACACTGCAAAGCAGCAGCAGCTGGTTCCCAAGTTGCCCTTCAGGAATAGGCAAATGCACCAAGCGAGGGCTTTTATCAAAAATCGGTCGCAACGTTTCGAAGCCTAATCGGGTCATTCATAACGGGTGACAGTGTTGTACAACAATCAGCAATTATACAACGTAGTTTCTACAACTGCTTATGAAGGCTACCCTATATAACTGCTGCTTGTGGTCGAGCAAAGGAACCCCCGATGAAGCAGTCGATTAAGCTCCGAAACACTGGAACCACTTTTCAATAAATGCCAATTCTTGGTGTATTTGCCTCTTCCTCAAGTTTAACCCGATTAGACAGAGTTCTTTCGAAGATGTTCACATTCAAACTTGGCTTTGCGGTGTCGTTTTTGAAATCAACTCACATTGACAACGAAGCAAAAACACAAACAAATTGCAAGGTAAGCATACAACTCAGCTGTACTTCAGGATTATTGGATAAACAAAAACACCTTTTCTGTTAATGCCTTGCCGCCTCCTTTACAAAAAGTAACGAAACAAGCCCCTTTCAGGAACCGCTTTGCAAAAGATTTACGTAAAGTGGTTCATGTGTTCATCTAAGGCTGAGTAAAATGCGTTCACGGTATAAAAGCACACGGTGCACGTATACCACTTAGCCCCGACAGCACGTTGTCAATAGGTGTTTGAAGGGTATCCAGGGTGGAGACCAACATTAGGTGCAAAACATTGAATTCGTCAAGTTCCACCCAAAGAAATGTGAAATGACGTTTTACTCTCCATTACATCACACTCTCTCCTAAATGTTCAATATCCTTGGCTTTCTGACTGCACACGGAGGGCTGCAAAATACTTGCCGGCGCTGGGTGCCAGACAACCTAGCTGGGTCACTGTTTCACCATAACTTCAAAACCATTCATTCTCTCAACAAGGACCGTGGGTCCTCCTATTCGTGATTAAATTTCATTCCTCACACAATCGAACCCCTTCTATTCGACGATCTGACGACTTGCTTTTGAGAAGAGCACACTCTGTGCAGGAGATAGAACCACTTTTTGTTGGGTGTGAAAAGTTGGAGGCAATGGCTCCATGTTGCTACTACCGCGGTGGCTTGCTGGGGTACATAGCCTGCTGAGGAAGCAGCTGCAATAATCAAGCCAATACACTAAAAGGTCACACTGCACGTGGCGTTTACACAGCTACGAGGGACTGTGTAGAGTGCGTTGCTGTAAACATAAGAGTTTAATAAAGCGGAATGCATATAATGGCGCAGGGGGCGCGGGCTTCCTGCATGGAATTCGTTTGGACTGAATGGCGGCGCATCTGCTCCTTTCGTGGCAAATGTCGCCGAAAAACGATATACGACAGCGCCTCTGCACATTACAGGTTTCCCTTCTCTTTCCCACTCACCTCTCATTCTGTTCCTGTCCCTTCTCGTTTATCTCAAGTTAACTCGCTAGAGGTTTCTCAAGTTATTTACATTTACCGCGTTCCACTGCTCCAAGTGCGGTTTCTCTACGCCAGCGCTGCCGTACGGCGGAGACACGCGTGAATTGAAGCACCTTACTACAACGTTTATAAAACCACGTTGCCCTACCCCACGAGAGTTCGAAGCGGAACGTGGATTCCATCTAGTGAAACCTCTCGTTGCTATAGCCCTTTGATTTCCCAACTTCCGCCAGAAGGTAGAGCTGGAAACAACCGGTGACGGTTTTCTGCTTTTGATGTAGTATGTTATTTGTTATTGCAAAAACCAAGCATCCGTATTTTTTTAGTAAAGGAACAGTACAAATATCACTTATGTATTCATTGGGTGCCTTATATTTGCGTAATGTCTTGTTTTTGTTCAGCAATGTTGATAAGTATAAACACAAACGCCAGGCTTACACGTTTAGATTTGGCTGTGAGTACATACCACTATTGCGCAGTTGCCATTTTACTTTGCGCAGGTGGCTGAATCGATACACAGACAGACAGACAGACAGACAACAGACCAAATTTCTGCGTTTAAGTAGCCCAGAAGAGACTATCGCCTTTAAATTACGCATCCCTCCCTCTAACAAGGAATCTGTAACGCAAAGCTGCCTCGTGAAGGGTATCTCCATTCCCGTCCAAGTTTGGAGTTTTACTCGCACGCTGTTCGTACTTTTTTATCACAGCGGTTTAACCTGGACACTTCGACATTCGCTTTACACTTTCGCTGTCCTTAGACTGAGGGATGCAACATTTTTCTAACGTTGCATGTCCATGCAACTCTCTCCGGATCCAGGCTGGTTTGGCTCTCTAATATGGGCTCAGTCGGACATATATACATCGGTATCATATCGAGAGAGACCCAAGTTTGATTAAGACCATGGTGAGCGTTTTTCACTTGACGAAGGACCAGGAAAACTTTATTTACACCAAAGGGGCGACGGAACGGGGGTTGGCGGAAGTCCACAGGGCTTCCGCGACTACCAGGGCCCGGGTGGTCGTCACCTCCTTGGCGGCTACTATCTGTGCACTCCAGGCCTTCTCCCAATTGGAAGTTATAGGAAGGGGAAAAGGGGCCATTTTGACTTTCACCTAGGGAGTGATAGTGAGTGTCCAACGGCAATGTATGGAGGAGAAATGATGTGGGTGTGAGTGCATGAGTTGTTGTCTGTGGTGGAAAGTGTGTATCTGCAGTAGCTGATATGTGCGCAGCCTGTGGCGTTTAGTGGTGAAAGAGGAGGTGGTACGTTTTTTGCGAAGGGGGCGTTGTGCCGTGGAATGTTCCTGATAAGTAAGAAGGGCTGATAGGGTCACCTCAGGGACGGTGTGATGTTATTGGTGGCTAGGACTAACGACACAGGCACTAACGACACAGGCACTTGAGAAACTATGACGCATACGACGAAGACGGACATTTCTCGAGAGAAGACGAGCTAGCGATATCACATTACGGTACAGCTACAAATAGGCTGCAACACTAAAGTCAATCCTACAGACACCAAGCTCTGTATGCGCGTAAAGGAATCAACAGTTCACAGTTACGCTTGAAAGGACACCCGTGATCGATAAAACGTCTCACTTGTTAGGGCGCACTCAATGATAAGGTGTTGGCCAGTCCCAGTTCACGGCGGCGGTCGGTAGATCGGCATGGGGGGGAACACGACGTCACACAGTCGATTCCGGCGATTCAATGCGCGGTCGACACAGGTAAGGCACGGATGGAACTGCAGTTTTGCTGGTTTTCCGGGCGTCCTGACGACGGCCTCGGTGAAGCACGGCTACCGCGTCTTGTGGGTAGCCCTCATAACCGTGTTCTTCCGAATCATCCACTGTCACGCAGAACTGATATCGATCTTCCGGCAAGTTCTCCGACTACAACTGGAAGGTCTGTGGCCAAGAAAGTGGTTTTGGTTGATTTCTGAGGAGTCTCAAGCTTTTCGCTCGCCCCGTCTATGCGGAAACTTGAGCTCGAGTAAGGAACCTGGGTTCGCCGCGGATGGTTCACATCAAGTGTAATCGCGTTGACTTGATCTCCCAACTCCTTCGAACGGCAGTTTTCAGCTGTATGACCGGCCTGTCCACATACAAAACAATGAATTTGTGAGGCCGACACGCGGCAGTCAGCGGCACGGTGTCCAATCCTATTGCAAAGAATGCACGTGGGAGCTTTTCTGACAGGCCTCGAGTAGTAACTCAGCCCTGCTTCTTTCCCGTCTTCCCTAGCTCGACTCACGTTCTTCATCGCCTGAGCTTCCAGATACCGGTCGCATACATCTGCCATCTCACTCGTGGTTTTAACGTCACGTTCCTTGAGGAATACAACAAGCTTGGAGTGGCAGCATGTCAAAAACTGTTCTGCGATCATTTTGTCGCGGAGTCCTTCAAAAGTCTTTCGTACCCCAGATGTTTCTAGCCACCGATCAAAGTAACCTGATATGCGGGACATGAACTGCGTCCCGGTTTCTCCGTCTTCGGCTTTGGCATTCCTAAACTTCTCGTTATATCCTTGAGAAGTGAACCTGAACCGGCAAAGGAGGGCTAACTTGATTTTCTGATAGTCGAGGGAGTCCTCAGGAGTCATCCTTCCGATCACGGTTAACGCTTCGCCCGTCAAGCACATGCTCAGACCGACTGCCCATTTGTCTTGCGACCAGCCTTGCGCAAGTGCAACCCGTTCAAATCGCAGTAGATATGCATCAAGATCGTCTCTGCGATCATCAAATGGGGGAATAAACTTGTGCGGATTCATCGGCGTCAGGGTTTCTGAAGCTGCCTGTGATGTCGACGCGGACTCTTCTCCTTGCGGATTACTCCGGGCTTCTTCCTGCAGTCTCAGTTTCAGTAGAAGATTCGCGTGTTCGCGTTCCTGATTCGCCTTGGTTGCCTCACGCTCAGCTGCTCTTTCCTCTCTCAAACGATTCTGTTCCGATCTAACAAACTCCCGTAGTTCTGCGTCTTTTAGTCCGAGCTGCGTCCCGACGGTCATTATTTTTTCAAGCTCCATGCCTATACTGTACTCCGCCGATCTCGAGTTCTAGTTTTCCCTCTTCAAGATGTTAAAGAAGAGGTCCTGTCGCGGACGCCAGTTGTGATGGTATTCGTGGCTAGGGCTGGCGAATAACGTCGCCGAAACAAGACAGGCGATTGAGACCGGCGTATAAGACGAAGACGGACATTTACTGAGACTGGACGAGAGAATAAGAGGACGTTGCAGTTACAAGCAGAACGCGTTATTACAGTCTATCGTGAAGATCCAAAACGCTATAAGGGCGTAAAAGAAATAATAGAGGTTGTGAGTTCCATTGGAAGACGGAGCCGTGGTAGAAAAAAAAACCTCACGTGGTGTGGCGTAGTCGATGAAGTATTTGCTGGTCCATTCCCTGTTGTCGGTGACCTCTTGATAGTTGGCAGGTGGAACACAATGTCACACAGTCGTAGCCGGCGATATAATGCGCGGTCGACGGGTTGATCGTAGAAGGGCTGTCACTACAGCCGGGGACCTCTTAGTAGTTGGCAGGTGGAGCACGTCACACAGTCGAAGCCGGCGATATAAGGCGCGGTCGACGGCCAGCTTGCGGGCACGGCTGGCACTGCAGCCTAACTGGCTGCGTCTCCGGGCGTCTTCGACGACGGCCTCGGAAGACAACGGCTACCGCATCTTGCGGCTAGCCGTCCGAATCATGAGTCCTCGGAACCCACCCTGCATCGTCACCAGCCACGATCTCCTCTTCCTCTTCCTCCCGGCCCATACCCACAGAGGGCGATTGGTAACGCTAGGCCGTTAACTCCATCGTCGTCAAGGCCATTTACGATGCGCGCGCCACCACTGTCCTCTATCTCATCACAGACGGCTTGCATAGGTGTAAAAGTAGGGGGAGCCCTGATAACTGCAACTCGAGCATGTTGATGGGCCGTCTCATTAGCAACTGCCTGAGTATGGGCCGGAGTCTGTACTAGTGGCATGGTTTGGTCGGGGGGATGTTTTGACAGAATTGAAGCGTTTCAATGATGATAACCATCATGAGCGGCAGAGAAAGTTGGCTTCCCCAAAGGGCGTTTTCCACCTTCACGACTTCACTGATGATTCAGTGATACAGGAAGCTTTGCTTTAAAGTGTCAAGTGGCTGACACAAATATCAACTATGATAACATTCTTTAGTGCGACAAAACCAGCAGAAAAACTAGAACTAGGCAAAACAGCACAAAAGGGACAAAGACAGAAAGACACACAACAAGGGCTACGGTGAACTAACAACTTTTTTTTATTTCGAAATAGACACAATATATAAATAGCCCTTTAACCTAAGATTTATCTGCGCATGACTCGAAAATTTAGTTCTTTCTAAGAGAAGGTGATCGAGACAGTGATGACGGGTGCCTCACCGAGCGTTAAACTACCCGAGTATGGGCCGGAGTCTGTACTAGTGGCATGGTTTGGTCCAGCGGATTTTTTTATAGAATTGAAGCGTTTCAATGATGATGACCATTATGAGCAGCAGAGAAAGTTGGCTTCCTCAAAAGGCGTTTTCGGCCTTCACGCCTTCACGGATGATTCAGGGATACAGGAAGCTTCGCTTTAATGTGTCAAGTGGCTGAGACAAATACCAACTATGATAACATTCTTTAGTGCGAACAAGGCAAAACAGCGCAAAAGGGACAAAGACAGAGAGATACATGCCAAGGGCTACGGTGAACTAACAACTGGTTTTATTTCGAAGTAGACACAATATATAGATAGCCCTCTAACCTAAGATTTATCTCCGCATGCGTCGAAAATGTAGTTCTTTTTAAGAGAAGGCGATAGAGACAGTGATGACGCGTGCCTCACCGAGTGTTAAAATTCATTCTGATTCTAAAATTTCACGTGACAACCATGACTTGCACTTTCTAATGATAGAAGCGAATTGTAATTCGCCAGAACGCTCCTCACAATATAAACACTGGCTTGTCCGTATCTTTTCCTCCCGTGGATTTTTTACATTATTCGCGTGCTCCCTCCGCCTCTCGTTTACGCACATCCCGGGTTGGCCAACGTACACTTCTCCGAAAGTTAAGGGAATTTGGTAGACTACGCCTTCGGCGGGTTCAACAAATGGTCGCCGTGATTTGTGCCGCCGCCGCTTTTCTAGTTGTCTCCGAGTCGGTCAGTTTGCAGAGCTTAGAAAGCTAGCAAGGGGCAGAGAAGACGACATCACGTCATACATCTGGGGGACTGTTTTGTTCATATTGTGTGATATCGTGTGTGGGTAAGGTGTTACTGCTAACCTCTGCCTACGCTCTGCACGGGCATTGCACGTTTGCGACTTGGTGCGATTTTTCGCAAGCTGGCTCCCTGCGACCGACACCAGGAGGTGCTGAGGGTATCCGGCAGTCAGAATTATTTGGGCTTGTTGGGTAAACGTATCCGTGATACAGCATCGGCAAGGTTTCCCAAAAGTGTTCTTGAAGCACATAAATGCCATAGTTCGTTTAATGAGCTTTGCGTGCTCCAAGTGCAAAGGCAGTAGTGGTTTGTTGGCCCCGGGATCATAGCTCCAACTAATTCTAACATCGCTGAACCGAAACCGAATGTCTAAAACTCTCATTCGGCCATTGACAGGGAGTTCGTGAGTGAGGATGAGTTAGCACATGCTTCGTGAAACAAATCTAGCACCTTCCTGCTTTCACATACAATGGCCTGCGCATCACAGTTCGAGAAAACTTAAAAGTTGCAAACAAAGTAGAACACTTTCAGAAGGTCCTTGTCACTTAGTAAGGGCTGAATTAGATCAACGGAATTAGTGTGAACTAAATCCCTACGAACATGTGCGTTGCAGTACCCAATACACACGCCTTAATTTTCAAATGGGGAGTCCCTTCGAACATAATTAGGTTGACTGTAGGTAATAGGTTAAAAAGTCTAAACTCCCACTAACTGAAACACCCGTCGCGTTTTTTAAAGCCACAGAGCCGTATTGTCAGCACAATGCTCCACGCATTCAATGATGAGGTTATGGGGGTAACAAAAAAAAAGATTCGTTTTGTAGACTGAGAACGCCTGCCAGCTGTTCCCTGCGTAAGTTTTAAAATATTCAAGAACTTGGTTCGAGTTACACACAATAAAAGAGTCGTCAAAAGATAAAACGTTAGCATGGCGCTGCAAGAAACGAGAAACTGAATGCTGCCAGGTTCCTGATTAGGATGTTAGGACACAATGGTCCTTACTGATACGTTAACCTGGAGGGTTCTTGGGCTAAAAACTATTTAAACATTTCTTCTCCCTTCTTGCGATCGCCTTTATAAGGGCAGGAAGGTGTATCCTGTCATGTTGTTTATTTACGCTGGACTTCAGTTTGCTTAAACGTACTTAAGGGGCAGGGGTAGAGTAAACGCAGAAGCATCAGCTTGCCTAGATTTTGAAATACAAGCTCCACAAGAAAAAAAACGAAGCCGCT
This sequence comes from Haemaphysalis longicornis, assembly GCF_048455015.1. Classification (NCBI taxonomy): domain Eukaryota; kingdom Metazoa; phylum Arthropoda; class Arachnida; order Ixodida; family Ixodidae; genus Haemaphysalis; species Haemaphysalis longicornis. The sequence continues at coordinate 40,486,284 of NW_027526225.1, forward strand.
CTCTTTGTCAGTCGGTAACACACACACTGACTGCTAGCATAGGAAGGAGGTCACTTGTTTAACAAGAAGTCCATGTTGTGCGTATTAGTCTTTTTCGCGCCTATTTGCCTAAATTATTTACCAGCACTTGCAGTTATCCATGTTGACCAACTACGGCTGCAAATTGAATTTTTTAGACAAAACAACTGCTGCCTAACTTTCCCGTATTATGCTTGAATACCAGGTGTATACAATACTTCTGCCTACTGGTATGCGTTGCAGAATCCACATTCGACGCACGGACAAAGCGAGTGAGGCCGCATACCACGACGTGGAGGAGTACATGCAGCATGCCGAAAACTTCTTCAACCGGTTGGAACTGACGAAACCTAATGTGCGCAGGCGTGTTTTTGTCGCTACTGACGAACCAAAAGTAATTAAAGAGATCAAAAGAAAGTAAGTATGTCTAACTCGGTCTGTAAGCATTAACGTAAAGCGCGGGTAGGTATGGGACATAGGTGATAATAAACCGATGAATTTATAGTTAGTTCTAGTTTACGATATGAGATTTTCTCGTTTGCGAGCGCGCCAAAGAAGCTTCTTTGAATGATAAATACAGTGCATTTCCTTTGTGCTGTGTCACATTTCGTTAACGAATGACAATCGGAAGGCAATCGAATGCAGTAATTTCTTCCTTCAATTGATGAGTAAGATTTGGTTCTTTCTAGTAGTAGCAGTGGCGAAGAACGAGGCATGGCAGCCAGACACGGGGTGATACGTTTAATTGCACGGGAATCTACACGAGGATCAGTCATGAGCACGTTACGGAAAAGAAGTAACAGTGTTACAGGTAGAGTTGCCCAACCCAAAAAAGTAACTATGTTACAGTTACAGTTACGAAGTTTCCGAAAGTAACTATTTACAGTTACAGTTACTGTAAAAAAGTAACGTCGTTAATTTTCCGTTACTGTATGAAACTGATTATTAGGCAACAAGATTTAGCTTAATAAATAGAAAAGTACGACGTCATGAGGGCCCAGGTAGCGGTTGCACTTGCTCTCTGTCGACATAAATGGCTGCCAAAAGTTTAGATAATGTACGAACGCGGAGGCCGAGCTTATATTATACCGAGCTGAGGACAAAACAGACGAAACAATCAATGTCAATAAATTTATTTTCACTTGCAGTGTTGTCGCTTGACCGCCTTGAAATAGTGAGGGAGAAGGCGCAAAAGAAGATGGGCTGGTGGATCGCCGGAAGGCCCTTCAGAGAAAAGGGAAAGCAATGTGGGAGTAGTTCGGTTGTCGAGGTGTTTTTGAAAGATACTAAAGAAAGCATTGCGTTATCATTTTATTTTGTACTTGTCGTCAGAGACGGATACCAATTTGAGCTATTGCCGAAGCGACGTATATCCGTAGGCCCTAGGAGTCGTTCTCACGCCCCAACCCTCAGCCACCCCAACCCCCGGAATGAGCCAAGGTTATTTCCAAAGGGAATAGAAACCGAACTGGACGCTTTACTGTTTTTTTCTGCGCCCCCTGTCCTCACAAAGGCGAGTTTTGTTACCTCCACAGGGAAACACTGTTCTCCCTATCCCAGTCTTTCACAGCAACCACGTCCCCGATTCCAGAGCCCGTCCCCTTCGTTTGCATTAGGTCGTAGCTTGGGCGAACGAAGCTCGCCCAAGTATTCTTTGCGTCCAACATTCAGAAACAGATGTAGCTCCAATATTTGTTTCTGCCGCAGCTGTGGAAACGAAGTCGCGTGGCTTTCCTAAAATATTTCCTTGTGCAGCGGCAGTGTGGTCAGGCGTCTGTCGGCCAAGATGTAGGTGGTGTGTTGGGGTCGTCGTATGTGTGAAGGGGCCTGGAATTCATTACTTCCGCGACCTCGTTCGGGTGCTGTTGACAGCTCGACGAAGCCTCTTGACCAGGCATTCCAAACACGTGGTCCCAAACACGGCCAGGGGTCTCAAACGCGAACAATGGTGGCAAGCATCTGGGACTTGTGAATCGAACACTCTACGGTCCGCACAGGGCTGGACGAGGGCGGGGACGCCGAAAGATTCCACGCGGTGTTTTATGAGACCACAAACGGGGCTGCACTTCGCTAATGAGAAAGCGACGCACTGATCGTAGTTTTCCAAGCTTCCGCGAAAGTGCAAAGGATTCAGAACGTTGTGATGTGTTTGTGGATGTTCTTTTTTGTCCTGGTAGAGAGGGCCCGGGTGGCCAATGCAGGCCAAGGTATCCCGGACTAGAGAAAACCCCCCACCAGGTGGGTGCCCAGACAGGAGCTTCTAAGGCTCGCATAAATAAAGCTTATTCTTGCTCCTCCTCCTCCTGTTAGCTTTTGTGTCAAACACTTTTCCTTCGCTCCAGTTGTGGCAAAAATGGTGCAGCATCGTGCTCTGAGTTCTGGTGTCAACATGCGCCCACGTGCAGTTAGGCGCGTGTCGCAGCGTTAATTATGGTTTGGGTGAGAGCGACATCACCCAAATACTGCAGCTCATAGTTTTGAAAAATTCAATCCCTTAGCTGACCGCGTGGGACACCACGCACACGTGTACGCCTAAACATTTCTAGTTCAGCTGTTTTTCAACCATGCGAAGGGCGTGAGCTCGCATACATGAAGCAGCGAAGGCTGTGCAGAAGAAAGTTCGAAAAAGCGGAAAGCGCGAACTGTACATCGGCCGTTAACGAGTGTTGCTGTTGGACAATTTTTAATAGAACTGAAGTAACTGTAACGGTATTTTTTCTTACAGTTACTCCGTAAAAAAGTGAGAGTGTTATAGTTACAAGTTCCTCTAACTTAAAAGTAACTAGTTACAGTTACAAGTTACTGATAAAAGTAACTAGTTACCGGTAACGCGTTACTAGTAATTAGTTATTGCCCAAGGCTGACGATGATGACTGTGATGATTCGCGCACGCCCACCGGGGGGATGAACATCCTCCCGTGCCCGCAACGTTCCCGTCTCCTTTGGAATAATTGGCAAGCGCTGCTAAGAAACCACTACTTACTGTGTCCTACCATAGGTAGCAGAATTCCACGTTGGCGCCAACACGCTTATTTTTCTCCCTTCTGCCCATAAGTAAATTTTTTGCGAGAAAGGACAGTTGAGGATAGGCCACGAGAGGGCAGACAAAGGCAAATGCTCCTCGTTTCGGCTCTGGCTTTCCGACTCAACATCAGTGGATCCAGGCTGCATTCGCCCAAAAAAGACCACCACTAGCGAATGTTTAACATCATCAGGCACCATTTGATACCAGGGTGAGCCATACATACCTGACAAACCCATGTTGTCGGTCTCGACAACTTGGTCACCACGCTGGTTTTGTTTGGCCTCTTTGTACGCCCAGAAATCGCGGCTCGTCGCAGCATTGCCGGCTGCTGCGAAGAGCAGCTTTTCCAACCCGTTCACAACGTGGTAATCGGGAGGATAACCGACGCGGACTTTGCAAACATGCTCAGCCAAATAAAAAAACGGCACCTCACCGCCCGCTACTTGCGTTTTCCACGTATATGAAGCCACCCCCTGCTCCAGCCGCGGAATAAGTCAGGGCCTCGACCAAGACATCACCGAGGACAACGTCATAGAGTACCTTCAGGAAAATGAACCAACTCTACTTAACGCCCGCATAATGGTCGAAACAGGGTCAACACTCCTAACTTTCCGATTAAAATTCGTCCCGCTTTACGTGAAAGTCGGCAGTGTGTTAACTCGGTGCCGCCCTTTCCACCGATCGGTGCAAGTGTGCCGCATGTGTGGTGAATGTTGACATCGGTCAGACGTGTGCCCCACTCCCGACACCCAAAGTGCCTGAACTGCGGACTAGACAACCCACCACCAAGTCACTCTTGCGACCCGAAGTACCAGCTGTGCATCCTACCACCCACCACGCCGGGCAAGGACTGTCCACGCCGTTGGCGGCCGCAACTCCCCGCACGCAAGACCAACTACAGGCTCACAACCAGGTAAGCTGGCCCACTACCGCGGCGCTCGCTCCTGCTGCTCAACTCCTAACCGCAACCACCCAACCTGTCCTACCCCTTCAGCCAAACACCAACCCACTACCACCTCGGAACGTCGCACTCTTACCACCAACCTCCGCTTTTCTCGCCATGCCATCTACGCTCCAAAAGCATAATGCCCAACTACTCGGTCGCGTTAAACCTCACGAAGCGGAAGGCTCCACTCCACCATCTCCTCCACTTCCTGATCTACCTCCCTCGTATGCGACTATAACTGCAGTCGAAATAAAAAAAATCATCGGCGCACGATTGAACGCCCACTTCTTCCCCCAGGTACAAAAATTAACGAGCAAGTCAAACCTCATTTCTCCAAGATGCTCACGGATTCTACAGAGACATTCATTCACACCTTCAATCAACGCATCTGACAACTAGAAGGCATAAAAAACTTCGACAACCCACACCAAACCACAGACCTGTATGCAAGGTGGAAAATAAGGCACCCGCCCAACCCCCTGTCACAATAAATCAGTGCAACTGCCGACCCATTAAAGCAAACGCGGTACTCGAACATGGCGCAGCTACCACACCAGTGGCCATAATTGCTCCCCAGGAAACATATACCACCTCACCCACACTGAGATGCTTCGACGCGTACAAGAACCCCTTCCCAACTCCCGTGTGGCTATCCTAGTTGCCCGCACACTCACCGCAGAAGTGATCGCAATCGCATCATCGACGGAAGATGCCCTAATTTAACTCGTATTTACAGCCCTCCAACGCACTCCCACACGGAAATCTAAACTTTTTTGAAAGCCACAGCCCGCCAAGCCAACTCCATTCTCTGCATCGTTCTGTGCGACTTCAATGCCTCCAATGTCATTTGGGGCTACCTGCGAACGACTAAAAACAGCACATCGCTGCTACAGTCCTCGTTGCAACAGCATTTGACGCCGCAGAACGACGTCGTCACGCAACCCACCCGCATAAACACAAGCGTCAAGCGGGGCTCTATTCCAAACCCAACGTTTGTGTTTCATACCAATAATCTCACCTGAAGTCTTCTACCGGATACCTTAGAAAGTAACCATCACGTTAGCAAGACAGCGCTTCCCTTCACTCATCATAGACCCGAAATAGGGGTAGCTAAATTGACAGATTTGAAAGCTTTCTGCGAGAATCCCCTCCCACGCTGACAGCTCACACCTGTGGAAGTCTTGTACCGCTGGCCACAGAGCCTCTTTGAACCTCAGTCTCGACGAACTAAAAGCATCCACCGAACTCCAAAACTCCCGGCAGTTGCAGCTCACCTAGGCCGACTATGGGGAGCGAGAGGTCGCCTTCTAAACCGCTGGCGACGCAACAAACATAACCGCAACCAAAAACGTCGCATAGCACAACGTACCAAATCCGCCGTAGATTGTGGCGGGCCACTACAAAATCAAAACTGGCGCATCTTTCGCGATCAACTCCCTGGGACGCTCATCACCAAACGAGCATGGCGCATTCTTTGAAGTGTCATGAGCACCACCACCACCACCACAACATCCGGCAACCAAACAATCTTTCGGCTCATCCATAACCATCTCCAAACCCCCCGACAGCCTACTGGCCTTGCTACGAAACGGACTGTTCGCAACTGCTTAAAACCTTCGTCGCGCCCGGAATACAAGGGAACCGAGAATGAGTCCCTAGAAGCCCCTTTCAGCCGTACCAAATTTCTACGGGACCTATCAAGCCTTACTCGCAAAACTGGCCCGGGCCGCGTCCACATCACCTACAAATTCCGTTGCGAACTGAACGAAGAACACATCGGCGCCCTGCTTTAATGTTTGAGGCACTACTATGACAATTACACGCTACCCCCACAAGGGCGCCATGCCGACGTAAGCCTACTCCCCAGCTCCAACAAGCCCGTTAACCTGGATTACCTATGCCCGATCTCGCTAACATCATGCACCTTGTCACACGCCGCCTAAATACCCACGTCAAGAATGTGGGAATCGCGGAGAACCACGGCCCGCGATCCCGAGCCGGCGCGCGCTTCGAGAAAGACGCTTGTGCGCTGAAACCTGTCCGGCGCTCCGCTGGTTCTTCGGCGCCCCCGAGAGATGGCACCACCGGTCCGTGCAGGCATAGGCATAGGCACGCGGGCGCGGGCGGCGCGAACGTGTGCGCGCGGGACACGAGGGGAGTCTCGTCGGACACCCGGTCGGGGCTGGTTCGACGGAACGCCGCGGCGCGGCGGTGATGGATACATGTCTCTCAGGTGGGAACTTTGTTTGTCGCACGCCGTGAGTGCCTTTCTCCCGTTCGCGGTCACGACCCGGACGCAGTGATTCGTGAACGCCATCGAGCCTTGTGCTCACATGCTTTGGGATTCCCCAAATAAACGGCTGTGCTGCGGCACTACTGTTTACTGTGTTCTCGTATCGGCGAACCTCGCTGTGCTGCCGTAGGCATGGGAGCCCGCGTGGTTGACACACCGGGAGCTAGCGTGGGGGCCTACCCCAGAGTGCTGGCAAGGTCACCGAGGAACCCCCCTCTCTATCCCACAACAATCGAGAACAACTCCCGCACACCACGTTTAGCTTCCGGGCGCATCTATCAGCACAAAATACTGACCTACAAGTGAAACAGGATATCATCGATGCGCTCAGCACGACGCAGCCACGCACCTTATTGCTGTTGGACGCTAAAGGATCGTTGGACAACTTATCCAACACCGCAATTCTCAAACAACTATAAACTGCAGGCTGCGGGCAGTCCACCTACAACAATGTCCGTAGTCTCCTAACTAATCCTGCGGCCACATTGAGCATCTTCCCGCTTCGATCCTATCACTTTAGCAATCCTGCCGAGGGAACCCCACCAGGCTCCGTCATCTTCCGCCCGCTCTTTAATATTGCTATTGCCGCACTCCCGCCACTGCTCTCAAACATCCCAGATATCTCCCACGCGCCCTATACAGACGATATTTCCATTTGAAGCAACAAAGGCCCCCGAGCCAACAAGACAATCTGCAGCAAGATACTGGCATCGACACGTCTTATGTCAGCACATGTGGACTTCACTGCATGCCAGCCAAGTTGGCCGTTCCAACACTCCGAAGAAGACTGCGGGAACGCCCGCTACAACCACAACAAGTCTGTGAAATATCAATCGATGGTCACACAGTCCCTACAGTACCACCGCTACGCATCATAGCAGTTAAATATAACGCTATATATCGGGGGCAACATTCCTCCCAAGCCTGCAGATAACGGTGGCTCAACTCACCTAATACAACGGGTATGCTCTCGCCGCCATGGCCTCAAACAGGCAGACACATGTCGCATACGACAAACTATGCTCAGAAGTCCAATCAGTTACGGAGCACCCTATCTGGCATTGAAACCATAAGAATTACCAAAGATCGACATACTCATACGCGAAGCATAGAATTAAGCGCTAGGACAACCAGCCTAGAAATCCACACATCGACTCCTCCAGCCTGCGCACCACAATACCCTCTCGGAAGTGATTGACGCCCACACCACCAACCGGCTCCAACCACTTGGAGTTAGTTGGTAGGGGCGTAGCCCTAGGGCTCCACCCCCGACTCCTTCTACAGCCTCTCGACAGCAGCCCGAGATACCATTTATGTCCCCCCCCAACCCAAACAATGCATCCCTGTACAACGTAGGTAGCTGCCAACATCGCGCTCGGCTTTTCCTCAAAAAGTAAGGCGCCGATACTAATACTGTAAGGGCCTTGAAGGACAGCCGGTACAGGACGTTTATTAGGCGTAGCAGTCCTCGCGGAACACACACTCAGCTGGCGGCGAAGAGGCGGACACGAGCCCCGAGATGGAAGATGATGATGAGGATGACTATCAGAGGAAGATGAGGTATGGGATAGTGGCCACTAAGTAACAGTGGTAGCGGTCAATGTCTTAAAGGGCTGGCACACGACTAACTGCTCACATCAATTTCCCCCTGTGGACGAGGCGGCCGCCCGGCCGCAAATGTTGGGGAAGCGCGGCGCACGAACGGCTTGAGGCGTGAGGCGTGCACGACTTCCGTGCCACAGTAGCGGCGGTCCAGTGGGGCGGAATTAGGGGCGACACGATAGTTAACTGGGGAGGTTTCTTCAAGCACTGTGTAGGGACCCGTGAAGCGGCGCAAAAAGTTCTCACATAATCCTGGCCTACGCGTGGGAGTCCAAAGTAGAACCTCGTCGCCCGGCCGGAACCGAACAGCACGGTGAGAGGCGTCGTAGCGATTCATTCGATCCTGTTGGCTGATTTCTGTATTCAAACGGGCAGCTCGGCGGCAGTGGTTAAGGCGGGAGACGAACTGATCAGAGAGCGGGCTTGATGCGGATACAGGAGCCGATAAAAATTAAGCGTCGAGCATGAATGGTGGGTTGCGGCCGTAGACGAGGAAAAATTGAGAATAGCCTGTCGTTTTTTGAAGTTTAGTGTTATAGGCGCACGTAACGAACGGGAGAATCACGTCCCAGTTGGTATGGTTAGGCTGTATATACATTGAAATCATATCAGAGAGAGTCCAATGAAATCGTTCAGTCAACCCATTGGTCTGTGGATGATAGGCAGATGTAGTCTTATGAACAGTGTTCGACGTACGCAGAACTTCTTCGACAATAGTCGATAAAAATGTCCTGCCCCGATCGCTTAAAAGGACACGAGGGGCACCATGACGCAGTAGGATAGAACGCAAGAAGAAATCTGCGACCTCTGAAGCACATCCAGAGCGAATGGGTGCTGTCTCCGCATAACGTGTTAAATGGTCCACGGCGGTTACAATCCAGCGGTAGCCAGAATCTGTGCAGGGCAACGGTCCGTAAAGGTCTATTACAATGGTTTCGAATGGCGTCGAAGGGCAAGGAAGTGGCTGCAGCAGTCCGGCAGGTGGTGATGTGGATCGTTTGCGCTGCTGACACGAAGTGCACGAAGCGACGTAGCGGGCCACGTAGTTAGAAAGTCCAGGCCAAAAGAAGCGACCGCGGACGCGATCATATGTTTTGTCGAAGCCTAGGTGACCCGCTGTGGCATCGTCGTGACGGACTTCTAAAATCAGCGGCTGGATGCCGCGCGCTGCAACGGGAACCCATTCGTGGCCAGATACGTGATGGTTGATACGATGCAGCACACCATTGAAAAGTCGGAAGCTCTGAAGTTGACGACGGGACCGACTGTTGGGAGGCTGCGTTGAACCGGTAAGACGGTCGATTATAGTACGGCAGTAGAGGTCTTGTCTTTGAAGTTCTGCGAGGCGTGACAGGTCAACCGATGTGCAGTTGATACGTGCGACAGGGAGCACCTTGTCTGGTGGCGCCGATGTTGAAATAGTGTCAGGCGGCTGCAGTGGGCAATGCGAACGAGCATCGGCATCGATCTGCTTCTTCCCGGATCGGTATGTGACAGTGAAGTCATATTCCTGAAGTCGAAGTATCCAGCGTCCGAGGCGTCCTGATAAATTCTTGAGCGTCTGCAACCAGCTTAGCGCATGGTGGTCCGTCATGACCATGAAGTGCCTGCCGTAGAGGTAGGGTCGAAACTTCTGGACGGCCCAAACCACGGCAAGACACTCCTGCTCGGTGATACTATAGTTCTCCGCGGAACTGAGGGAGCGACTGGCGTACGAAAGAACCCGCTCCCGACGATGTTGATCCGACTGCAAGAGAACCGCACCGATCCCATGGCCACTAGCGTCAGTATGAGGGATGACAGGCTTCGATTCATCAAAATGGCACAGTATAGGCTCTGAAGTGAGCCCGGCCTTCAGCTGCTGAAAAGCCTCTTCGCAGTCGTCCGACCACTGAAACAAAGTTCCGGAGTGGAGGAGCTTGTTGAGCGGTGAAGCAACTGCTGCGAAGTTGCGTACAAAACGGCGGAAGTAAGACACCAGGCCAAGAAAGCTACGCAGCGCCTTTTGTTGCTGAGGACGCGGAAACATGACGACAGCAGCCACCTTCTCTGGGTCAGGTCGGATACCCTCCTTGCTCACGACGCGGCCAACGACTTGGATGCTGCGGGTGGCGAAATGGCATTTCTTAGTATTTAGCTGAAGGCCCGCACTGGCGAGGCACGAGAGGACCTTATCCAGCCGTCTCAAGTGCTCAGCAAAGCTTGAAGAAAAAATAACAATATCGTCCAGGTAACAGAGACAGGTCTTCCATTTAAGGTCCCTGAGTACAGTGTCGATCATACGCTCAAACGTTGCAGGAGCGTTACAAAGTCCAAAAGGCATCACATTGAACTCGTAGAGTCCATCAGGGGTGGCGAAGGCTGTCTTTTCTTTATCGGCCTCGTGCATTGGAATCTGCCAATAACCAGAGCGGAGATCGAGGCTGGAGAAATATTCCGCTCCTTGCAGACAGTCCAAGGCATCATCAATGCGAGGCATTGGGTATACATCCTTCCGCGTGATTTTATTCAGTGCGCGGTAATCGATGCAAAATCGAACAGACCAGTCTTTTTTCCGTACCAATACCACAGGGGATGACCAAGGACTCATAGATGGACGTATAATTTTGCGCTGCAGCATGTCGGCAACATTGTCGCTGATGATTTGTCGCTCACATGAGGATACCCGGTATGGGCGGCGGCGAATAATACGGGATCCGTCAGTTTCAATGCGATGCGTTGCCACGGATGTCTGACCAAGTGTAGGTCATTGAGAGTCAAATAAAGCTTTGTGCCGGTGCAGGAGATTCAGCAAGCAGTCGGTTTGCGGTGGGGAGAGGTCAGAGCTGATTCTCGCGGCAAGGTCAGGGTGGGGAGGCATAGTGCGAGATTGGGAAGTGGAGGAAACAGAACAAAGCGGAAGAACAGAGACGGCTTCTGAGTCCGCAGCGGTAGCGATCGTGGTGCCTTGACGTAGGAGGATTGTCTCCGGTGTAGTGTTCGTGGCGACTAGCAACGCAGACCCATGCGAGAAACGTACAAGACAAGTTGCGGCAACGATTCCCCTTGGTAGAAAACGAGCGCTGGGAATTAGGAGCACGTCTCCCTCGCGGAAATGGCCACCACAAATAGCAATTCTTGTCTCACAGCCAGGCCTCGGAACAAAATCTGCACTCGCCACCACGCGACACTGCGGAACATCGGGGTTGCTGTCCGTATGCCCGGTAGGGGCGATCGCAACGTCCGGGTTTCGGCAGGAGATGACAGCAGACGCCGACGAGAGGAAATCCCACCCTAGAATGAATTCGTGGGAGCAGCAAGACAAGACTGCGCACTGGATGTGGTGTCGAATTCCCTCAATGAAAACGCGCACTGTACAGAATCCAGACGGCTCTAGCACAACTGGATTGGCCCCACACAATGAGGGGCCAGTGTACGGGGTTCGTACTTTTCGGAGCCGTGAACACAAATTTTCGCTAATGACGGATATGCTGGCTCCGGTGTTAACGAGGGCATCAACATCACAACCTTCAACGTTCACATGTAATGTATTCGACGGTCTTGTTGGAGAAGTTCTTGGCTTTTCGACTAACGCAGTTTCCCCTCCAGAAAGTGCAGGCGCTAGTTTTCCGATTCGTAGTTCGTGGGGTCGGACGCGGGTCGTAGGGGCGAGACAAAGCGACGGTATGGCGAGGGTGATCGGCGGCGGCGTGAAGAACGCTCGTTGTAAGGCGTATCAACAGGGGCCGGAGGCGGCGAGTACCGTCGCGTTGGAGAGACGTACTGGTTTAGCGGAGCGCCGTAGGCAAAGCGGATGTCACGTTCAAAAGGTGCATATCCTCGCCTGTCATCCTGCTGACGTCGTCGAGAGAAACGGGAGATGTGTCCGCGGATTCCGCAATAATAGCAGACAGGTCGATCATTCGGAAAAGCCCGGCGGACAGGTCGGACGCCGTTGTAGTAAGTCTGGAAGGGGGCTGCCGATGAGATGGCACTCAAGTGTCCATGAGCCGGCGGGACTTTCATTGGTAAGGGTGGTATCGCCGCGATCGCCGAATATGGCGGCATGGTTGGGACTGAAACTGAAGGCATCGTTGGGACGATACCCGCCATGGAGGCCAACTCCTGTTTTACAAGGTCGCGCAAATGAGGGGCGTCCGAGCGAATGCTATCCCGTGAGGAAGCAGGTGGGTCACGCAGCTGCAGCTCTTCACGGATGATACTGCGTATGAGGGCGCGCAAATCCACGTCTCCCGGCAGCTCATTGGCGCCAGCGTCCTGGTGCAGACGAATAGAGTGTAGCTCGTCCAAGCGTTGGCACGTTGTTCGCACATCGCTGACGCTTGCAGGATTTTGGACTGCAAGAGGGTTGAATGTGAAAGGAGCGATGCCCTTCAGGAGGTGGCGAACTTTGTCGGCTTCTGGCATCGCAGCATCCAGTCGACAACAGAGAGCAAGGACATCCTCAATGTATGAGGCGTACGTCTCTTCAGGGTGTTGGACACGGGAAGATAGCTTCCTTTTGGCAATGTCCGAATGGGTGCTTGGAGTCCCGAAAATCTTCCGAATCTCTTCCTTAAAGTAGGTCCAATCAGTGATACGGCTGCCCTCGTTTAGGAACCACGTTTTTGCCACCTTTGTCAGGTAGAAACCAACGATGTAGAGCTTGAAGGAGTCGGCCTATCGGTTAAATGCGCTCACCATCGTGAACTGGTCCAACCGGTCATCCACGTCCTCACCGCGGAGCCCGGCGAAAAACGGTGGGTCGCGCTGGTGGCTGGTGATCGTAAATATCGGAGCCGCAGCAGCGGCGGCGCCAGCGTTTTGGCTCGCGGCTTCACGCTGCATAGCCTTTGGTGGTAAACGGCGTCCGGAACGAAGCTCCAGGGGTACAGTGGACAGACGTAGAGGTACTGGGATCGAGGTAGACCTCCACCACTTGTAAGGGCCTTGAAGGACAGCCGGTACAAGACGTTTATTAGGCGTAGCATCCCTCGCGGAACACAGACTCAGCTGGCGGCGAAGAGGTGGACACGGGCCCCGAGATGGAAGATGATGATGAGGATGACTATCAGAGGAAGATGAGGTATGGGATAGTGGCCACTAGGTAACTGTGGTAGCGGTCAATGTCTTAAAGGGCGGGCGCACGACTAACTGCTCACAATACCTAATACACTGACACAGCCCCATACCGCACATAACCGGCACATGCTGTAGCAGCAATCCACTCAACCACCACCAGCGCAGCTTCTGCCACAATACCGGCGACATCAATTGGCACCACAGAAGAGGCTGCATTCGCTTTGGGTATCACCAAAGCACCTTCATCAAGCATCAAAGTGCTGACCGATTCCTAGACCGCTTGCTGCCACTACGGCACGCGAGGCATTATTCGCATTAGCTCCAACATCCTAGCACGCCGATCAGCGCTGCCAACGGCCCGTATAGTAGGGATCCCTGGTCCCACATCTCTTCCTGGGAATGATGTGGCGCATGCCACCGCTCGCGAACTCACTGGGAATTTCCAGAAGAGACCAACGACGTACGGCCTCATGATGACATAACCCTACACCCTCTGCCACCAACGTCCTCATTCATGTTTGCCCACTACCGAAACGCCGACGACTCTATCACCCATCATACGCGTCCCTCACAGCCCCCGACAACCGCATATGGCACCGCTTACAAACACAGTCGTACCACGATCATATTCGCCTTCACTATGTCTTCCCCACCGTCTACCCATTCAACTGTCCATATTGCAACTCTCCCAACACCACCAGCCACCTAGTTAAGACATGTCCGTCCAAGTTCTCCTCAGCCCTATCTCCCCCTCTTCCGAGCACTGGGAGGGCGCGCTGCCCTGCAGCCAGCTCGAAAAACCGGAAGCCTTGTTCTACCGGTGAAGACTGCAGCAACAGCCCATGGCCTACCGGAACAGAATGGCCACACTTGCTCCACGTTTTAACCCAACTTGCTTCATCTTTTTAACTAAGCGTTTTCAACAACAATAAATAATTTGTCCACCATCTTTACGGTTTGTTTTCTTTCTTCAACGTGAATCTTTGAAAGCTTTCATGAAGTGCTACTTCTTGCTTTCCAGCGGTGCTTCCTTCTTCGTACAGCTTTCAGAGCAGCCCGGCGCCGCCAAGGAAAAGCGGGCTCTAAATTATACGTCCGTCCATGTTCAGTAAACGTTTTTGTCTCTAAGGTACTGAAGGTGGTGTCGAGGAACTCACATTTTCTGTTTTAAGGTAGCCTATCGGCAGCGTGTCCAGTAGTGTTCCCAGATCGATCTTTCGTCGGCCTCGTGTTCGCTTTTCCAAGGTTCTTGTTCCCGATAAGTTGAATTTGTGGTGAAGGTAATCTCAAAATACTGCTCTGCTGCTTTTTGACCAGGCCTCGCCGCCTCCTCACAATGCCAGCACTGGTTATCAAGGGTGGTTCAGGGTTTCTATCTTGAGAAATTGTAAGGACTAATATTCGCATTTGGGTGAATCCCCTGGACTACAACTAGAATCGGGTCTGGGTCAGTGTATCTGCTAAAATGGAGCCCCGTTTCCTCCCGTCCCCTAAAACCCCCTTATGGGAGAATGAAAAGCGGCCGTAAGAAACGATCCAATAATATATTTCTTTTTCATATTCGGGTTGGAAGGCGGAGCCTCTTTTCGGGTGACGACACCTTTGAGTTGTCAGTATGCGCGTGTTTTTAAATAAACGGGTAACCTGCAATAACTACAAATTTATAAGCTGTGGCTGCTTTTCAAATTCGTGTGAATGTTGCATCCTGGTTACGCCTAACCGCATAAGACCGCCTTGTAAGAAAATGCGGACGTAACAACTATGCTCAACTACTTTTCACCGTCATTATTCGAAAGGAAGGCGAAGTCTGTTGCGGTGGAAACATTTCTGAATGCTCAGTTCTCGTGTGTGCTCTACGTGACCGGATAGCTTGCTAAAATAGAATATATGTATGAGCTGTGGCTGCTTTTAATATTCCTCCGAATATCGTATGCTTGTTTCATGCCGCCGTATGACAACGCTTTGTAGTAGAAGAAAAGGCAACCACGAAAGACTGTTCTCGAATACTTTTATTGCTTTGATCGGGAAGGAAGCAACGCCTCTATTACAGTAGCCACGTTTTTCAATTCTCATCGCAACCGTGTCTGATAAATGACCGGCTAAAATGCGGTAAAGAAACACAATGAGCGTTGGCTGGTTTATATTTTTCAGGGGAAATTGTATCCTTCTATGTCCCACTGTATAGTACCGCATTGAAGGCGAAAAGAAAGCTGCCACAAGAAATGATGCACAAATGCTTTTACTTGATATGATCTGGAAGGAATTCGAAGTTCCAATGTGGTGGTGACTGAATTCTCAGAGCGCGCGTCTTCAAGATGATCGGCCAACTATGTGTTACCACGCATTTATCAGCTGTCTTGTTTGAATATTTTGGGAACATGGCATCCCTGTTTTCTCCGGCGTATGACTCCGCCTTGTAGGATAAAGAACGGCCGAAAAAACGATGCTGAACCACTTTTGAGGCACATTATCGAGAAACAAGGCGAAGCCTGTATTCCGGTAGGGACCTATTTGAATGCTCACAGCGTGCGTATCTTCTAATGATCCGCAACTTGCTGAAACTAAGCATCAATGAGCTGAAACTTCTTTCACTTTTTCTGAAATCAAGGAATCCTTGTTTTCTCCGCCGCAATACGCCGCCCTATAGGAGATTAAAAGCGGAAGGTTGAAACCATGCGTAAATAATGCGACATAAAATAAATGAATGACAAGTTGTAGGAACGTTTATAACGGCTCGGGCAGGCTATCATTGGAGGTTTTTATGCAGTTTCGCAAGCCATTCAATAATGCAAATAAACAAGCTGGAACATCATACTATAATTCATTTCCAAATGTAAAGAGCGGCCACCATGACATTATATAATTCAATAACTCATTTCTACAAAGCAATCAATCATGCAACCAAGTCCTAAACTTGAAGATAAATGCCAAAAACCAAGCTCGGACAGACCTAGACAATGCTCGCAACGATTTTTTCAAAAATGGGAAAGCCGAAGGTTCTTTCAGGAATGCACATGAATATGAGCGTGTTCAGAAAGCGGGAACAATATTTTAAAATCCTACAATAATGGATGAAGTAACACTGCTATACCTAACCTAAATTATGGCAAATTTATAGATATTGATGATATCAGAGTTGCACCAGTGAAACACGCCGCCAAAATAGCAACACCTGTAGTTGCACCTATATTTACACTCATTTTAGTACATCAATATTTCCGGAACATATAAACATACAGAGCTAGCTAAAATAACCGTTCTGTATTAAAAGAATGAGGTCCTAAGTATGTCGTTAGTTAAAGACCAGTCTCGGACCTGCCTATGTTGTTAAAAGCATTTCAAAAACGGTTTCCATACCGGACCTATAATCTGCCTTAATAAACCCAAACTGATTATTTCATTAGGCTTGGAAAAAATGCTTCTTCATTAGTAGAATTTATCCTGCCACAATTCCAAAATATAGCCTTTGGAATTGAAGAATTAGTAAATTTCTCAAAGGTGTTTTATTTGGTGAGGCATGGGTTGCTTTTGCAGAGCAATAGGACTTCTAAAATATAGGCCATGGTTTATTATAATAGTGTGTTATTTGTTTAAAAGAAAACGGTCACTCTAAAGAGTTATATTCCGAAATAAAACTTTTTTTCTGGAGTCCCAGAAAGAGGCTTGCCCTCTGCGTTGATTTTTAAATTTATACCGGTGTTGTAAGTATTAACTCCAATGCAGGATTTATTTTTTATGCACAGGGTGTGAGCATTCCTGTAGTGTATACATTCAGGGTGTGATACATGCCAGTATTACATTCATGATCGCGCTATAAAAATGGCCACAATGTAAATAAATGCTGGTAAACGAAAATAGACGCCAGCTTTACCATTTCTCCCGACAACCAAACCAGTTTCCTCACACGATGCCAATGTGTGTAACCCTTGACAAATAGAAATGCTGGGTTACTTAACGGTCTTGGTGTATCATTTTGGTCCAATATGCCATGTAAACAGTTAGCCAGGGCCATTAGCATCGTTGGCGGTTTGAGATATATTCCCGCCAAATGTTTAAAGCTGCTACTGTATAGCTCATTTTTTTCCTTTTCTGTCGACTAGCCTCAGCTCATGCTCTGCTTCAGCTCGATTGAACAAGGGGCTGTGGCCTAGTCAAGCTGTTATTGACAGCTTTTTATGCAGCTTTTCTGTCTCTATATTTTATGAAGAAACAAAGTTAATATTCCTATTATATATTCCAACAGTTTTTGTAGGCATTCTGTATAAACATCACGCTATGAATTTATACTTCCTCCAAACTGCCTAGAAAGATGACAAGCCTTGTATACCCATTTTCAGAATCGAGAGGAACCAAAATGTATATTTACTAAGTGGGACCGTTTCGCTATTTACGTAAGAATCATAGTTAAAACGAGAAATGTCAGCCCCCTGTGATAAAAAGGCAAAGTGAGGTCCGCAAAAATGTTTCCACTTTTTCTGTCGCAGGTTTCCACGTTACATTGTCATTTCAAACCGCCGCGCTGCTAAAGAAGCCTTCAACACCAAAAAGAGGAGAACAAGTTTAGCCCTGAGTAACATAGTATTGGATATTCATCTGCTGGCCGAGGCTGACCGGCTCGTCTGTACGATGTCCTCAGGGGTGAGTGAGGTTCGCCGACACGTAGGCAATAGGACATTTATTCGGTGCCTTATTTATAATCTTACCTATTATATTGTTTACATGGTAGGCTACAAAAACCCAGTTCACAGGAGTGTACGGAAATGATCCCGATACAATCTCGTAAATTGAAACAGACGCCAGGGTAATGCTGTCAGCTTGCAACTCGTGTGAAAAGATTTTCAGGGTTCCCTGTTGAGGTCAGTCTCCACACCGTGTTAACTGTCCACGTTCGGATTTCCTGCGTGCCGTTTCACACAGACGCCTTCTAGTTTGACCGGTCTTTTTCAGTCCGCATAGTTTTATCTGTATATCCGACAGAAACTTAATCGACAGTGCTGAGGTCACAGCTCTTGACAACGTAGTCGTACTTGAGTGACGCAAGCACAACCGACATCAATTCTAATCTCGCTAGGGTGACTGTCTTTAACTGCGCCACTAGTCTTCGCGAACAGTAAGATTGTTCTTGGGGTACCGCCGGCGTCGACTGTGCGAACGTAGGCTGCAGCCCCTATTCCGGCTCACTTGCGTCGTAAAAAATGTGAAGGTCTGATTTCTTGTTAGGGCCGTCCCGCCGACTGGTAAGAACCTTGGAATTCTGAAGTCCTGAAGTATGGTGACATCCTTTCTTCATTTTCTTCAGACAACTCTGTGGTAAGGGGTCATCTATTTCGAGGTTTTTCCGCAAGAGATCTTGCAGGAAGTGTTTGCCCGACCTAACCGGGCGACAAAAGCTCAATTGTTTCTAGATCCTTGCCACTGCCTCAAGCAGGAAGCGATTGGCGCGCTTATGCTCCCCGATGAAGTAAGAATGCCGTCGGCCCAAAAGAAAGGGTGTCCCAGTGCTTGTTACAATAGAGTTCTAGAACGTTTAGGGTTCTGGAAGGAGAGCAGGCGCATTTTTTTGCTAATTCATTCCTTGTTGTAACTCTCCACCTACAACAACGTTGTTCCTGGCCTATTTATGAAGGCTTATGAAAACCTAACCGAAACTCTTCAATATTTTCCTGCGCATTTGGATGCCTTCATCAGTGGTGTCGGCTGCAATTACGATATCGTTAATGTACATGGAAATAAACTTCGCGCTACAAGGAGCGCGAAGTTTATTTTTATTATGTCAGACCAACTAGCCTGTCAGGATGCTTTAATGTACATGGAAGTTTTCGAGAAGTAGGAGGTCACTGGAAGTCGCTTTTCTACGGAGCATAAACGGTGCCTAAAGTACCTGCAAGTTGGAAAGGACTCGAAGTGGCACCAAACGGTACCCGAATAATTCTCCATACGGCTCGGTCTGGTGGTGGTTGATCTCGTTTGGGCGATGTCCGGAACCACAGCAAGAAGCGCCTCCCTCGAAATTGTAGAGGTCAATAGAAGGAAGGCCTTTTCAACGCCGGTAATCATAGCACATTTCTCCTATCGGAAATGGAACGATAGAATCTCCACGTCCGGAATTGACTCTGGCCGGCTTCTAGGTTCTCGTTCTGCGACTTCTTATCAAATTCGTTAGACAACGCGTTGAACACGATGCATATTTTTCTCGTCGCTCACGTTCTCACGTGTCTGCTCGGTTCTCACGTACTGAATCTTTGTGCAGCATGTAGTTTAGTCTTTCTTGAGAGTGCGCTTTTCTTGGCGGTACTATTTCCACGCGCTCGTCTTTTAAAATCTCTCGAATATTCAGTTAGTACCGTTATGGAAGCTCGGAGTCTCTCATGAGCTTCTTCATAAAACTGTGCAGACGCTTATTAGCAACGTGCAAATTTTATGTCGACCCTTGCTTTATATGGTACTGCTACTCCTAACTTCTTGCCTTTTGACGAGGTGCTGTCTTTTAAATTAGCTTCTCAACGTTTTTTCTACAACGGTCTTGATTTAGATGTTTTCAAGGTCTCGAAAACGCGTCAAAGTTTTGAGATCTCTTAAAATTCAACGGATGCTTAAACGACAACTTTGGAACCCTGATTGATGCTAATGCAACAGTCAGTATATATAGCAAAGTCGATTCTAATTTTATTTGCACTCCTTTACCTTTCCCTACACTGGTCTCACTTGACCGGTTACATTCTGCGATAATATGCGATCTGCTAAGGTGCGCAGTCTCGTTGTCCTCGCTCCTTTTACTGAAAGGGCCCGCATATACATGCGCATTATATTCATTGCCCTTGGATCTCTTACTTCTGGTACGGATCTTTTTCGCTGCAAATTATACCCACTCCCAGAGTTTCGATTCTAAGAGGACGTTTATTGTCTGCAGCGAAAACAAGGACTTGTGCCTTCTTCGTCGTTTGCCGCATGTGTTGACCTCCAAACACGCCCACGGTCAACGCCTCCCATTGAAGTGGTGTGCAACCGAGTCTCTGAGCAGCATTTGCGATAATAAAGCTTGGATGACTTCTTCCGATGTCAAAAAGTCGGTGCCTCCTATTTTGGCTCTCAGTCTGCAGCAGCACAACGGAGTCGGCTTATTGAAGACTACGTTGACATGTGCCGTCGTAACGTACCCCTCGTCGTTGTTAGTGCTCTCCAAGCCTCACATGGACTTTGCATGCCTTCTGGAGCACTTTGCACATTTAAGCTAGCTTCTGCAATCTTTCGCTATATCACCATTTCCGAGGAACGGAAGGATCTCCCGGTTTTGGCGTGCATCTTTATTTGCGCGTGAGGCTCAGTTCTTTTCAATCGCAGGCTTCGGTAGTGTTCATGGCAGAGTGGGGAAAAGTACTGCTGTGGCCCGTATTCTACGTCTTGCAGCGCTCATGTTTTGGGAAATTCCGAACATAGCTGGGTTTTTGTTCATCTTCTGAAATGTCATAATTTTCTGAGTGGCGTGATCAGCAGCTTCCCCCGGACCTTGAGCTGATGGTCTAATCAATTTACGAGCGGTGGAATCTCGTTTTCCGCCTGGGACATTCGACCGGATGAGTCGCGATCATTCGGCAGTAAAAGCTAATGTCCTGCACCCTTCATTAAACCGCCGTACCATGTCCGTCGGCACGAGTCATTCATGCAGCATGGTGCATTGGTTGTTGATCTGAGCGATCCGTATTGAGGCTTCAAATAATTTGCCTTACGTTTCGTACGCTGGATGACTTCCACACCAGTTTCAAGTGCAGGAGGCCTCGGAGATGATCTTGGATAATTATGTGGCCATCTCCGAAGCGCTTCCTCAGTAACTCTGTAACATGCTCATAGTAGTCTTCGCTAGCTTGCAGTACTGATATTAAAGATTCAGGTGCTCTTTTCATGAGGCTGCTCAAGTAGTCGAAATCATAAGCAATGCAGAGCTCGCAGTTGTTGAGGACGGCTGCCGAAAATGTCGCTCACTATCTCTGCATCCTTCCATGGTTCCTGTAAACGTTTAGGAGTTGGGGTAGCTTGCAGTTGCCAGTCTCCGTGCTTGGCGTCGATGCCAACGTTACAACGTTGCAGAGTAACTCTCCCGAGTATCAAGGGAGAGTATCAAGGGAAGATTCAATCTCCAATAAGTCTCCAGTAAGTCCCCAGTATCAAGGGAAGATTCACTCTCCAGTAAGTCCTCTGGCGTGTCGTAAAACATCACCTGGTCTACTTTCCACATACGGCTATAACACGCGCCCATTCGCTCAACTATCATTTACACTTACTGCGGCTGCTGCGACTTCTTGATTTCCTGTTAGATTATCTTCTGATTCCGTTAAAGGACCATCCAGTGTTGACCGTAAGCTGGTGCATCCTGTCATTCAAAGCTTTCCTCTAATTCGATCGCCCGCAGCCGGAAACTCTCGCCAAGATCGCAGGCGCAGAGTCTTTGTCGAGTTTTCGTTGCTCCCCCTTTCGATGGGTGTGGATTGGTCTAGAATAACCTGGTTTTGCCACAATGTATTGGCGAGAATGTTCACAGAGAGTAGCGACACGTCTGTATATAATGAGGCTTTCAATGAAATATGCTATAAGAGGTTGGTGGTGGCCTGTGTTCCCAAACCACGCCCGAAGGAGTTCAAGGAACATACCACATGGGTTCCCAAGGCTATTAGTGGTCAAGCTGCAAGCGTTTGTTCAAACGTTGACACAAGCTACGCTACGGCGACGCTTGCCCCCTTTAAAAAAACCAGTGGGTATCTGACGCCCCAGGATACGCACCTAATATGTTCCGCTTACATGCTGAGCATTTTACCACTCGACCGACAGCGATGATAGTGCGGTATATACTGTGCTAAAGTTGTTTTCTACTGCAGCTAGCGCTTTTTAGAACGCACTGTAATCGGCAAAGGCAAAAAAAAACCTTCCTTATCCGAGGTTACAACGAAGATTTCTGCTCATAGCATGATTCACCACACTGCTTACAGTCCTAGCCACAAGATGCTCCGTTTCTGTTCCTCCGAGTACGTCCGTGAATTTAGCAGTGAAGCGTTGCTTGTCTTCGTCTGTGCGTCTAGGAGTGATTGACCTAGCCATAGTCGCCAGCTACAGTGGAATGGTGACTTTGGAACGGTCGTAGTACTTATGTTTGTAGTGTGTTTTCGGTCAAATTCGTTGTTAGTACACCGTCACCTTGTCCTTCCCGCCTGCCTGTCCCTGTTACACTGCACTTCAGGCCCTGTCTTCGTCAGCAGGTATCTTAAACGAAGAAAAAAACTCATAAACCGTTTGCCTGCAAGGTATTCCTTTCCTATTTATCCTAGCCGAGGAGAACCCTACAGGCAAGTAAAACGAACGGAAAGTAACAATAACATCTCGTAACCAGACGACAGAGGCCGCAACACGGTTAGGGAGAGGAAAAAAGAAAAATCAGCAAAGGGGGAAGTGAGAAGGACGCGCAATTACGATTTTCATGGAGAAAACATTGATTGATTGATTGATTGTGAGGTTGAACGAGGTGACGCTTCAGAGGCGATTATGCGTGCGGTAGTGGACAGCTAAGGAATAATTTTGACCTCATGAAGATTTTTAACGTCCACCGAAATATCAAACACACGAGCATTTTTTCTTTTCGCCTAAATCGAAAAAGCGGCTGCCGCGGCTGGGTATCGAACCCCTGTCATTCTGCTCAGCAGCACGAAGCCATACCCCATGAGCTACCGCATGGGGTAAAAAAATATCCCACGCAGCGGAAATTTTTTCGCCACTTTCTTTCTTTCAAAAAATAAATCTTTTGACCTACCATATTTTTCTTTTTGCGTTGCTTAACAGCCTACCGTTATTTATGTATGTATATATGTATATATATATATATATATATATATATATATATATATATATATATATATATATATATATATATATATATATATATATATATATATATATATATATATATATATATATAAATATGTGTGTGTGTATTACCTCGCGTGGAATATAGGAACTGTGTCGGTTTTGTTATTGTTTCAGCTTTGCAAATGCAGACTACGTACAAACAGTGATTACCGCGACCGGAAAACCGCGTTATACCAATATATTTAAGACAAAATGCGTAATTAATATTTATTGTTTGTCAAGGTCAAATATAATACAACAGTAATATGAAAGATTCGAGAAAAAGTTACTGTTTTGAGGTGCAGTCGCTTACCAGGGGAGACTAGTTGAGCGAAATGCGTTATTTTTACTTCCAGTTTTGCAGAGTGGCTTACGAGCTCATGCAAGCACTGCACGCCGAAGCGGGCCTTGATGCAACATGGAAGTCGGTGTCTTTGGACGTCGAATACTTCTGCGCAGGCGTGCCATTTCCACCCAGGCGGACGTTGTATCTAAACGAGCACGTCTTCAATGATGAACTTGAATGGACTGTCCCCGGAGGTATGGTGTACCGAAATAAGAGCACGGCTTACTTAGAAGAGGCAAAGCGCAAGAAGTACGCAGATGGACTCAACATAGGTCTATATCTGGGTGGAAACGCAACGATTTTCCCGCGCTTCAAAACAACGCAGACGTACCGGGTAACAGAGTACGAGGCTGTCAATTTCGGTCGCACCCAAGTATACTCCAAACCAGAAATCCCACTGGAATTATCTTTGAAGACATGACCAAGACTTGCTCCGGAAGTGAAAAACTACCCGGTTCACTGGAAACGTGTTTTCGCAATGCGTGCAAAGCAAGACTCCGTAAACTAGTTGTCAGCACAATAAAGTTGAAGAAATACCCATTCGCAAAGCAGTTCCACTATGTGTTTACTTAATGCGAAGAAACTCGCGGACGCCTTGTTGCTTGAGCATCATTATGTCTTCGGTACCACTATAGTTCTCCGTTGACGTGCCGTGTCACTACGGGTAGCAGTGTAACAGCGTCTGTACATGAACGTTTTGAGACGTGACTTCTTGCATCAAGGCTGCCCTGATTCGCATGGCTGGTAGACTAGGTCGGCAGGCTCACTGTCGATTGCCCTCACACACCGCCATCGCACCACTCATGAGTGAGTGGTGAGTGACCCTCGCCATCGTTTTGGACTGGCGAGTGTGAGTGCGAGTGAGGGCGAGCGCCACTCGCAGTGAGCCCCGCTAACCACTCGCGGCGAGCCCACTTACCACTCCACGAGTTTCACTCGCCGTGAGCTCCGGTCATGAGTCGCGAGTCCACTCGCACTACTCGCGCCATTTGCGCGGCTTACCGCGGTGAGCGGCACTGTTATACTTGCACTTGCGGTTGGCTATTTATCGCAGGAGCCCCCCGCCTGGATAGTCGGTAATTAAGGGATTGCTTTTAGCTTCGCAAATGTGCCATCACTGGGTTCCTGCTATGGGGCACCCCAGAAGAAATTCTTAGGTGGCGTGTTGATTTAGGAATCTTATTTGAATGGACTTCTGATACTGTGATGCACTGGTACTGCTCCGTTTCATTTCATGATCATGGAGGGTCTGCTGAACACACGTGCGAGTGGTGACGACGAGTAGTGAGGCCGAGTGGCGACGGCCAGAGTTGAGCATGAGTGAGTGCGAGTGGTGATTGCTAGTTGTGAGCGGGAGCGCGAGTGAGTGCTAGTAGTGACTGCAAGCTGTGAGCGGGAGCGCAAGTGAGCGCGAGTGGTCACGTCGAGGGGTGGGCATGAGCGCGAGTGGGGGCGAGTGGTGAGGTGCGTAGGGAGCGTAAGTGCGAGTGGTGAGGGCAACTGGCGAGTATGAGTGTTAGTCTGTGCGTGAGGGAAAAAAAGGCAGCATCTCCGCTCTGTGAATGATGGCCAGGGTGCGGCGTACGGGGACTCGAAATGACATAGAAGTTGCGTCCCGAATGACTTCAGATTTGCGCCCTGACCGTCATCTCCATTGTAGCCGTGAGTTGCACCTTGATTCTTACCTAAATCACCTGATGTTAATGTGCGCACGGATGAACGCGGACGGACATGAGTAGGTCCTAATGTACTCCACAAGGTTACAGTCAAGGGAGTGAGCCGTTTAACTGTCGGGTACTAACTCACGGTAGTAAGACTGGGTAACACGGCGGATACTAACTCTGTCTGGTCGACCATACATAGGCTGGAATCATGCCGGTGCCTGTGTGATTTGTTGCGATTGTAAATTCTATGCGCGGACGGGGACGGACATTGTGAGGTCATAAGGCACTCCGCACCTAAAACAATGTTTTGTGTAAGCGTGAGTGAGTGGCGCTGTTTTTTACTGAGGTATGCTGGTACGGTGTGTACCGTTGTACGATACAGGTGCAACAATACTTGAAACTTGCAGGCCACACTCCCAAAAGGGAAACGTTTGTTCAGCGAACTGGACGGAGATTTACTTCCTTCGCCCTTAACTGCTTTCTTTTTTCGGAGTTGAGATGCGAACACAAACACATTATCAGCGGCTCGTCAACTGTTTAGGGTTACATTATCGTCTAACCAAAGATATTTAAGATGGGTTGGCTGACGGGACAGTTGGTACATTGTAGCACTAAGAAAAACACCACAAACGACAGGAGGAAGAAAGTGATGACAAAACCACAGGCGCTGACGCACTTTATAGCCGCAGAAAACATATATCGACAAAGGAAAACAACAAAAGCACCGATAACGACGTCAGAGAGATATCACAACGAAAAACGTGTTGTCTCGCAAAAAGCCTAATCCACCACGTGCAGATACAGAGTGAAATGTTCAAGTACATCATTTTCTTTTCTAGAAGGGAAACTGACGGCTCACTAATAAAAGCACACCATTTCTTGATTATGAGCTCCTCAAAAATTTTCTGCTCTCTTTGTCCAGGATACCGCACGGGAATCGCGCAGTCACGGAAGAGTGGACCGTAGTCGCAGGAAGTGCAGTGCGTTGCCAAGGTGGTAGTTTATGACGACCTTACATTGTTCGCATGCTCCCTCAGGCGATCATTGAGGCAGCGCCCTGTCTGCCCGATGTAGGTGCCGCCACACGGCGACAATGAAAATTTGTAAACGCCATTTTGCACACAGTCAACATAGCGTGTCATTTGCTTTTAACGCATGCGCTTGCCTTAGGTGTTTCAGCGTTGACACGCTTGCACACTCGGCCAAGTTCTTTAGGTGCAGAGAATACAAACCGAACATCTGCCTTACTGGCAATCTTTTTGAGGGCATGGCTAGCACTGTGGAAGTGCGGAATAACCACTGTTTTTTGTCGCTCCTTCTAAGAGCTTTTTTCTGGAACTCTTGAGGAAAGCACGCGCAACAGCCTAGACGCTAAAGCGCGGATGAGCTCACTTGGGTAGCCGGCAGACTTCAGGTGGCTAAACTGGGCGTCGAAACTTTGTTGTACCTGATGGGGACAGGACCTGTTGAGGCCATTTGTGAGAACCCCCATTTCAACTACCTTCTTGTTCTTCGGCTATCTGTTCTTGTACAAGAGAAGAATACCCAAATTCGAAGCTAGAACTTCATGGAGCGGCCGCTTGTTTGGTAGAGCCCAGTGTTTGCAATTGATCCGGTTTTAGTCAAGCGCAAACTCGCTGGCCACTGTTTTGTGGGCGCCATTTTGGTTCGGCATGGTAAAACGTTAACACTTCAATAATTGCAGCTATCGATCACTTTCCTTCGCTAACTAGGAGCTTGATTCATGAGATTTATCTGTGTGGCCGTATGGTCATGGCAAATTGACAAACCATTTGTTGAATATTCTTTAGGGTTCTTTACACACCCTTATTCCGACCGCGAAATCTCACAAACGTAAAATAATTAAAGCAGTTTTACTGAACGTGAAAGCTGCCGATCTGAAGAACAGTGGTTTGCTATAATGGCCGTGGCGCGCGCTCTTCATTAGCTTCGGTGTCAGCCTGGCGTGAATACCGAAAATAGTCATGAAGGGCCAACCACAGCTCCTGAAAAAGTCTCTGAG
Organism: Haemaphysalis longicornis; assembly: GCF_048455015.1. Classification (NCBI taxonomy): domain Eukaryota; kingdom Metazoa; phylum Arthropoda; class Arachnida; order Ixodida; family Ixodidae; genus Haemaphysalis; species Haemaphysalis longicornis. Next base: position 40,513,153 of record NW_027526225.1, read on the forward strand.
AAGACAGCTTATTGAGTTTTCATAATTTGGGGTAATATCGCGTTAATTCATGACGCCTTCTGAATTTATAATATTGTGTACTCATTTGTGGCCTTGCAACGGCCCTCTTCTTGGCAGCGGAGAAACGTAAAAATCGAACTCAACATTTTGCATATGAGCAACGTGTATCTCTGTGGCGCAATAGGATTGCCATCAGCTTTGTAACGCAAGAAACGGTGGTTTGATCCCGACCAGGGGAAGCAGTTACCTTTTCGACACCTCTGCTTGGGTTCGTGACGACGTTACAACTTGGCCCTTGGCGAGCTACGTTAGTATGCCGGGCTCGCAACGCACTTAACACGCAAGGGACTTGCCTTTGTTTGCACCCAAAATTGTTTTTAGCCCAAGGGACCTCATTAATAATGGTAGCGGTGAGTGCATACGCCACGGCTTTCGAGCTTTGCCACATTGGCTTTAGTACATTGGCCGAGCTCTACCACATGGCATGGGTGAAGAGAAGCGGCAACATCACCCGTTGGAGCCTTCGTCAAGATCTGGTAAATGGGCTCCCTCCCTGCCTACCGGGAAGGCAGCTCCAAGTCCTCGCTCGGTACCCCGGTAAACCCACTTTGTTTCTGCCATACTGATTTTTAATTTCTACAAACTCAGTGCACGTCAGAGTTCAGTAGTCTCGAGCCTAAGAGCGCCTTGTGCTTTTCCATAGGGACCCGCCTCACTAAAACAGGCGAACTCTGAAACGGAGCACCGTCGAGGGAATGATTGTATACACGCACTCCCGTGCAGCTCGCAAGGCCACCGGTGGATGTGGAACATCGATGTGATTTTTGCAGCGAAACTGTGTACACCTAACCTCTAGTGGTGGTTGATGTCAATGCGTCTTCACGTCTGTAGCACTCAATCTAATGCAGTTATATTAAAACATCATACTGGAATGTGCCGCTCAGAGGACTCTATTGTTACGCCTAGCTTCATTTACATGTATGCTCTTAGCGAAGTTGGAAACATTAGAGAATTCCAGTTGGCTGACGATGCATAGCCGGCAACAGACAGAGCATTGGTACTGAAAACAGCTGTAACCCTTGCTGTTTTTTCCAAACTACTGAGAAACAAATTCTGTGAAAACTAACCGCTGAGATAACACTAACTATAGGCCGAGCTTCAACTACTTGTCTTCACTGCCTAGTTTACGGCTTAGTTGTAAATAATGTGTAACCGCTGTCAATAGAAAGGCATCTACCCGAGGGAAACAGATCTGCGTAACGTAGATGCGTAAAATGTGGTAAAACATACCAAAGCTTCGCTGCTCGTCTTTGTTCACAGTGGCAGAGATAAGAAATTTTTCACAGCAGGGCAGGTATAGGTCAGAACCTTCTCGTCAGTATGCAGATAGTCATGCGTCACGCAGGGGTGCGTGCAGGTTTGCAGACCCACCGCTGGCTTCGCAAAACCCGGTTACCAGGCCCAACAATAGAAGGAGCACTGGTCTTGTAAACGGCGGGTTCCTATGGCTTTAGCGAGGACCAGGAGAAGAGATGAAGTCTTTTACTACTGACGTTTAGGTGCTGATTCATTTGCGCGTGCCGTGTAATTTCCAACCGAGGGCGCTGCCTTTCTCGGGCGAGTGCCGGTTGACGTTCGAGCCAGCGAAAGAGTACCAGAACTCCGCTGTTTCAGCATATTTCACCCTGGATGGAACTAGTTTATTTTTTAGCTTGAGCTACACTGGCCGAGGTTGAGAAGTTTTGCGTAGCTCGTGCAGAGCCGTGCTGCGCATGCGCGAGGAGCAGTGACGTCTCACGGCGCACAGCTGGTGCACCGGAGCCGTGGCCGCCGCGATGCAGTGCTATTGTATTGCATTGAATTGGATTGGGTTAGATTGGACTGGACTGGATTGTAAATCGTTTTGGCAGCAGTGATCATGATATTCAATTAATCCTAGACAACTATGAAACCTAAGAATAACCAGCTGAACTTTAGCTCACGCTACGCATATCCAGGCATAGTCGAGCTAAGGCACTGCTAATTTTAATTTTTTTAAAGATACTTCCAACACCCAGTAGAAGCTCCGTGACCGTGCCTCCATGCTGGCCTCTCATTGACCAATACCGGTTGCAGGAAACTTTTATTCCTGCCATATTTACCAAGATCGGTTAGCGCCGACGCGTTCGGGGCATACGTAGAAAAAGCAGGACATATTAAAAACTTCTGAAATTGATAAAACGAATTAACGCAAACTGCCTTCGTGTAAGGTGTGAAATAAAGATTACAAAGCAAGAAGTTGAGAAAGAATACTATAGCAAACTTATAAACACAATGCTATAAAACGTTGCAACTGAGACTAATGAACAGCAAACATTAAAAAGCTCCTGACTCTACAATATTAGGTAGAACAGTTTGCATCTGGGGATTTTCATTATTATTACAGTTTCAAAAGGAAGGCGATTACTGTCGAGAGTTGTCCTGGGCAACAAATAGGGAAAACAAAGCATCGTTTTGGAAATGTCAATTCCCACTTTCCGTCAATGGTCAACACGACGGGATTGATAATGTGGCCTAGGTAATCATGCAGCACAGGTTGCGATACAGTTTATGCAAAAAAAGAGTTTTCCCATCAATTTTTGCGTGGGGGACTGAGTCGAAGGGTAGGATAAAATTTAATTGTAGTAGTGTTGGCTGTTCGATTGTACCTGGTTAGTCAAAATGTCACAGATTTTTTTAAAAACAAGTTCTAGGAAGTTACAAGCATTCCTGACATGGGCCACTTACGGAGTGTGCGTATTCAGGTTTCGCAGTAATTATTATTTCGCTGAGAAATAATTTCAGTGACGAAAGAGCTTCGAAGAAGTTTCGGCGCAATTAACCCAACATCTGCTAAGTGTTGTTCAGAAGGGTGGCGCACGACAGCCCATGCTTTCAGAAACGCCATCTCAGTTTCCCCGCGCTGGAATGCTGCTCTTTTCCCTTCATTTTCGAAAGCCCGTACTCATAGACACATGAAACACTTGCCCCAGGTCGATTGTCCCGAACCGAACAACCCGCTTTTAAAACTCTCGTACTCATACCTGACGGTATTATAGGTCTCTCTTCTTTTCCATGTCATTCTTCTGAGCGGCATGAAGCGGGAGATGAAACCAAAGGAACGATAACTTTGACCGATGTTGCTGGCTCTCTTAGTGGTGACGGTTTCGTACTGTGTGAATTCATGTCTTATTTTTTTTTCAATTTAGGTAATATTGTTATTATATATGTTGGCGAGATATCCTTCCGTATACGAAGAGCGCATCCTGCCCTTTTTGGGTGTGAATACATGGCAGCGTAGAACATCTGGTGCTAATGTGGCCCTCACTCACCAAGTTTGTGGTCTGGCTGATCTGGCAAACCCAGGGACCTCGGAGTGTCATTGGGCTTCGCCACGGAAGGGGCCGTAGTGGAGTTCATTCAGTGGTTATCACTTCAGCAGCAGCGGGCTTCAAATCCGCCCCACATAGGCCATGGATCCAAACTAGGGGTGCTTAGGGTTGAAAGCATGCATCCCAGCTCTAATTCATGGAGAAAGGAGAGGAGCAGCGCGAGACCTCACGTATAGATAACCACCTAAAGCGATTTGGAAGACAGCTCGCGGTATCATCCTGCCTCCTCAGCTCAGTTTGCTCCATCCACCTCCGTGTTAACATGGTCGTCCAACAATATCACATTATGTCTAGGGCATTTAGGCCCTTAAAATGACAATTATACATATCGCCACAGAATAATTGTTTCGGTAACTGGCATCGGGGCATTTGGCACGCGGGGACTACGCTGCGGGGATATTGCTCGCGGTGTATTTGAACCACTGGGATAACGTCGCAGGGCTTTTGCGACGGGTCTTCTGTGGGAAGGGCTATTGCGATACAGCCGTTAAATTATGCTCAATATAAAGGCTCCACATTTACTTCGCGGTACTCTGAATGTCAGGGTATTTCCCAGTTAAAATTGAATCCCAAGATAAAATTGAATCACCAAGATGAAATTACGAGGGTTGGTTCTAGTACAAGCAACACGCAGCGTTTTTCATTTGCTAGTGCGGAGTTACATTTAACCATGCTATCGACCAATTAACGAGAGCATTTAGGACAGACTGCAAAGATAGTGCCAGAAAATAACACAGTCATCGCCAAATAAAACGCTATTAGGTTTGCAGATAGAAGGTGTAGAAAACGTCCAGGGAGGCAAGAGAGGAAGCCATCGTCTGCTAAAGTGCAATATATTTACACTATGCACAGCGAACCGGGTGCTACGCAGCGATCTCGTCGCCTCGCCTGATTGTCTTCTTCGTCTTCGCCTATGTGCCTGGTGAGGTGGGTGCCAGCTTCTTCTTTGTCTTTCATGAACGTTTCAACATCTTCCAACCCGCAAGAGTTCGTATGCGTGATGATGGTGTTCGTCAATTTGCCGTAAGAGTCCAGCCTGTGCCCGAATTCATCCTTTTTCCTTATCTTAGGCCTTCGCTTCCTTCTACTCTTTGGCTTTCTACTAAGCTTCGATCTGTTTTCTTCATAATGGCTACGTCAAGGGATGAGTCAAAGGCATAACAATTTGCGTTGTCAATAATGAGCACTGATTTCCAATGTAATTTCAGTGACGTCGGGCGTTTGCACCTAAGCGTTGTCAAGAATGCGCACTGATTTCCGATGTACTTTCAGTGACGTCTGGCGTTTTCACCTAACACAATGTCTTCCAGGTTTCTTCCATAATGTACTACAATGTCTCCCTTGTTTCTTCGAATTCTGAATTGGTTTACTGGCCTGGTATATCTTCGAAGTGATTATTATTGCCGCAGCACCCTTCCTTGATGTCTTCCTTGGAGATGTGCGGCATTTTTCAGTAGCCCTTTGGCCGATGCGAAGGAGCTTGATCGCCGCTGAGTGGTCCGAGGTATTACGGAGAGCGCCTTTAGGAAGTTTGTATCTTTTGACACTTCGACCGTGTGGTTGTAGCTCCTGCGCTTTTGTCTCGGTCTTAGGTCTCACGGCGTATGCGCACTCCTGACGCAGCCACACACCCGGAACATTGTCACAGTTTTTACTGTGCGAGGACTCGTTATTGACCGGTGTAGGTCTCTACATTTTGTGCTCGCCAACCGCATCTAGATTCACGATTTCCCTGTTGTGAATGTCCTGCTTCATACATTGTACACCATACCTTGTGTTCACAGAAAAAATTGCTAGCAGATCTGGAGCATTGAATTCGCTGTTTACGCCTTCCGAAGTCGGACCGTCATTGTCATCCACGATCTCGTCTTGTGGTGCTGATGAAACCGACTTAGGTAGCTGGAAGCCTTTATGCTCATCTTTTCGTTGCAGATATAGCGAATACAATGTCGTAGCATCTGCTTGTCCGCGCGAAAGGGGCAAAGCTGTCTGGGGTATCTCTTGCAAATCCTCTGTCGCGTCGTTCAGTAAGGCGCATGCTGTCGCTGGTACACGTGAGGAAAATCATGTTTGGAGACCCCTGGGGTCTATGAAAGATTAATGGAATTCCCATCGATGCCGTCGAAGTAATTTGTGGGTCAAGATTTTCCTATTTTCCCCGTGTTTCTTACTTTCACATGTCCTCTTCGATTCATCTGTTGGTCGGCATTGCATTCTGTCTTGCTTTTCGGGAAATGACTCCTCTGGGGCACCTCATTTCGTCCTTTAAGCCTTTGTTGAAGTTAGTCAATGCTTCGGTAATCTAGTTCAACAGACTGTAGAGCATCGTTGTGTTGGCCATCAATTTTGGTTCCATAAGCCAGAGCATCCAGCTCGTCATTGATTCTATCAAGTCGGTCGGCGCTGTAATGGAGACTGGCTAGTCATACAGCGGCCTTAACGACTTTTGTTTCTCCTAGAGTGGGCGTTATTTCGGTGATCAGCGTCTGATTGAATAACACAAGCTTTCCGAACACGCCTCAGCCGATTTATCTGCTTCGACTCCTCCTATTTGCTTATGGGTGAGCAATGCGGTCGAAAAATTGAATTCCGCTCCTCGGCTCACCTTGTCGTGTCGCTTGACGCCCCGCGTTTCAGCACTATGTAATGGACCTGGAAATCGTCCGGCTACCAAGCCGCGGTGAAAGAGCGGAAAGCACACATCTAGTGAGAATGAGGGCATTAATTTAACTGGGTGCGGATGCAGCGCTAACGCATGCCACCGCTCGGTCGGTGATGATGAGACTGATGCTTATGAGTGCCATCTGCTACAGCGCAAAAGAGAAAGAAGTTCAAACACTCTCCTCCACCGACAAATGGCGTAAGTGGGTCAGAGTTGAATGGTATTCGCTGAGCGGAGGTACTTCTTGACTGAAGACTTCGACAGACAAAGCGTCGTCGAATGTCCTTGTTACTAGTCGAGGAGTGGTTTCCGCAACCTCTTGTCAACTTGCGTCATGGTGTCCCGTACTCCTCCATGGAGGACCTGTGTGGGGCTGGCTGGATCCCGGGCGATGTGAAGTTCTTCCTTTGTTCCCTCTTTCAGGTGCACTCCAGTCTTTGCGTCATACATTCTGACAGGTTCGACACCTTTTTCTGTTTTTTTTTGTTGAGCTAATAATCCGAATCGTCGCAATAGCAAGTGTATCCCCAAGGTCATCACTTGGTTTCTACAGTAAAGCAATCTCTTGTCGCTCGTTCGTCACTTCGACGGCCTTTTTAACCCGTGTCATAACCAGTTTGGTGGTGCTCGAGCTTTGTTTGTCCTTGCATTTGACGCCTATGCCTTAAACTTAAAACAAACGGTTCTGAACTTTTGACACCACGTTGGCTCCCACGCACGCACGGAGCCCGACAACGTTTGCACAGTGCGTGACATTTGCTCCTACTCCAAGCGGGCCCCGTAAAGTCCAGCCTAGCAACGTTTCCACTGCTTTAAGCGTCGTGGTCAGTAGTTTTAAATTGCCGGTTACTAGATCACAGTAGTGGTCCGCACAAATCACGATCGATATTTTGATTTGTGTCCAAGTACATTTCTCTCAACTTCTGATGACTTGGCCGTCCGGTATGGGAGTATGCTCGTTACATAGTGTGTCAATTTCGAGCACGTCAATCTGTACCGCCGTCTCTGTCTTTTCGGTAGCGATGAACGCAGGTACTTTTCGTAGGGTTCTCGTCTCCTTTTTACCTCCAAAGACACCAACAGTCAAGGTCTCCTCTTCTAACAAATCGCATCCTAGTCTCTTAGTCACATCTGCAGTGATACACTGCGGTGGCTTCCGCCGTCGAAAAGAATTCGGTGGCTTCCCGAGGATGCGGTGTCTGCGACTGTCGCGGTCAAAGTTTGAAGCAGTACCGTGCGGCCGGTTAGTCGGGAAAGCAGGCTGACTTGTATCGTGGTCACAGTGTTGCAGATATAGGCGTCTGACTGATTTCGTTCACACGTATCGCACCGCAGTGGACCTCGGCATTCCTTCGTCAAATGACCTTTCTCGAGACATCTAAACATCGACCTGCCTGGCGAGCAGCTGCTTCTTGTGTGTAGGGCTCCATTCTTCGCAGTCACATGCCTCTGAACGATGAGTCGTGGTCTGGCCGAACAAGCACCGTTGAGGTTTGGTCACTCAGTTTTGCGGAGGCGACGCGGTTTGAGCGTTCCGAGCTTGTTGTTGTCTAGGTGGCTCTTCTGTATTACCGACGACCAGAGGTCTTGCTCTTGTATACCACTCCAAGGCTTATCGATACTGTACTTGTTGCTCGACCATCTCGAGAACCTGCTGGAGCTCTTGTTCGGGTTGTGTCGTTTGGTGGTGTGGATTGCCTACCGTTTGAGTTGAGCTGGATGTGATTGTTGAAGCGCGGATTTGGCGAAGCGTTCCAGAAACTCGAAATCATGTCGGGCGGCAGCACCCTAAACAGGATCTCCCGTAACATAGAGCAGTAACTGATGGAATTAGTGCCAAGTGCCTCCAGGCTTCGCATATGCACCTGAACCCGGTCGTGAATTCGTCGAGTCTCGTGAACACTTGAAGAATACGAAACCGGTTTCAAATCCAAAAGGCGTCGGAGGTGGTCCTGAATTATCGTTCTCTCGTCACCGAAGCTGCTCTTTAGGATGTCGATGGCGTCTCTGTAACACTCCTCACTGGCCTCGAGTCTAGAGATCGCCGATGCTGCAGCTCCGGTCAGGAGGGTGTTCAGATAGTTATATTTACCTGCAGTGCTCAAGAAATCTCTGGTATGCACAGATGACGCGAACTGCCTCCAAAAACGCTGCCAGTTTTTTCTGTTTCCGTCCAGCTTTACGAGGTCTAACTGAGGCCACTTACCCTTGTTGGGTATCGGAGTCTCATAACTCGGCTGTCGTCTGGGTCTAGATGCGAGAGCGTCTTGCAACCTCAAGCGCAGGGCCGCGGCCGTGTTCACGACTTCGTCCCCATATTTGCCTGCGTCTGACGTCTCGCTCTCCAGCAGGCTGTCTGGCGTCTCGTGAAATATAAGGTCGTCCTGTTTCTTTATCGGCTGGTGAAGGGCTTCTACTCTTTCGAGCAAATTGCTCCCCTCGGAAGCCGAAAGTCCTGGCTCCCTTCGCAGTACTTCTTCCGCTTCGGTTATGAAACCATCCAGTTCCGAGCGGAGGCTCTGGTGACTTCAGAGAAGCCGCTCTATGGCATTCAGCTGGTCTCTGGGGATGCTGGGCCAAGGTCACCGGCGCGGCGTTGGTTCAAAGGGCTTGTGCGGCTCCGGTCGTTGATGATGTAGGCCTTGTCGTGAGATCTCGGGTTTCGGCGCTATGTGGAAAGCGTCCAGGGAGTCAAGCGAGGAAGCCGCCGTGTGGAAAAATGCCATATATATAGACTATTTACAGGGAACCGGGTGCTATACTGCCATTGCTATAAGACCTGCCAGGCATGCTTACCGGCAACACACAAAAATTCTGGCTAGCCGTCAACCCTCAATCTCCTAACACAATCAACCTTACTAACGAATCTGGTCAGGTGCTCACGGACAAGCAATGCGCGAATGCTTTTAACACCGCGTTTTCGTCTGTATTTACTAACGAATTCAGTGTACCTACCCCTCCCGCCATGGTACTGTTAACATCCAGTATGTGCCCCATTGATTTTTCTGTCATCGAACATATGAAACTGTCCTCGTCAGGTGGTGTCGATGAAATTAATTCAAAAGTACTAAAAAACATTCATGACGCTATCGCCCCATTTCTGTGTTTGATGTATGCGCAGTCGCTCTCCACCGGCATTCTTCCAGATGACTGGAAAATGGGCAAGGTCGTTCCCATCTACAAGTCAGGTGATAAAAACTGTCCGCTGAACTACCGGCCCATTTCTCTAACAAGCGTCCCCTGCAAAATCATGAAACATGTCATTTACTCTCCGATTGTAAACTTTCTAGACTCTAACAACTCCTTTCATCCTAGCCAACATGGTTTTCGGAAAGGATTCTCTTGCGAAACACAACTAGCAATCTTCCTTCACGACCTGCATGCTAACCTTGACAACAACTTACAAACTGACGCTATCTTTCTAGATTACGCAAAGGCATTCGACACAGTTCCCCACCAAAGACTTATGCTAAAATTATCCCAGTTAAACTTAAACACAGATGTACTAAAGTGGATCTAAGCGTTTCTAACTAACCGTTCTTAATTCGTGCATGTCAATAACAAATCTTCAGAGTGTCTCAAAGTAACATCAGGTGTACCTCAAGGCTCGGTTCTTGCCCCCCTTCTATTCCTAATATACATTAACGACTTACCCCTCAGCGTATCTTGCAAAATCCGCATGTTTGCGGATGACTGCGTAATCTATCAAACAGTAACTAACGCTCACGACCAAGTGGTCCTCCAGCAAGACCTTAACCACATTCAAGAATGGTGCGATAAATGGCTTCTACCTCTTAACCCGAACAAATGTAAACTTGTCTCCTTTTCCCGCCGTAAAAATCCCTTTCTTTTTTCATATCACATCGCGAACGTCACTGTACAGTCACAATCATCCTACAAATATCTAGGTGTCACATTGTCTTGCGATCTTACTTGGAATGCGCATATTACTAACGTCATTTCATCCGCAAACAAAACACTTGGCTTCCTAAAACGTCACCTACGCCATGCGCCCCCCCACGTAAAGTTGCTCGCTTACCAGTCCCTCATCAGATCAAAACTTGAATATGCCTCCGCCATATGGAACCCGCCCCAAACATATCTCATAAATGATCTTGAATCTGTCCAAAATCGTGCCGCCCGATTTATTCATTCCCTGTACTCGTACAACATTAGCGTTTCATCCTTGAAAGCACAATCTGGCTTTTCCCCACTTTCTGTCCGCCGCCGTATCGCCACCCTTTCCCTCTTTCACAAAATTTTTCATTCTTCACTAAATGTAGCCCCCTACATCCTTCCCCCGACATACATTTCACACCTCACCGGCCATCCACTTCAAGTGTCCCGTTATCGTACCAGAACTGTCACCTTTTCCGCTTCTTTTTTTCCCCGTGCAGCCAAAGATTGGAACGACCTTCCCTGCTCCATTGTTTCAACCACCTGCCCATTAAATTTCATAGCAAATGTCAGTACTCACCTGTGTTCATAGAACTAATGCGTTCAAATGTGTATTTTTCTGTATATCCACCCCTTATGTAATACCCCCCAGTGGGGTCCTTAAGGAAATAAAAATGAAATGAAATAAAATCTCGCCGCCTCGCCTGATCGTGTTCTTCGTCTTCGCCTATTTTCCTGCTGAGCTGGGCGCCAGCTTCTTCTTTGTCTTCCATGAAAGTTTCGACAAAAGGCATGTACTTAATATAGAGTTTTCGAAAAACAAGAGCGGTCCAATAACCGATCCATGCAGTGCACGTGAGAAAACTTGACTTAGGGGTGACAACACTAATTAGCGAAATGGACTGCCAATAGTAAGACAAAAATATGTATTCCAATCTGAGAAACTTTTGTTTAGGTTTATTCATTTCGCTTATGAAGCTGTACCCCTTGGAAAACCTTATCAAATTCCTTTGAAAATTTTGCAATTGTGTATTTTGCATGTGACTATAATGTAAAATTTTAAATTGGTGAATACCTATTTGGTTTTGTTTTAACACGTACTACAAAAGGCGGAAGAAGCAATTGGTTCTGATAAATTACGGCTATTAAACCTCCCTCAGCTTTCTCACGATTTTGAAGCTTTCCATACTAACTAGAATAAATAGGTATATAATGGAAATCCCTAAGCCCACATACCGAATTCTTTCGGTGTCTTGCTTGTGTCGCGCGATGGTGTACCTCGAGCACGTAATGCGCTAAGGGTTCCGCTGTCTCGCCTTTCGAAAGTCGCTCCTGTCTGTTTTTTCAGCAGACGCGCGACCGGAATACCGCGGCGGCGTGAGCCACTCTAGCACGGCCGTGGCCGACGCTGCTTCGTTCGGGACGCCGCCCTTGCGGATCTTAGGTAACGGCTGGCAGAATCTCTGGTTTCACTATTTGTCGAGGCACGGGTGTGAATAAGAGACGTCATATGGGCAATATTGTCGGCGTTGTTTACAGCTTTGCTTTCCAATTGAAAAGAAACGAAGGTGGTTAACCACCCTCACAGCATAGCGTTGAGTCACTTTTTTGGTGAGATTTGTAAACTGGAGTCTCCTTTCTTTTTTTCCATTTCCTAAGAGGCGCGCTTGTGCCCAATGATTGCTGAAATTATTATTGCCGGAATATATTATAAACATCGGTGTTTTTTAAAAACTTTATCGTAATGCCATTTAGGCGAGTAGACGAGGAACTAGTCACGAAAACAATCAGCTTAGTATTACCGGAAAGATCAATTTGTACTGAAGGTATAGCTGCGCAATTGAGCATTTGGATGTTATGCTTCACAGTGGTAGACTCCGGAGAAATGTTTGTGGTGAATGTTTGGTTGAGAAGCATAGAACAAAGATTCCTGGGAACCGGTTTGTCAGATGTGTTGTTTCAGATGGTGTCGTTGGACGGCGGGTTTATGGTACGCCAAATTTTTGTTCCTTGGCGGAAATCCTGGATGAAAGCACGATAGATACAAATTTTGTGATGATCTAATCAATTGAAGCAGTCTTGTACGCATTTAAACGTAGATTACAACGTGAGAGGTGGGCGATGCGATAAAAAAAGTTTTTTTTTCTTATTTGACAAGCGCTTGATAAGCACATTATACCGTGGCGCTTGAACAAGCGTGGTGATGATTGGTTTCGGTACGTAATTTTATTACATCCTTAGCTTTAGTTTGACAACAACACCAGTTACCCTTCAACAGATGGTTTGTCGGAATGAACCAAGGCTACATCTGAAAAATCGTGAATGTTGTTATCGGTTGCGTTGAAGTTGGCACTGTTATAGTCAAAGATAGTTTCACATTTTTTTTAGCGCTCTGGCGCTGTACGTTCAATATAGAAGTTCAGCAGCGAATGGTAGTTATTGCCTGGACAGCAAGTCAGAGCGGATATAAGAGCACGTATATTGTTTAAACTTTTTTCTAGGGTGTGTGTTGCGGTGGAAGACAGCGCAGAGGTCTCGGTAACAAGTTAAGTGAGAAAGAAGACTGACCACAAATTCAAGAAATCATTTTCTTCAGTTCAGTGTGGAGTTTGAATGGGAGGGGTGGTACTCCGTGTTATATTACGGAAGTTTAAAATCTCCTAAGATTATGACCGAGGGAGTAGGAAACACTGTACCTATTGTATTAAGGACGTCATGTGTTTTGTTTATGCAAAAAGACAATGGAGAGGAGGGGTCTGTACCAAACGCCTTCAACGAAATTGCGATGGTATATTAGTATTGAGGCCCACATGGTTTCGAGATGGTGCAAATAGATATGAAGGAAATAAGTTGCAAATGGCCGGAAGTACGCCACCCGCAATATCTACCAGCGCTCGCAAAGTAGATGTTACATCTCAAGGCTTCATGGAAATGTTTAGTTTTGTACTTTATTAGACAGGCAAGTTTCCGTAACAGCGACAACCAGCGCAGAGCAAGAATCTTCTGCAGATTATCGTAAATCCGGATTTTTAACGACGCTGCGTGCGGTGGTAAATACTACAGACAATTGGTTGAAGTCCTTCTACTGCCACTGTGCCACAGGCACACAGACACAGATGCAGCGACAAGTTCGTGCAACACGATGTTTTCATTGCTGTGAATTTAATAAACGTTCTGAATGTATGCATTGTACATGCAATGGTTTTTGTATGATGAACTTGTTGTGACTCATGAAAAATCCCGGGATATTTTCACTCACGCGAAACCTCCGAAGGGGCGAAGCCTGCTGTGTATAAGATTATTAACGCGCTGCAAGCCTCTCCCTTGCTTAACAGGCGCCGCAGGAGTGCCGAATTGATGTGCGATCGTAATCTTGCTGAAGCGGTGGCGCCATCTTTTGCGTTGAACCGGATTTAAGCAAATAAATGACAGACAAACTGCATGTTGCCCTTGCTTCCCACGCCTCAGCGTGCGAAGACGTGCTTTACTGGAGCGAAGCTGGCGTTTGAACCAATTTTGACACAGAATCTAACAAACCTCTATTAGTGCAATAAGTCTCGATTATACCTGTATTTTCCTGTATTTTAAATTAGTTCAAATATTTTTAGTTTATTTTAAATCGGTGATATTTTATACACTTGTTTTTTGACAATCGTTTGTCAACTAACTTTACCTTGACGGCATCAGGCGACGACGACAGGAGACGCCGTCAGCCCCAGCCCCTAAGGTTCTTCGCCCTTAAAATGGAGGGGAACCGGGGTGATTTTTAGCGATTTCACCAAGCCTTTTCTGGGCCCTACGGGTAGCTGGACAATTGTCTTCTGACTGCGATATTTCTTAGTTTAAAAAGGTTTTGTGCGAGAGTAGGTGTTCTTTTACTTTAGAGTTCACAAACCTCACCATACCAGGACAACATTTGTTTTGCAAAAGATCGCCTATATGATGTTCCAATTAGATTGAGCTGGCGGAGAGACAGAAAGAGAGAACATATTTTATTGACAAACCTTTTAAGACGAATGCACTTCGCGGGAATGTACCATATCTACGTCCCATCAGACGGCGGTCAGGAACCCATTGTCCCTCGTGGAGTCCTCTGCCTGTGGAATGGAAGTAGCTTGGCTATTAGTTCGGCTAGGATTGCCATCAACTTCGTTTCTATTTGTCACCAAATTTTCTTTCAGTAACAAATAAATGAAAACACAAGTTACCATGGCAAGAAATTCATCGTTGCGCTACCCCAAAAAGTTATTTTATGTGGCTGAAAAATCGTCATTGGCCTGTAGTTTCGTAATAAGCTCACAAAGACCATCCACAGCACCAGATTCGTCCTCTCTGCCGTGAAGTCTTCATTAAGTATTCCAAACCTTCCTTTAAACATAATTTTATCCGCTTATAATACTTTTCACTTCTCCTACAACCTCCGCCTGCAATTTAAAACTTCGGAGTGCGCATGCTTGAACATCGTTTAGTAATCAGAAGAGGACACCCATCTGTTCGGCGGTGTTGCCAGTAAAGATTCCATGTCAACAAGTGCGCCTCGTCGAGCAGGTGGCCCGCTGGTGGCATCAATGTCTTCTTAGCTCGGATTTATTAACGCCATACAAAAACGCTCTAGCAAAGTTTTACGCACAGCCCGTGGGCACGGCAACACCAAACGTAGAACGGCAATCGGCTGTTCCCGCACACAGCAAAAAGTACACACATGCCTGTTCCAAATAAGGAGCTCTGAATATCGGCCTCCTCATTTGTGTAATGAAAACAGCCGGTGGCTCATGTATCGGCTTTGCGTCCGCTTGTAGCTGCCATGCTGTGTTCCGTTCATGCAGCCGCAGGGACACGAAGTTGGGGGCAGCCGAATACATGCATATTGTTCCTTCCTTTTGTGTGGCAAAGGAAGCTGGTGCTGATCCCGAGTACCTCTGTTGCGTTGGTATGTAGTCAGCTCGACCGGGCGGTCTCGGTGAGCCGAAAATGGACGCAAAGCAGTAAAAACAGTTCCGTCGCGCGGTTCTCTCTTGGACCACGTGCAGGCCGCTATTATGCCTTGCCGACGTTGCGAGTGGCTCGGTCGTTCGTCAAGGTTGATAGGACGAGAAACGAAAGGATGCCTCTCTTAAAGTGGGAAAGGCGCGCAGCGTGGTCATTGAGGATTTTACGAAGCCGGTGTAGGTGCTGTTCGTGTACGGGTCATTAGCCTCGGGAATACCCGCCTGGGTTTGAAGGAGCTCTTCCCGCTAGTCTGTCGGCGGGGAGTGGGGTCCCTTAGTCTGGGGAAGAGATTACGACTCTCTGATTGTGCCGGCGGGTACGGCGACAAGGGCAAGGTGGCAAGGCGAGGACACTGTAGGTTGCTAGCCGCGCGAAGACCGCTCTAAACCTTCGGCTCTTGCTTTGTGCCGGTGCAGCCCGCTTAAGGAGATGTTGTGGCCACTCCGCGCGGTCACTGACTTCTGGGTAGTAGATGTCTTGTCTTTGCATGTCGGTTGACATAATGTACGTCGGAAACGTACTGGGAGTTGCATGAGAGAGAGTATTGGGTCATGGGACTGCAGGTGGGGACTTGTTTAGGATTGGTTGGTTCTTGAAGCCAATCTTTGCTGCATATGAATCATGTTGAAAATGGTTTTCGGTCGTTCTTGAACGCCCCCTTTGGAGGCATGGTTTTTGAGATCAAAACCAGAGTGTGGGGTTTTGTCCGGGGTCGGTCGGTCGGTCGAGAGGGATCTAGTTAAGTATAGATCTTGGCCGAACAGAATGCTGTGGTCAGAATGACAATGTAACCATCATTCTGTAGTGGTGTAAATACTTAGTAAATAGTTTACTAAGTACTACTACTAATAGTACTTTACTAGTAAGTTTACTAGTGGTAGTAAGTTTACGAGTAATTTGCATAACAAATACTAATGTAAATAGTTTGAATGTACCTGACATCCAGAAAGAAAGGCAGTCCTCATCCCTCACCTGCTTCAAGCATCGGATGTCGGTAATCGTAGCGAGTCGAGATCGTTTTCTCGGCTCGAGCATCAAAAGAACCTCGTTATTTCGTCTTCACCATTCACCAAGAAGATGGAGAGGCGAAATGTAACTGGAGCTGTTACGAAGGTGGTGCTCCCATGCACACAGAAGAGCCCTCTGTCGCCCGAGAGGCTTACATTCTCACAAGCTGATGACGCAGTCGTTCATTGCCTCTCCCGAAGAAGGCGGGTTTGGTTCATGCTTTACTTTCTTGGCGGTCACGCATCCGGTCAGCGCACCTGGTTTAGCACCCCGCTTGCCGATCGAAAGGGCTGCTATCGGCAGCGCGTAATGGATACGGGGAGGTGCGCTGGTCACATTCAGTAACCAAGAAACAAGCTGCTCGGCAAGATCTCTATAGCTAAAAATTCCCGTTTAGGAGCTCTTCTGAAAGATCTGCTCCCATACCTATGAAGGTCAAGGTTCAATATCTGCAATGCTTGATTCAGGTGTGCATTACCTGTCCTTCGGTATACTCCGTATCGCTAGCATGAAAGACTTACTTTTTTGGTAAGGCTGGCAATAAGGAGGAGTGGAAAAGTCCTTATACTATCGTCCAGGCGCCCGAAAATGCCTAGAAGCTCGCTGTCACTGTCCCTACGCCGAGTACCTCCTGTCCAATAGGATTGTCTTCAGCGCCATTCAGTCTTCGCAGAAGCCAACCCACTGCGACCAGGAAATGCATTTTGTGCTCCAGAATTACTAATGGTGTCGGTGCCCTTGGCTGGCTAGCCGCAATTTGAACATTGGCTCAATTTAATAAAGCAAGGACATCAAACCATTTTCACTTCCATGAACAAAAACTTCCGAGTCTACACTCGTCAAGGCAGGTCGTGTTCTTCGTTTCGTATCATTCATCTTTAGGGTTCGACAGCTGTCAGCCTTCCGCGCTCGGTATGAGAATGATTGGTCACATTAGGGTTGTGCTGCGGCTTCTTGAAAAATACAGCTCGGTTGCGCTTGTCATTGATTCGGATGAGTTGGCCACGCGTGGTTCGGGCTCCAGAAGAGTAGCTCGGTTGCAAGGCGCTACGTCTGTAAATAAATTTATTTGGCATCAAAGATGCAATGTGCAGGAGACCTGCACTAGCTGCTGGCGCCATGACAGCCTGTGAAGGCGGCTGACCCCCTAACACGTCGTTGCCATCTTCAGCACACTCGATGTTACTGCAGTCGATCGCTGAACCACGGGGTTATATTCACGCCACGCCTTCTTCTTTGACTCCTTCGCGATACTTTCCTTGTGCGTGGGTGTACCGAAAAATCAGTGCTTGAGGTGCGCGTCGATCGCCGGGTTTTGTTTAATGGGTCTGAGCAAGCTCAAAACCATGTGTGGGCGTTACCGTATGCCCTGAACTCACAGAAAAACGATGTTACATCGTGCAGTGTATTTTTCAAAATGTTTATGGCTACTAATTTTGCTTGCATTGGTGCCCTGGCACGACAGTTGTGCAGGTTTAAGTTCTGATACGTTAGAACAGAAGTGGGAGTGGCTTGCGCATTTTTTTGTTGGAGACATTTGGCTCGCGAATCAACTACCTAACGGCGGACAAGCATCGATTCGACTAAATTCAAGAAATGTTCTTCAGCTCCAAGTCATCCTAGCTCTTCGTATGCTAGGGATAAAAATGCCAATGTGTCCGCGGTTACTTGGTGACAATGACGGGTGAAACAAAGCGTTTACAAGACGTTTTGTTGCCCGGATGTTTCCAGAAAATGGTCATCAACTTTCGCACGACGCACTGAACATTAATTTCTGTTCGCTTTTGGTACGATGCCATCAAGGCATTGCTTGACAAGAGTCCACAAGTGCGCAAAGAAATACTGCCTCCAGCAGTAAACGTTAGGCGTGCCTCAAGAAGCCAGATATCGCAATTTTACGCCCAGATGCGGCGAAACGGAAGAGTTTTACAACTTAGACGGAAAAATGCCGTGGCGCACGTGAAGACACGGCACCGATATTTTCAACAAGTTCGTCACACCTAGGCGATAAAAACGCATTGCTTGATTTGTAAACGGCCTCGCAGCGGCCGATTCATTCATTCATTCATTTGTTCATTCACTCCTTCATTCTTGATTTGTACGTGCAAACCAACAACGCGCGGCTTTATACGGTGGTGCACAAAATCAAATAAAAGAAGGAAAATGAAAAGTTCCCTTCAAATAAGAAGAAACATGAATACCAATAACCCTTTAGGAGCTAGTTTTAATGCCGACATTTTATTGCCAAGAACATTTGACTTCACACCATTACACAGATGAAACAGTCTTTGCATAAGAGAACAAACTGTGTTTGTTTCAAATATATTGAATTCTGGAAAAGGCAAGTGTATTGCCGATGTCAAACTCCCGCACTCAGTCACATGATGCAGCAATGCAGTAATAGGGTACTTTGCAGTAATGTGATTTCATCACCTTGATGCAACTGCATTAGTGCAAAGGGCAGAACAACAAAAAAACTAATACAAATAGTAGCAGCATCAATGAAATGAGAGGCAGCATGAACGGGAGGAATCAGCGAGAGGCAGCATGAACAAAACAAAAGCAATTATAAGAGTCAGATTGGCACTAGAGCCTGCCAGACGGGAACAGCTCCACTTCAGGAAAAACTAAAATTTGTGTACAGTATTTACATCATGCGTACAGTAAATCAGTCTAATTTCACTTGTAGACACGGTGCAGCGGAAGCGATCAAATCAATTCTCGTCTTCAAGAAGCAGATTGAACTGCGTAAATGGTAAAATACGGACATTCTGTCGGGCGTTAGATCTGCATGCGGAAACCGCACGACTGTAACGCTATGTGGGAGAAGCACGTATCGGTGAACGATGAGGGGACGGAAATGATGCGCGTCTTGGCAAAGGAGGCCCTCTGAGCACCGACGAGTTAGAAAGTAGGCAGCTGCGGGACCTGTACATTCACACTGCCCCCTCAGAACCACCTAGGCCTAATGCCGGTAAACCCAACCTCAAGCTGGACAGACCAATCTCGAAAGCATAAGTATATGAGGCCATCTCTCACCTAAACACGAGATGCGCACCAGGCCCTTACGGTATTACCAATTGTCTAATACCAACCTTGATGTCCTGTTCATACAGGCTCTTACCGCCTCCATGAACAATGTGTGGGACACGGGAACCCTCCCCCCCACATGGAAAAGCACCCTGATTAAGCTCAATCAAAAACATAGAAACGATCTCAAGTTAGAGAACTTGAGACCTACTTCACTTACCTCTTGCCTTGGGAAGCTGGTGGAGCACGTGGTTCTGACCCCTCTGAACCACCACATGAACACATCAGCTTTTTCCGCACACCATGTTGGGTTTCCGGTCTTCCCTATAAACGCAAGACATTATGTTACAACTTCAACATTAAATAATCGACAAAACGGGCGTGTCGCCACTTTGTTCTCGAGTCATAATGGGCCTTGACGTGACCAGAGCCTTTGACTGTGTGGCCCACAGTGCCATCCTTCATAATCTCAGTGACCTAATTGTGAGCAAAAAGGCGTAAAACTACATCGCCAACTTTCTGTCCCAAAAGACCACACGAATAACAGTAGAGGGCGTCAAATCTGACCCTATACGTCTTGGTATCGGTGGCACCCCACAGGTGTCGGTCTGATCACCATTTCAATTTATTGTGGCCATGATTAAATCACCTCCCCAACTACAACAAATTTCTTGCGTGCATCACAGCCTCTATGCTGATAATATAACAATCTGGACCGCAGGCGGCAGGGACGGAGGCGTTTATAAAAGACTCCAAGAGGCTGTCATGATTGTTGAAAACTACGTCTCCTCACGCGGACTCGCCGGTTCGCCTCAGAGGTCAGAGATCCTCTTCTTCAGACCCACCACAGCCGGTCGGAGGCCGATCAATGATCCGGATATATAGGTTCATCTACAGGAAAGACGCATACCTCAGAGTGTAAACTGCGAATCGACGACTGAACTCCCGTAACGCCTACGGAAAAGATACCTCTGCAAGATACCCGCAAATCTACGCGCTACCCTTCTAAGTTGCGGAGAATTTAACGCTGCAGCTTACGCGTTGGCATGGCACAAACGTTTGCTACCTTCTGCAGGAAAAACATCACACAACATTTCTACACAACAAAGTTGTCACGGCGCGTTTGCTGCAACGGTGGCTGCCATGATGGAATTCATTGGTTTCTACGTGAATACCCACTACTACCGCCAACCCTAGTAGGCACAAAGACAGCGGGCAAGGCTCTGATGGTGGCATAATGGCTGCGCGCAGCTTTAGCACGGTTTCAATGCAAGGGCTGGCCGGGCAGCTTTTCCTGTAATCAGTTGTATCACCGCTATGATGCGAGGGGTGATCTTGTGCGGAACCGATGGCTCGTGCGTCGCAGCAACACCGACGTGTGCCTGTGGAACCAGCTTAGCTGTGGGGTGATTGGTAACACTGCGCCGGAGCCGCTTGATGAATAGACATGTGTCACATAAAGTGTGTACTGTGTATGTGCCATTGAAGCAGCAGTAAGCATGATAATCAAGCTGATCCAAGACAACCAGGAAAGCTAAGAATAACCAGCTGAACCTTACCTCACGCTACGTATATTCCGGCATAGCCGAGCTAAGCTACTGCTAATTTCTTTTCACCCGTTTGAACTAATTACCGTTTTGAATACCGCATGGTCGCAGTTCGCTGTTATTCTTTAGTTTACTCTGTTTGTTGATGTATTTGTTTGGGTTTCGGGTTACATAAACGCCACCTTCTGTTTCCACAGTTATTATACTTTCTTATTATTGTCGGAACCTGACAACATCCCAACCTAATGCGCTTTAATGGTGGTGAAAAAGCTTCCCGACCGTCGAATTGCGACACTTCGCCCTAATAAGAGTGCCCGTCGGGTCGCCACGCTCCACCATCACTCACATTCAACTGTAATATAACTATCAGCCGAAGTGAGATGAACCTTCTTTTTAACAGCACAGCTGCTTAGGATCTTGGTTGTGCCGCCAATGAACAATAGAATACCAAGAAAATGCCGAGCGCGAAAGACCACGTATA
Organism: Haemaphysalis longicornis; assembly: GCF_048455015.1. Classification (NCBI taxonomy): domain Eukaryota; kingdom Metazoa; phylum Arthropoda; class Arachnida; order Ixodida; family Ixodidae; genus Haemaphysalis; species Haemaphysalis longicornis. Next base: position 40,534,177 of record NW_027526225.1, read on the forward strand.
CGGCGGGGTACTTGCCCGCTTCAAAGATAAATCGAAAATTTTGTCTCCAACGCCCAAGCTTAAAGACACCGAGTTCGCAGTACGCGAAGATTACTCAGGACGCGTTAGACTTGCTCGAAAGAAGCTGTATCTCTACGCCGAGCCCACAAAAAAGTCAATTCAAAATTCGCTTTGACAGGCTACACATGAACAAGAAACAGTTTGTTTACGATGCTGAAAGCGATACCGTAATCGAATTAAAGGCATAGCGGTTATCGCAGGCTTCCCTCCCTCCGTGTTCCTCTCCTCATCCTCTCCGGTCATTGCCATATCCTCGTACATCACCAGCTTGTCACACCTTGAACGTCGCACTAGCTAACGTCAGGAGCTATCTTCCTAAAAAGGAAACTGTGGAAGCCTTCATTGACGATAACAACACCGACGTCACCGTACTAACAGAGTCTTGGCTCAGCAGCGACATCTCCAACAATGAACTGCTTCACAATAAATCTGATTTCGCCATCTACCCGGCTGAGAGGATTGGACGGAGGGGAGGCGGCGTCTTAGTTTTAATAAAGTCTTGCGTAACCTCGTTTCCCGTTCCCATTAACACCAGTCACGAAATTCTATGCGTGAATATCACTCTTCCTACTTCAACGAACATTCTAGTTGTTTGCTGCCGTGCGCCTGACTGCGACAGTTCCTTCATCGACGACCTCTACTCCGTCCTCCTAGACCTTCAGACTCGTTTTTTGGACGCTAACTATATACTCTGCGGTGACTTCAACTTCTTTGATATAGACTGGAATTTTCTTACAGCAACCTCAAGGCAGGCGAAAGAATTCCTTAACCTCACGCTTAACCTAAACCTTAAGCAATCAGTTTCCACTCTGACCCGAGGCGCTAACATTCTAGACTTAGTCCTTGTTTCAAAACCTGCGCTTGCCCAGTCATTCTCCTGCATTGATGGAATTAGTGAACACTGTATTATCTTATTTACCCGGTCCATCCCCATTCCCCTCCGGCAGCCATCCAGGAAATACAGGAAAACTTCAATGTCATTAATACTGAACTCGAAAAATGTTACCATATTTTTGCCCGGGGTGCTCCCAGCAGATCTGTTGATGAAAATTGGCTTTTGCTCAGACAACAAATTACCACCCTAACTGATAAACACGTGCCCCTCATCTGTATTCGTGGTGACGCAGGCAAGCCTTGGTACAATAATCATTTACGACGACTATCACATAGGAAAAAACGCCTTTTCCGCGCTGCTAAAAAGTAGAAATCTACCAAAAGATGGAAAGGTTACTTTGTTTACCTGCGCCAATATACCACTTCACCAAAACGCTCCAAAAAGCAATTTTTTCACACCGATCTTCTAAACATACTTCGATCTAACCCTAAAAAAATTTGGAATCTATTACAACCTGGACCTAATCAGACCCATAACATTTCTTTGATGGCTCCCGACGGTTCACCTGTACCCCTTGAAGAGCGTTCGAATACCATGGACTCGTATTTTTCTTCTGTATTCACTCATGAGCCCGAATCGTTTGTCCCTACCCTTTCTATACCTGAATTCTATACCTGAATTCTATACCTGAATGAAGAAATAGCATAAAACCACAAGTGAGAATTGGTAAAAAATTTGGAAGTTGACGTTGGAGCAACACAATTAGCTTTCTGAACAGGAAAATAACAAAAGCTAAGAGGACAGGCGCCTAATCTTAGGTACGTATACAGGCTTCCGCGAGGGCTTGAGTAGCGTGAGGAGCTCCCAAAATAAAAAAATTCCCCCGCATTTCCCCGAAGGGGAGTATGAGGAAGTGCGAAGCACGGGGTGATGCTATGAGGGGGAGTTTGTTGAAGTTTTGTGGCATTTTGCCCGTTAGTTACATTAACACCCCCTCGTGATCACGTTCGGCTTAACACGCCTCGTTTGTCCCTCTGCGGAAATCTTGGTGAATTAACGTGTATGTTCGAGAGGAGGAGCGCACCGCACCGCAGCGCACCGCAGCTGCGAAGCGCCGACCGGAGTGAAGGGAGAGGAGGCGCAGTCACGTGAGAGAATGCAGAACTAGCGGGTTTGTAGTATCACGTGTACACCACGCAGTTATCAAGCCGCTATAACGCCGCTGAGTCGCCAACGCATGCCGCTGACGACGTAGTTTGAATGCGTTAAAGATATAAGGCGCGTTACTAACACTGATATCAACGTCGCCTCCGTGGCTTAGTCGGTAGAGCGTCGCGCTGCGGCCGCAAAGTCCGCAGATCGAAACCTGGCGCGGGATGCTGTTTTTTTTTGTATAGTGTAGTGGCCTGGCTGGCGCGCCGAGAGAGGGTGTTGCGAGCTGGAGAGTAGTAAAGGGGCTTTAGGAGAGTAGGCGAGGGGGGAGAAGAGGCGCTATGCGAGCGCGACGATTCAGGCTCGCTTAAGAAGTGCATTCGCACTTATTCCTGGCCAATCTCCCACGTGGGTATGTGCCATGTCAGCGGCCAGGCAGCGCGCGCCCATCTCCCCCCGTTGCTAAGGAAGACGAAAAGCGCGCGCACCCGCAGCTGTTGCTATGCGGACGGCGGAAGGTTCGGGGTCGCTTATAAAGTGCATTCGCACTTAAAAAAGTACTGAGCCCACTTTCCAGTTAGCGTTTGAGCAATCAGCATCGCCGACAAATCGAGTGTCGTTTGCTTCTGACGTCAGTCCCTCCGCGCTGCTAGGAGCAACCCCCTGCGCTCATAAAACGCGTCTCCGACGGCGGCAGCGGCCCACCTCTCTCCGACTCGGTGCTGTGCAGGTGGGGGATGGAGCTTCCAAAGAAGATCCGGACGCGCGAAAAAAAGCCGCTTATCATGAACCGCTGTGCCCGGCCAGGCGGCAATAGAATTGCCGAGAAAAAAAAGACGAAAAAATAATTAGCGCATGTCTTCAATGTCGAGGGAGCCGTCGGAAGACTGCGGCGCAGGCGATGAGGGCATTGAGGAGACTCAGGAGAACACTGTAATAATAAATCCCGCAGATAGCTTAATTCGGGTTTGGTCTGGCCTTCTGCTGGTGACCGCAATATACTTACACAGTGTACATCGTTCTTAGTGACCAATACGGCGCCCGTCCAGTTTAGTTTGGTCAGACCAACACAGTTCTGCTATAACATCAGGCTTGCACCGTTGTGACACGGGCTTCCATTTTTTACCGCATGTTTCTTGTGTATGTGTGAACTACATGTACGTAAAATCTGCAAGACTAGCTGATATGGCCCCGTAAAGGCACTGGCGTTATTGTACATATATAAGCCATCTAACAAAGCTAATTTATTTTATTTGCTTTGATTCATCCTGATCTACCCAAATGTTCACCGTAACTCATCATACTTCCCAGTAAGAAGTCCCAAGTTACCTTGTTTTATTTTTTAATTGAAACAAGGTTTATTAGACCCTGGTTATATACCTCAATATACAGAAAGAGGTCCCAAAGTAAACGCTGTAGTGAGAGGTCTTGTTAGTAAACGCAAGAACTGATATTAAAAGGTACAGAAAAGGCAGTCTCGCGTACAGTAGATAAGGTGAAAAATACGACAAACAAGGCTAATAAATAGTATACGTTTGTTTGACAGAAATATTTTGGAAGACAGAATACATGATTATACAGTGCAACAGATATAACGGTTGGTTATGAAGAACATAGGCGTAATAATGAATTTTCTAGGTAATCACAGTAAAAAACAGACCACAAGAATTAGCGGGATAAAAATGTCCTGAGTGAGTGTTTCAATGGAGAAATAGGCGACAGATCTTTATGTTCAAGAGGGAGGCTGTTCCAGTTCTTTATAGCAGGGAATTGTACCGTTTGTTTTCCGTAGTTTGTGCGCACTCTCGGAAGCATATAGTTGTGTTGAAGTGAGAACCGTGTGTTGTTAGGATTGGTAAGTTGCTTTCTATTGATTATGTACAACTATTCCGAATTTTTAGTTAAACGGTAAGCAAATATACCCAGGTTATGCAGAACGAGTTTGTCAACGGCAAAAGGTTTAGTTTCCGGAAAAGTGGGGGCACATGCGCGTTGTACTGGCTTGATGTTATCAGTCGAACCGCTTGGATTTGATGTGCTGAAGGGGGGTGAGGTGCGAATGATAAGTAAGGTCCCAAGACATGATACAGTAGTTGATGTGACTATGATCAAATGCATAGTACAAGGAAATGAGCGTTGATAAGATAAAATCTTGACGCTGTTTTAACGAAACTGTGATACCGTATGCCGTCTTTTTTTTTTTAATACTGAATGTGGGCAGTGAATTTAACCCCGGAAAGCCCGCCCAAACAACCGGCTTGAAAAAAAAATCAGATATTTCATTTATTGGCACTTTGGATACAAACAAACATGTTTACACATCATTAGTGCGAAAATACATAATCCATGTAAGAATTACAAATCGTATCATATTTGATACACTGGGCTTTGATTGTATGCCTTGGGAGGGACATCAAGGTCACCGTTCAGAGCCTGTGGTAGTCGCAAAGCAACTAGGGTCGATACAGCGTGTCTGGTGCTCTAGAGCAAACAGCGAAATGCATCTCGTCTAAGAAATTGCAACGCCTCTGCTACATATCGGTACGCTATGTACCGGGCTAGCGTGCACGTGCCCACGCATGGGAGAAGACGAAGACGAAGTCCCGGTGCGCAAGAGCGTGCAGCTGACCCGACGCCATGTTTTAGCCGCAGCCAGCGGCTGGACTCTTTCTGGTTCCTGCAATAAACGGCATCGAGACTTGGCAGCCTCGACGCCCCCTTGCCCTGCGCCTTATAGGAAGCGCAGTTCAAGTAAAGCCCACTGTATCAATTATGATACGGCGAAAATTACCCCGCTGTCATACAGCCCAGATGCGCTACCAATCACTGAAAATTACGCGTTGGGATCAAAAAACATTCGAGGAACAACATCTGTAGAAAAATTCAGGAATGATATTCCATATTTACCTTTGGCAGAGTAAAAAGATCCTGCCGAAATTGCATCGTGCGGGCTGCTGGAAGCTGCCATCTTTAAAACTCGGGTAGCACACCTCTGGAGGCAGCAATGGGAAGCTTCGAGAAGCAAATACCCTCTTCGATGTTTTGAGAACGCCACCAACCGATTCTTGAGCTTCCAGTTTCGGTTTTCAACCCAGGGTGCAGTTTCGATTTCGGCGTATCAAATATGATACGTTGGGCGTTCTGGGGGAGCAGTTCAGTTGTACACCGGCAAACAGGCACTGATTGTTTGGGAATATGCGGTGGAAGTTAGTGAATATGGTCACATTATCGTGCCTGAGCTTACGGGAACTAAACAGCATAAATTGTGCTTTAAATGAATTAATTACTAGCTTATCCATGCCGCACCACATGCTAAGTTTCCTAACGTCTTTATTTAGTTAGTGTGTTACTTTATCGATGTGTTCATGGGCGGTGTAAATGGTTGTTTCGTCAGCATAAAGTAGGCAGTCGGCTTTAGTTGATAGACAGTTTTGGAGGTCAATAATGTAAATTATGAATAAGATTGGACCATGGATAGACCCTTCTGGTACGCCTATATTTACAATTTTTATATTCGACATTGCACCTGATACGTTAACGGTTTGTTCTCGATCGAGCAAGTTATTCCAAATCAGGTTTAAAGGGGGACCAATTATACCATACGAGGATAATTCTTGAAAAAGAATGTCGTGATTTTTAGAATAAAATGCCTTACTAAAATCTATGAAACGGGTCCGATATTTTACCTTCATCGATTGCCTCCTTAAATTGATCAGTCAGCGCTATAAGAGCAAGATTAGGGGAGTAACCGGGCCGGAAACCGAACTGTCGAGGCGTCAGAATTGCGAACTTATTGAGGTAGTTTAACAAACGTTGTTCATTTAGCTTTCAAATCACTTTACTAAAAAATGGAAGTATAGAAATTGGTCTGTAGTAATTCATGGCAGTCTTATCCCCTTTTGAAAGACCGGAAATAATTTACTTCTCTTCAGCTGTTGCGGGATGAAAGCAGTTTTAAAAATTAAAGTACAATGTAACCTATTGTATCAGATGTAATATCAACAGTATTTTTTATGTAGCGCCCATGAATGTTATCAAGGCCGCCACTGGTTGTTTTTAGATTGGTGATAGTAGCACTAACGTCACTGGATGAAACTGGGAAAAAGAATGATTGTAAAGTCTTTCGTTGTGCAGAGGTAAAGGGTGCATTCGTTACATTTGATGTTGTCGAAAAAACATGAGCTGAAGGCGTTAGAGATTTCTTTGTTTGTGCAGAGTGAAAGACCGTTGTGTTGCATTTTTGAGGTAACATTCTGAGGATAATTGTTATTCAGAAATTCGTTAATGATACGCCGCTGATTTCCGCTGTTACTACTGGTTTCACTTATTCGTCGTTCGTAATAATTCTTTTTAGCGATTTTTAGATATAGCGTCGAAGTAACACAATATTTTTAGTACCGCCTGTAACGCTGCAGATTTGTTTTTTTGCACAGGTTTTCTGTTTTACACATGCTTTTGAGCAATCCGGGAGTTAACCAGGGGTTCTCAGCGAATGAGTAGTTTTTACGACCCTTCACTGTAGATGTAGACGACGTTATGCAGTAGCTTAATATTGCCGTAAATTCACTCTACGATGACTGAGCATCTTGACAAGACAAGACTCGGGACCACGGGGCGCATGACATTAACTCTCGGAATTGCTGTTTGTTGAATATTGTGCTGTATGATTGATCTTTTAAATAGTTTTTGCACAGTGAAAACGAAGGGACATTGGATAATAATCAGTAACGCTTGCTCGAATGATAAACGCTTCAGGTGGGGTGAGGGCATTTGTTAGCGCATGATCAATAACTGTCCCGGAGTTGGTGCTCGAACAACGGGTTGGTGCGCGGATTAGTGTCTCATATCCATAGCCAAGAATGCAATTACTGTAATTATTGACGTGCGCAACCGAGTCTTATAGAAGGTTAATGTTTATATCCCCTAATATCACGACGTTTTTGTTTGACAGAGAATACAGGAGATCATCAAGAGCGGAGCAAAAGTTTAAGATAGGAGAGATCGGGGAACGGCAGACGCAGCCAAAAACGGTTTTCTCGTTATCGTTAAAAAAATTAGGGCTTTCAACTTCACTCCATACAGATTCGCAATCCGGCACATTAAGAGAAAGATCAAGTCTATGTTTATAGGCTCCACTACCTATTACAAAAATGGCTGATCCACCATGGCTGAAATTTTGTCGGTGGCAGTATTCTCCAGTATCAGACAGGAAGCCATACAGGTTCTTATGACTTTCTGATAGCCCTGTTTCCGAGACACAAATGACAGAAATGGGGAAGGTCGTTGATGAAAGTAAAGTGTGAAATTCGTTGTAATGTTTGCGGAGGCTACGGGCGTTAACGTGGATAGCAGAGTAGCACGTCTGGTTACTGATCGATTGAAATTCGTTCAGTCCAATGTGCACTGTAAAAACAATCCGTAATTTTACAGACAAATTACGGACCAGATGGCCGTAATAAAACAGAGCCGAGTTCCGTTTAATGCAGAACAAAGAAAACACCCGTAATTTACCGGAAGTGCGTTCCGTGCTTCAGTAAACAGATGCTCTCTCCGTTACACGTCAAATGGAATCTTTTTCTGCTTTGCAAAATACGTCCGTTTCCTCTGTATGATGCAAAACAGAAACAGGTCAGTTTATTAATAACTGCAAGAAATGTATTGTCGTGTCCATCGCCGGGAATCGATCGAGAAGCGAAAACTGCGCACCGTCAACATTCGTGGCGCACTGAATGCGGCTCTGTTTCGTTAGTGTCTACAGTGTACTAAACCTAGTGAGGACCGTGACGCGCATACCGCTCAACAAGAGCGCTGTATCTTGTCTTTACGACGCTCCGGCGACGTCGCTGCCCCGGACCTGAAAACTGCACATGCGTGTGTGACCGGCACAATTTTACAAAATATAAGGTCATTTGCATGCAGAAGCAGAGTTGCGGAAGCTAATTTAGCTCTTAAGGAATCAATATCCGCCGAAGTATTCAGCATAAAGCTTAAAACCAAAGCACAGCAAGCACTATTCATGCATTGCGAAATTGCAGTCGCAGCCAGTCACACAAAATTTTGCGAGGGCTTTCTCGAAACAGCGGAGCTCATGGCAATCAACTATTGTGTGGGCGTCGCGGAACCTTACTGCGCAAGCGGTATTTAAAAAATCGCACTTGATCACCTATTAAATCTGTAAGCCAGCTAGTAAACACCGATGTATGGCACACGCAGGGTGGGCGTCCATGTAGTATACTGATTGTTCGGCACAAGTGCAGTGTTCGTGCGGTGGTGCAGTGGTCTCGAGCGTCGTGCCCATTCGATCAACGTCGCGGGTTCGATTCCTCGTCGAAGTAGTTTTTTTCTTTTATGAAGGTTCCATGAATTTCTGAAAGAAGTGCTTTTTGAAAAGGAGTGTTTGTTTTGTTACGGCCTTTCCGTACTACGGAATGTCCATTCTTAAAATTCTTTCCGTCGTCTAAAATACAGAAATGTGTCCGGCAACATTTTACCAGCTTCTTTCTCCGAAATATTGGCCTTTTTTTACAGTGTAGGCCACATTTTGCGGTTATTTGCTTATTCGGGTGACATATTACCGGAAGATGGAAAGATCAGCCGCGTTGCCAATACGGTGAACTTTGCTGTATTCGGTTTTCCTGCCCTTAATTTGGCAATCTTCCTTCCAGAGAAACCGGCAGTTGTTTTCTTTTTTTACTTTTAGAGCCTTCTCAAACAACCTTTTGTTTGCAGGGGTGAGGTGGTCTTTAATGTAGACTGGTTTTGGGTCAGTAGCGTGAAAGTTGATTTCGTTTGTTTGCAGTCGTGCCATCCGCGCCTTCGCGACAAATTCAGCCTTTTTGGCGCGAGAGCAAAAGCGAACTATTACGTTTTTGACTTTTCCCTTAGCAGGTACTCGGTGCACGACATCAGGGTCAGCTTCAGAATTAAAATGTTTTTTTTTCGCCATATTTTTTACTATTGACACTACATCTCCTCTGGCGTTTCCGGAGGTCCCCTGATTTCGCTATTATTTTTCCTTAAGTATTGTTCAACTTCCGCTACCCGCGCTTTCCAGTTCTTTGTTGCGTGCATTTACCCTTTTCTTGGCAGCCTTAAGCTCTTCCAGTTAAGTCTTACTTGTTCCACTAGGTCATTCAGCATGGTCAGAATTTCCTGGCTTTCAGCGACTTCATTCCGCAGGGGTTCGTTCCCCGAAGCGGGCTCAGGCTGCAACTTGGACAGAGCGGGATAAACGGCTGCCGCCGCAGCTTTGGACACCCTAATGTCAAACGAATCCTCCCACTCCTCTATTCGCTTCGCCAGTTCAGCATTGTTTGGCATGGTTACACCAGAAAAACACTGTAGCAGCAGCAGTCGTAACACAAAAGGGGTAACTAAGAATGCAGGGTACAAACGAAAGTGTGCAAACCTGTGTATAAAACGGGTGGATTTAATCACTGTTACAGACCCCGACCGCTGCTGCTGAAATGGTGATGTGGGCTTGGGATGTGCGTCCGTTGCGGCTGCCGCCTCCGTGCTGCTGGCACCTGTGGGAAAGGGACGGACATTGTTTGAATTCAATTCAATTCATTAATTTTTTACAGGACAAAAGCAGCTAAGCATTGTTCTGACATGGAGCTTTCGCTCACGGGTAAGGAAATGCAAGCAGGCTGCCTCACTTTTTTAGTTAGAATCGGTGAGCTTTCTGTACCCATTGAATTTACAGCATTTAGGCATATTTCTAGCAACTTTATAAGTAGTACTGCATGCGCTGAAGTTCTTTAGGCAGTGAACCTTTGACCTAATATCTTGATTAGACGTCGGAGCGTGATAACATGCTTTTTCAGCCTTGCATTCTGGTGCAGTCACAGGGCAGCTTTCACTGTTTAAATGCAACAAAGTGTTCCATTGATTGATTGAATAATTGTGCGGTTTAACGCGCCGACGCTTCATATGTGATGAGGCGCACCGTACTGGAGTGCAACAGGTTAATTTTGACTACTTGGAGATTTTTAACCTGCGCCAAAATTTCGTATCTTTTGCGTTTTTGCTTTTCGCCTCCACGCGAAAAGCAGCCGCCGCGGCCGGGAATTTAACCCGGGACCTCGTGATCAGCAGCAGAACGCTTAGCCACTGAGCTTCCGCGGCGGGTAACAAAATTTCCCACCTTGTTAAGCTCATCAAAGTATCGACATGGCCGGACAGAAATGCTTTGTGTAGTGTTACATTATTTGTAGCAGGCTCGAATAAACTGTGTTGACTGTAACATGTAGGGCATGGGCTCAACGTGTTGATTCTTACAAATATGCATTCGATGGGGGTACAATCACGGTGCAAAAAATATTAAACACGGTGTGGGTTTTTCATAGTACTCCTTTGCTTTACTGTTTTTCGACCCCATGGCAACTTGCCCACCGGTTGCTCGTATTGGCACGCTCAGAGGTTCACCATGTGCCTCTGAAAATATTTTAAAAGCCTTAACCACCTTTCGCACCCTCTGGACCACAGTTGAAATCTGGGGCGATAGATTTGTACCGCCTAGGGGTATATAATGGGCTTACTTTAGTTAACATTATTTCAGTTTAAAGTTGCTTCTGTTCCTTTATTGTATGGCTGAAAGCCTTGTAAGTATTGTCTCGCATGCACTTATTTTTTATCCAGAAACAACGGAAGGTGCCTTTCTTGCACGTACCAAAAAATAACTTGTGTAATGTCTCGTCAGAGCGATTATTTCAAGGCGTTATAACACTGAATTTTTTTGGCTTATTTACTACTTCAACTTCAATTTTCCCTAGGGCCAGGTGTTTTACATGGAAGATGTACGTAGTGAGCTAATAAAAGAATTGGCTGCCTCCTGTTTCGATCTATCCTGCACGACCTGTAAGTGGAGTTCATTACGACTGCAAAATGCATACAACTCGCCATTTCTAAGGCTCAGAAAAACATGAAAAATAGGAAAACCATTGTTGTATCCTTGTGATGCCTTCTTAGTGGAATTAAGATATAAGAAGTCTCCGAGTGTACGAGGTAGAAAACACAATTCTTTGATGGTTACTTCATCAACCCATCGGTTCAAACATCGGACAGTCTCCAGCTTCTAAAGCCACTCTTCCGGGACTTCACTAGGGTATCCTCGGAATGATGGGGACTCCACTCCCTTGGTTGCTGCAGAACGACGGGAGCATTGGCATGGTTTACCGGGTTTTAGTCGCGACATCTTCCTTCTTCACCTAATCCGGCATTAGACCAAGCTCGGCTGAGAAGCCTTGCTGTCGGCGGCTGCTAAGAGTGGGGCTTGATTGCGACTTTCAGATGGTTTAGGCTGCATGTACCCAGCACCTCACCAGATGTTACAAAGCCATAGATGACGGGGTTGTCTCGAGGAAAAACAAGCGTATTGGAGCGACATTGTGCTCCCATAACAAGTCAAAAAATACACAGGCTCTGTGGGCATTTTATCTTTCGGCGCGGGTTTTTCTCGAACCGTCGAATTACATCGAGAAGACTGTAGATAAAAGAAGACTATTCTAGGCTGGTGGCGTTAGGGCGAAACATCAAAGTAGATAATTCTTGCGGCATAAGAAAGAAAAAAATGGAACATTTGCTTCACTCGGGACCCCGATCACAGCCTGCGGCAGCCCCGCGGTAAAAGCAAAAAAATAAATGAACCATTTCAATTATGGTTCTCGCCATTATAAAGCGGGGGCTGAGATTCTGGACTGATTCTAAGGTGCGGGAAAGTTGACCAATACCATGATCTGGTGCCAAAGATGCGTACTCAAATTTTGAGAAGGCAAGAGTCGTATATAAGAAAAGACTTAGCGATGAGTCCTGCGTTCAATACCTTCTGCGTAAATAGAAAAACGTGTGGCTTCCATTCTTTGAAATGTGCTCAATAAGTTTTGCCAAGTTAGATTAGTGAAACAGTGAGCTCCTAAATATTTAATCCACATTACTTTTTCTAACATCGAACCACAGAGATGGAAGTTATAAGCATTGGTACAATCTTCATTGCACAATATTCTCAACCGGTTTCGTTTGCAAGTATTTACGGGCATATGGCACGAAGTACACCAAGCAGTAGTATTGTCCCGACCAGTTTAAATCATCTTAGTGTGAGACTTATTAGAAATTATCGTGTAGGTAACGGAATCATCTACAGACAGTTTGAATCAGGAGTTAACAGCAAATCAATGAAAACAAGGAAAAACAACGGCCCGAGTACAGCTCCCCGCCGCACACCCTAGTTAGCCGGAGAAAGGCACCTAACAATTTGGGTTCGGTGCGGAAGGAAATTTTTCATCCACATTAGTGTCTCATGATCAATGGTGAGCTTGTTTAATTTCTGAAATAAAAGTAGGTGAGGCACGAAATCACATACTTTAGAGGAATCTCGCAATTTACAATGTGTTACTGTTTCCTTATCTACTGCGATAAAAGCGTCATGCATAAAATAAATAATTGCTTTAACACGAATAAGGCTAGAAAAAATCATGGTGAGATAAAAAAAAACATAAATTGGCATTTAAAATGTAACTAACAAAAAAATTATATAATCAGAAATATTGCAGTACATGCTTGTTAGTGATATCGACGAATAATTTAGTGGCAATTGTTTATTACCTGACTTATACAGTGGTGTCACCTTGCTCACCTTCTAGTCGCTAGGTATACCGCTACTTTGATGGGACTCGGGAACCGGTTTTGAGAGAATAATAGATAAATACACCACATTATTAAAACATTAGGTATCAACATCATCACTGTAGAAAGGAGATAATCCTCGTCGGTGCCCGTGTTCGGCTGGCCAGCTCAATCTCGCGGTGCTGCATTTTTTTTTCATCGCCTATTTTGTAGATGATACGTCCACCACCGTGTCACCGGAACGTCCTAGCCGGTCGCCTCTCCTAATTTACACTCCGTAGTCTTTAAAAACGTCGGATTATGTCGTGAAGTCTAATCCAAGAAGAGATCTTTAGAGCATGAGTGATATGCTTTACAGCGACCAAATCAGTATGCACAGGATTCATGGGTGCAAATTGAGAAAAATCGAAGTTTGGGGAAACGGACACCACATATCCGCAAGAACAATTTAGCTGTACGAGGGTTTGTAACTGGGCTAGTTGGTTCATTGCATGAACTTGAACAGCGCAGGGACGGGAATGAGTGCAGACGCGACAAACGCGGGCGCTGGTGTGTGTCGCGCCCGTGTTTGTCAGCGCCCGTGTTTGTCGCCTCTGCACTTTGTCCCGTCCCTGCGCTGTTCAACTTCAACAATTCGACAAATACTACTTTAAGCACACTACGGCACTCTGAAACCGTTTAAATACGACAACAATTGTTTGCTAAAAATATATAGTTACGTTTTGAGCCGTTCACCTACTTGTTCAAGATTTTAACATCTTACATGAGAAGCGGGGAAGGTGCATCATGATAAACGAAACGTTTCCTTTCTATACTGTCTTTGTACGCAGTAGAAGACTGGTCGTATGACCGCAAGCGATCATTGACATTCAGAAGATGATCCAATTGAACATAAAACCAAGGTCATCGGCAATGTAATGTATTGTCAAGAGTCAGAATCATAAAAAAACACTGTATTCACCGTAACTACAATGCTGAACAATGCCAGCGCGAGAACAGAAAGACCCGTAGCTCCGAACTTCGTCATCCTCTTCAAGAATTCAGCCGAAACAGCACAAAGCCGTTCCGATCCTCGTCGTCTTCACCCAACTGTTGCGTGACACAACCATCCTCCCCCCACCAGCGGGAAGACGCCGTAAGCCGCCACGGCATCTGGTGACATAACCTTTAGAGGTTGGTGTCGCAAGGCTTAAGCCAGGTCACGTGAGCAAGGACCGTGTGAGGCAGGTGACGAGGAGGACCGGTTCGGCGAGATTTCGTACGTGACGTCGGTGACGCAGCGCAATACACGATAATGGTCGGCGTAGGGAGAGACTAGTTTTGCAGTGTCCTACATGACGTTGTGGTGCCCACAGTAGCAGAAATGAACCTGGCTTGAACTGGACATCGATGTGGTCGCGATCATAGAGGGACTTCTGGGACGCTTGGGAGGAAGTGAGGCGTGTGCGAGTGATCTGACGAGCGAGATCAGCTTGGGCGATCACGTCGCTGGCTTACTGAATAGAAAACCTGTGATATGCCAGGCAAGGGTATCGAAGGGTAACGCGAGTTCCCTGCCAAAGAGCACAAGGAAAGACGGGTAACCAGCTGTTTCATGGGGGGGGAGGTTGGTTAGGCGAAGGTTACACATGGTCACGCAGCATCCGAATCCTTGGGGTCCGATCAAACGTATGTACATAGAAAGCATCTTCAGCAGCGTGCGGTTTAGGCCTTCTGTGAGGCCGTTCGTTTACGGGCGTTAAAATGTAGTCAATCTATTCTTACAGGAACAGGACTGAAGAACGCCGGAAATGACTTTAGAGGCGAAATTGCGGCCAAGCGCTGTCAAGTTGGGTCAATGGCTGGTAAGGTGCCCCATGATGCAGAATGACGGTTTTAAAGGAGGAAGTCGTACATGTCAGTTGCGCATCTTTTGGGTAGGGCCCGCGTTATGAGGCAGCCCGTTGCATATTCTGTTGCACCGGTAACCCCTTGTTGGCAGAAGTGGATGCAGGAAAGGGCCCCAGGAGGTCAAGACCGACGTGGACAAACGTTTCGTAAGGAATTGGAAGGTGCCGAAGTAGTTCAGCAGGCTACTTGCAGAGACGTTTTCGCCGTTGACTCTGGTCACAAACTTGAACATAGCTCTTGACCGAATGGTACAACCCAGGCCGACAGAACCGGCGTCAAACGCGGGCTTATGTACGCATAACGCCATAGTGACCCGCACGTGCATGGTCCGAAAGTTCAAGGAGGGTGGAGCGCAAGTGAGGGGGTATGACAGCGAACATTTCTGAGTCATCGTAATAAAATTTGTGAAGGTATAAGACGCCTTCCTGCAGTACGTAGTACCAGGAGGTACGATGACGCTAATTTGTGAGAACACGATAGATTATTAAACATTAGAAGTGGTCCCGGTACTGTTCGGACCCGATCTGCAGCATTGAAAAAAAACCACATGCGTTAAGATGCGTTAAAGAACACATGTGTCTGCATCATTCCAGAGGTTTTCCGGACGATCCACGGGGTAAAGAGATGAACAGTCGGCCTCACGGTGCAGCCGTCCCGATTTGTACACCACTGAAAACGAGTATTGTAAACGCAAAGCCCAGCGGCCAAGGCGGCCCGGCCCGTAGAATCTTTGAGTGATTGCACCCAGCACAGCGCTTGGGATACGTGACGACAGAAAACGCACAGCCAAAGAGTATGGGCGAACCTTCGCCACAGCCCACGCAAGGGCGAGACACTCGCATTCGGTTACGCGCTCGGCGATGAAAGCAGGCGGCTGGCGTACGCAATGACATGGACTTCAGCCAGTCTGGTGGTACACTAAGACAGCTCCTATTCAGTAGTCACTGGGGTCAGTGCGTAGTTCGGTAGGAGCATAAATGTCAAAGTGGGCTAGAATAGAAGTTCTAGTAATTCTATCAATACGCGTGGGAAAGCCTCCAGCTTGTGAAGAATCCGATGTGAAGGGAAAGACTTTTCTGAGGAGGTCGGTTAGAGGGCTGGCAATATGGACAAAATTTCGTATCAAGCGGCAGATGTAGGTGCAAAGCCCAAGGAATTTGCTGGCATCTCTTGCGGTTTGGGCTGAGGTAGTTTTTGACTGTGTATTTTACATGGATCGCATTGAACACCGCGATCCATGTAAAATACAATTGAATACAATTGAAAATCTGCGTGGCCGGAAAACAGAAAAGACCGTTAAAAGCCGCTAGAAATGCGTTTTAAAGGTCGGAGATAACACGATGACGCCGTCGAGGTAGCATGAGCCGGTGGTCAATTTAAGGCCGTGAAGGACAGTATCCATCATTCTTTCGAGCGTTACAGCTGGTTACATAGACCGAAAGGCATTACCCTAAATTGGTAAAAACCACACGGTGTATTAAATGCTTGTTTTTATCGCTTCCTTTCATCCACGGTGATTTGCCAATAACCGTAACGTAGGCCCACGGAAGAAAAATAGTTGGCCCAGTGGAGACAATAAAGTCCTTCGTCCATAGGGCTCCTGTGCTGCCCAGGGGGCGCTGCGCAACTGACTTCCATTTGGTACTTCCGGGTAGCACAAAGCTACACCATAGAATCCCAAAGGGGCACCATAGGTACCTCTGTTGACAGAAGCAAAACCAGCTTCGTACTCACGATTGTTTCGCGACATCGTCCACAGCCCGTCCCCGAGACGTCCGATCTCTTCTGGTGATTAACTTGACATTAGGGAAAAAAAGCTTTGCACCGCTAAAGACTGTTACGAGAATAAAAGAAGAGGGTACAGAATGTATTCGCACTATTTACAACAGAGATGCCAAATCTGACATAATCCTCTTCTTCCTTAAAGAGCACAAAAACGTCCCTTGTCTTCATCGCCACCACTCACAACACCGACTCGTAACACATCGCCCCCCCCCCTCGGACGAGGCACCGTACCAGATCCCACTACTGAGCAGTTATGCTGATGCATACATATCACTTGAGCCGGACAACGTGCACAATGTCTGTTGGTGACTGTGGAGGAGAGACCTGGAGTGAAGTAACTCATAGGTCACGTCAGTGAGTTGGCGCGCCACTCGATAAGTGCCAGAGTAGCGAAGAAAGGGTTTAGGTGAGAAGCCTACATGAAGCGTAGGTGTGCACAGATGCACGAGCTCACGCGGATGAAACTTGGCTGTGGAACAGTGCTTATCGTAGCGAAGCTTACTGGACACCTGTGGTGTCGGAAGACGGATGTGTGCAATTGGTTTAGCCGCTTCTGGATTGGCGATAGAGTCACGTGCATATTCAGTCGGGCTTGCAGCAGAGGGAACCAAAGTGTCCAATGGGACATTTTAGTTTCGACCGTATAGCAGGAAAAACGGAGAATACCCCGCAGTGTGGTGGCAAGAGGAATTGTGCGCGAAGGTTACATACACCAGAGCAGCGTCAAATCACGGGGGTCGGTGAAAGCGTACATACATAACATGTTGGTCAAGGTTTGGTTGAGGTACTCAGCTAAGCCATTTGTCTGGGAATAGTAAGGGGTTGGAGGGATTCGCAGCTACTTGGTGAAGTGAGTTTGAGCGGAAACGGTGATGGCGGGTTTCGGTCGTTTTAGGGGGCAGCTCTTTGGCTGCCGTTACCTGGGTTTCGCGGGAGCGTCATCTGTTTGCGTCCGCATAACGAAGTTAGCGAATTCAGCGGCGACGAACGAAGGAAAATGGAGAAGAGCGTCTAGAGAATGGTGAGGTGGACTACGACACGTGCGGGTATTGCGTCATCACTCTCACGGCCTTTCCCTCACATATGTCTCATACATCGCCACCAAGGAGCGCCCTCCGCCTGACACTCCCCAAACGCGGTTCCATTCTCCTCTAATCCAGGCCACGACGCAATCGCCCGGGAAGTTAAACACGATATGTAATAACATGCTCGCTGTGCGGGGCTAATTGGAACC
The DNA here is from genome assembly GCF_048455015.1 of Haemaphysalis longicornis. Classification (NCBI taxonomy): domain Eukaryota; kingdom Metazoa; phylum Arthropoda; class Arachnida; order Ixodida; family Ixodidae; genus Haemaphysalis; species Haemaphysalis longicornis. The sequence goes on from NW_027526225.1 coordinate 40,551,756, forward strand.
ACGTGATATTTGCGCGGGTGGTTCAAACACGATTTGCAACATGTTGTCCGGCGGCGGCGGCGCACTGCGAGGTAGCAGCAGAGTAGCGCACGCCACCGTACGTTCGCTGATCATGCGAACACTTCCTGAGACGCAGCAGAAATGCGCCGTGACCGAGAAGATCGCGGCTCGCAGTCACGTCAATTCACCAAGTGGGCAGGACACACAGAAAAACCATTTAATTGACTAGGAGGGTATTTCACAGCACGCAAGACAAGAACTGATAAATGGGCAAAAAGGAGCTTATGCTGTTGAAGTTCACGTAAAGGTCTTTAAGTGTGACGGCGCCTCACGTTACGGTCGATGCTTCTCGTCGCGTCTCGCAGAGGCTTGCAGGAAGTGGGCCCAGTCGTCGCCGCCAACAGCCAAGGGAGCATAGCCCTAGTTGTGATGTGACACAGCGTAGCCCGAGCGTCCCAGCCTGGTAGCTTAGGTAGTAACCTAAAGCTACCGATGGAGCATTGCCTCGTGGTCTCCCTCCAGGATCGTCGCCTGGAACTCCGGTCGGTAGGCCTGAGGCGTCGTCAGGCCGCGGGGACGATGGGGGCGGTTCTAGGAGCGTAGCCTGCTCCAAACGCTTGCCTCTTTTTCCTCTTCTTGTCGTCTCACAGTTCTGCTTTGGCACATATCCCTTATGGGAGGTTGCTCATGACATTATACCTCCCCCTGTGAAGCGTTTTTTCCCCAAAACGGCTCAATAACTCCACAAAGACTGTCTTCCTGGTCGCTCGTGAAGAACCTATGCGCTCGACTGGCACACTGCGTTCTCACACTCATGGTTGCACCACAAATTCCTAATAGTCTAAGAAACACAGTTTACAAACACAGTTTACCGCAGCATTCTGAAGTTTGCACGTGTCCACAGTTCTGAGGCATTAAAAATAATGTAGCTCAATACTCAATTAACAGTCCATACAACACGTCGAATAACACAAGCACGACCAACTATACTTCGGACCTGCCCAGCGAGCGCAGCCCCAGCACCGCCGTCGCAGGGAAAAATTTTGCCGCTGCAAATGGTGTGGCGCTACTTACGCACTGTCGTTCGTCACCGCCCGTGTTCCTCGGCCGCGGCCGCCACACGCGCGGGCGCAGCCATGCAGAACGCGGAATTGCAGACGCGGCGTGGAACGTAAGTTGCGTCTGCTGTATGTAAAGCACGAAGTTTCAGGCATACAAAATACAGCTTATGCAATCCTCTGAACCGAGTATTTCTTTTGAAGGAGCATGATGGTATACAGTTTCGTACCTTATTGTAGATCTGAAGAAGGTAAGGTGACAAATGTTTCCTTTCACGCGTTCCCCGACACTGAAGTTCGATACAAATGGATAAAGACAATCTCAAGGAAAGCTGAGAAAACTCTTGGTTTTATTTTAATTTTTTTTCCTTCACAATCGTGTTTGATTTATGTAATTATGCGTTTTAATCGCTCGAGCGATCGTGACAGATTGAAGCTAGCATGCTTCGCTGCGCAGTTATCGTATTTTAATATGGTCGATTGGTGTGAAATAGAAACGAGCAGCGGTGCGCTGTCTTTACATCTGAGCCTACCTGTCATGTTTACACAGAATTTATTGGTGCTTTTTTAGGCCATCCAGTTCCAGTTATCAAGGCCAGCACACTGGGCCTCATTGCAGGTTTCCTTGTGAGAACCGTTGAGGAACACATTAAGTGCTCACTCGGCGTGGAGCGGCTTAAGGCGCCTTGCTCGACCCGCCGCGGTGGCTCAGTGGCTAAGGCGTTGCGCTGCTGAGCACGAGGTCGCTGGTTCGATTCCCGGCCGCGGCGGCCGCTTTTCTGATGGAGGCGAAAAGCAAAAACGCCCGTGTGTACGAGATTTCGGCGCACGATAAAGATCCCCAGGTGGTCAAAATTAATCCGGAGCCCTCCACTACGGCGCGCCTCATCGCCTGCGTTGCGTCGGCGCGTTAAACCCCACATCTGGACCTGCCACTGCGGTGATCTTCAATTTCGACCGGGGTGGGCTATCTTATCCCAGATTTGAGTTCCTGGAATTCGTCTGTGCTCTGGATAAAGTGGCCCAAGCATTCGCAGAACTTGCGATATCCTACAAAAAACCGATGGCGCTGTTCGTTAAGATGATGCTACAAGCTGAACTGGAAAACAAGCTTTTCAGCCACGACGGCTCATCGGATAGTCATACGAGGGCAGTGGTTGAGATCATGCTGGAGAAGTTTAGCCGACCTTTTTTCACAAATTTTGCTGCGGAGAAAACGGCCAAGAGTGCAAAGGAAAAAGGATTGCGAAAAAACCAGACTTCAGAAAAGAGCTGAAAGTGTGACTACTGTGCTTCACTGTTCAAGTGAAATGTAGGGTTATGAACGAAAATTAACTCTTGAAAAGAATGTCAAAGTGAAAAAGATTGTTCAATACCAGCGTCCAATATTGTTCTGAAAACCTGACTACAGTGTAGCATTGTGTGCCTAAACCGTGGCATTGTGAATGTAAAAAATCAGTCTGTAAATAAGCTAAAAATGACATCGTTATTGATTTAGTAGTGTAGTAGGTCATTGTAGCACTTCACATGCACTCCCAATAAAAATTTTCAATTTATTCGTAAAGAAGGGGCCAAACCATCGTCACTTATTAGTGCGTGAAAGACCGCAACTGGCATCGTCGGAGCTTGTATATGGATCTTGTTTTCTGAGCATATGAAATTCCTCCGCAACCTTATAGTAAGAAAGAACTGCTACTGCAACACTTCATGAGGAATTTTAACAGAAAGCTTCAATTTTGTTGTATTTACTATGACGAAAACAGTTCCTGGCAAGCTTTATGACCTAAGTTTGGTTTATGCTATGAACTTCCCAATGTACATCATACTCGGGAATAACCTCCCCTTGCGATTATGAACCTGTACACTTTGGTTGGCTAGCCAGTTCCGTTGTCAGTACGTGAGATAATATTATTTCTTATCGTCATCACTTCATAAGACCACGAAACTAACAGCGCCGCGTGCACCGCAACGCATCTCAAAACGGGTAAGCCAATCAGGAGGACCCGCCCCGCTTTAACACGCTTAATCAAAAAAAAAAAAACATTCATTCAGAGTTGGTCCCCGTAAAACTGCTATTTTTTCATTCGGATTTACCGAAATCAATTAACTATAGTGTGATTAAAAACGAATTCCGGCGCCAGACGGCTCCTACTAGCGCTCGAGCACGCCCGCCCAGCGTAGCCGCCGCTCGCCGCAACAGTGCGTAAAAGCGCCCCTAGCGGCCGGGCGCGAAACGAGACTCGGCGCAAGCGCTCCCATAGAGCGCCGCTGGCTGGTCAGGTCCGATGTAAAGTTGGTCATGAACACAAGTCACCCCACTCATAATTCCACTTTACGAAATCTGCCGCCCCGGGCCATACCTCGCCTGCACTATCTTTTCATTTGAAGTTCTCTGCAGCAATCTTTCCTGTCATTTAATTCTCCCATGTCATTCGGACATTAACACCTGTTTCCTGCCATAGTTTCTGTTCTCGTATCCTAGTGTCCTTTGCGCTGTGCATGCTCCCGTATTGTTACTCCGGCTGTGCTTGAATGATCTTCTAAAAAACACCTGTCGTTCTTCAATATTGCGGTGCCGTTGAACAGTTTCTGCAATCTTTCTTTCGAAGTGTGGCATAACCTTTGGCTCTGCGTAAGGGGAGAATTGCTCTTATGTAAAGCTGGCCTGTAAACTTGGCAGGACTTCACATAGCGCCTTGTGTCACTCTGCATTTTAGGCCAAAAGAACTCTTCGGTGATTCTCCTCAGAGTTTGATTTAGGCGTCGGTGCCCCGCCACCATGTTTTGGTGCGTTGTTGCCAAAAGTGCATCTCGTAGCTCTTGAGGTACGACGAGCTGCATGGCTTCTCTACCAGAATTGAATTGGCACCTTCTGTACAGCAGTATATTTACTATTTGGAACTCGTACAGTATGCGATTTCGTCTCCACTGAATTCCTACTTGCTGATAGCAGCCCCGTATCGATGGATCTTGCGTTTGCCGTTCTTCCATTTCATTAGGAGTTAGTGCTAATTGCTGGAAGGACGGAGTCCGGAGCATGGACTGTTCCTCCTGCAATTCCTCAATCGCAGAGCAAACTACTTCTGCATCAGCTTTATCTCGTTCTCTTCCCTCATAGTTTGAAGGCTGCCCTGCTGTTCGGATCTGCATACACACAACAGTCCCCGCCTTATCTTTCGACGTAGGACTGCAGGCTTCACTTCTGTGTCCCTTCTAGGAAAAATTGCACATAAGGTCTGATTCGCCACCTGCGTTATTAGTGTGGCAATGTTCTGGCAGATGCCCAACGCCATCACACGAGAAACATTTTCTAGGCAGGTTTGGAACGTGTTGAACAATCCCTTGTTTCTGGAGTGTTGGCATTGATTTCCCACTTCTTGTCTGGCTTGGCTTTCATTTCACTAACATTTTCCAAACCCTGCGCTTCGATGTATGCGTCTGTCGACTCAGCCAGGCCGTCGAGAGCCTGTAGTCGCCTCTCTTTTAAAACCTTTTTCTGGGTTGTTACAGCAATCCAGCAATTGATCCACGATGATCCTATTTCGGATTGCCTCGTAGTTCCTTTCTGCGCGAGACAGCTTCATCCATCTATCAAAGTAGTTGCTAAGCCAGGCACCAAACTGTCGGCCTGTCTCTGCATCTTCTGGCTTGCACTGTCTGAACTTTTGTCGAAACTCTTTTGCACTTAGGGGAAGCCTCTGGAGAACAACAATCTTTACTTTGTCGTAGTCATTAGATTCTGGCGCTGGCATTCGCTCGAAGACACTCAATGCACTCCTTTCAACAGCAAGCTCAAGGTCATAGCCCATTCTGACATTTCCCAGCCCTCAAATGTGGCTGTCCTTTGAAATCGCTGAAGGTACGCGCCTAAATCGTCCCGACTCTCGTCGAACGGTGCCATCAATTTCTTTGGACTGATCTTTAGGGCTCGGGGTGACACAGATCCTGTCCTCGCGCTTCTCTCTATTGCTGGTCCTTATAAAGCGTATTCAGCAAGTTGCACCTTCAGTTCTTGTATTTTCCGCTCTCTCTTTTCCTTCTGCCGTTCTTGTTCAGTTCTCTTCTGCTTTTCCCGGGCTGCTCTTTCCGACATAGCCAATGCCACCTCCTTTGTCAATCCTAGTGCCTCGGTAAGGGCTAACAGCTTTTCTGGATCCATAATCTACCTGGCTGACTTGACAGTGACAATGAAAAATGATGGATCCTGGCAGGCTCGCCAAAATTGTCACGTCAATTCACCAAGTGGGCCGGACACAAAGAAAAAACCGTTTAATGGACGAGGAGGGTATTTCACAGCACGCAACACAAGCACTGATAACGGTCAAAAAGAATGTTCACGCGGTTGAAGTTCACGTAAAAGCCTTTAAGTGTGACGGGGCCTCGCGTTACGGTCGATGCTTCTCGCCGCGTCTCGCAGAGGGTTGCAGGAAGTGGGCCAAGCTTTCGCCGCCAATAGCCAAGGGAGCGTAGCCCTAGTTCTGATGTGACGCAGCGTAGCCCGAGCGTCCCAGGCTGGTAGCTAAGGTAGTAACCTAAAGCCACCGATGGAGCATTGCCTCGTGGTCTACCTCCAGGATCGTCGCCTGGAACTCCGGTCGGTAGGCCTGAGGGATCGTCAGGCCCCGTGGACGATGGGGGCGGTTCCAGGAGCGTAGCCCGGTCCAAACGCTTGCCTCTTTTTCCTCTTCTTCTCGTATGCCAGCTCTGCTTTGGCACATATTCCTTCTGGGAGGTTGCTCATGACACTCGCGCTGCGCACATATTTCATATAAGGGAGTGTAGTACTCGTCCGTGCATTTTCCGTGGTTCCGTTCATTTCTCGCGAACATCTGATAGCCGCACAAGCGCCGTTAGCTGCCGACTGCGCAACCATCCAAAGGGCTATCGGGAGAGGGGAGAGGAAAATGAACGTCTGTGAAATGAATGAGGGGGGTGGGTAACATCTGTGCAGACTTTGGTGTCTTCATAAACCGACGGGAATCAGTGGGTTTCCGGCGACTCCTATTTCAAGAGTCTTCAGAAACGAATGCAGAACGTGCCCTGGCCCCACTTAAGCCGCATTAGCACTTTCGATATCGCAACTCAACTGCTCGACTCGTGCGTGCTTGTGTTTTAAATAACATTTGCGATCAGAGCCTTTCCAGGATGTTTACTACGACGAAAGCATCAAAAAAGGAGGAAGTGCGTTGCTGTTGGTCTTTGTTGAGCGAGGACTCAACTTGCAACACCAAAGAAAGATATAAGCCAGCCACCACCGGTAGCCTTTAGAATTGAAATTATTCCCCTGGAATATGTCCTGAAGAAGAAATAAAGTTCTTGCTACCGACATCCCCTGTTTACTACGCCTGGGTTATGTGCTAATTGCAGGTGCTGAGGTACTAGAGGGCTTAGTTGAATACATACGAATGGCTGCGATAAGTATGCTTCAACCCTGCAACAAAGCTGTTGTTTGGAGACGGAACGTACATCTGCTTTTTCCGCTGAGCTCTCCTAAAACTGCAAGGTAATGACTTCACGGGTCGAGGTTCTGGCGAACATGATATCCTGTTAACGCCTCAGGAACCGGTAGTGTTTAGCCTAAGAGGCCACAGACACCATCAGAACAAATAAAAAGAGCACAAGGGGTTGCGATCGGCACCCTCACCCTTTTGCGACTCGCGGAAGGTTCCTCTAGGCATGTCCTCGAAAATATATTTGCTGATTCCTACGTTCGTGAACCCTTTCGGCCCCGCTTGTAACGTTAATCTACCGCTTTTCCTGCGTATGTGGACATGTCGAGTTACGCATAATATGGCGCCAGAAGTCGTACTTCCGGTTTCCGTTCAAAATGGCGCAGAATTCCTGCCCCCTGTACCGTTTTTGTCTGCCTACTCCCTGACGACAGCGAGAGGTGAAATTCGCGCACCAGCATTCAGGTGGCATTCCCACGTAAGCAGGCGACTTCGCACCGCTCACCTAAAGGTTCCCCACAATTTTTATTTCATAGCCTCAACAGATTGGAAAGGAAAACGTGCGGCCATGGCAAGGCGCACTTTGTGGCCTCCGTGAGCAAGAGTAGGCTCGCGCAAATGAGCATTGCAGAACCATGTTTAGACTAGCGGGCTGCTACTTCAACGCCAAATATAACATAAGAAGGTTTAGTACAAGAAATGCCGACTGATATTTATGTTGCGGCGTGTTTTTTAAAGAAGACACAACGGTCCGACCTGGCCAACAATGGCGAATCAGAAGAAATTTGTACTACCACCACCGCTCCTGAGCAATCCACATCCTCAGAGGACCTTCTTAGCCCCCAAATCAATCCTTTGGGGTACGCTTCATCCCACCCAATATTCTATCTTCAGCGTTTGCCATAGAAAACGTTTAGGTACACCCATTTGTTATGTCAGAAATCTATTCGAAGCTGCATTTTTCACTACCCATTTTGCTTTTTTCGCCTCAGTCGCTCGACAACCAGCGATATGCATGCAATGATGCACTTTCTAGTGTGCTCTTTCAGATGCTTGACTCAGTAAACCAGATTTGGTTAATAGCTTAATAGAATGCAGTGTTCAGTAGTTTTATTTTTTGTATATAATGGATTTGTTTCGTTAAAAGCGTGATCATAGACGTGGTTAACATGATGTCTGCGGACAACCTAAACGCCGTCGACTTGAGTCGACCCCATGGCTGCTTCACATGCTACTCAGGATTACCCTACGGGAAGATGATGAATTCTTAACATGAAACTACAGTTCTGAATCGGTACACCAGGATTCTATTACCTTCAAATAAGGGGGCAGGTATTGCGAATCGCGTTCATTCTCTATGCTCCCGTAAACTAAGAAGACATTTACGAACATTTTTAACCAAGATTTTAGGTGAATAGTAATGTAATTTTTCTATTAAAGTAACCAAAGAGGTCCCAGCACTGTGCCCTGGGGAATTCATTACATCATGGGAACATATCCGAAAGAGCAACCGCTGAGAATAAACAACGGCTGTTTTAGAGAGAGGTACTGGGCTATGCATGCAATAACTCATTTCTTCAGTTGGTAGCCGGGCGACGTGCCAAATGGAAGAACGTTAAATGCTTTTGTGAAGTTCAAGAAAATAGAGTAAACTACTTTATGCTTATCTATTGCTAGAGCCAAATCATGCGCAAAGTCAACAAGCCGCGTTGAGCAAGAGAATCCTTGATGAAATCCGTGTTGACTATGACACTGGAAATTACGTTTAAACAAAGGCGTCTTATCCTAAGGGTAGCTGAGCTCACCTGCAACCACCGCAACTAAATTAAAATCAGGCGTTGACATCGACAAGGCTCTGTTATCGCAAATGTTAAATAACATATTTTTTACAACACAGTCATCAAATCAGACGAAGAAACATAATTCTGGGCACGACGTTGAGCCTACAAATTCACAAGCTTAGCCTCTTCACGAACACACTAATGCAACACTTTACTGTCAGAAAAACTGCCTGAAGCTTTCACTTTTGTGCGCCCTTGCATTTCTTAGGTGGGAAGTTCTTGTCATGGCGCCGGTCAAGCAACTCCGTAATGGCCGCGTGCTCGACGCCCTTGTAGGCCAGGTATTTTCAGTGAACCACAGCCATCTGCGGTCAAACGTCTATACCAGGTCAATGACTCCAATGATCTCCATTTCTAGAAGAAGTGAATGGCCAGTACTACAGTTTTATTGGCGCAAGGGCATATGAAGCCAAAGAGCGCCAAGGCAATGTCTTTGTCACGTTTGCTTTTAGAATATTGTGGCTACGATTGTGATGTACTTGGTAAAAATAGTGTATATATGGATGTAAAGCAAAAAAATATGATTAAGACGAGAGTTAACAAAGACGATCGTTAAATGTAATAGTGCTGGGGGGCATCATAGCATGACCCCAGCTCCAGCCATGGCAGCGACGTCCGTGGCACATGTTATGAAAATGCTCAGAGCCCCCCTTACTTGCATCGGGTGTCCCTGATATCAGACATGGTATGGGATGAGTGTTAAAATTCAATGTCGCCAAGGTAGGCTAAAGGCGTTCACTTCTTATCGGGGGATGATCATATAAACCAATGATGGGTGTAAGGATGCGTGTAGGCGTGTAGTTCTTGGAAGTATTGTTTCCTTGCATTATCTGATGCCAAACATTCAGTCAATACGTGGAGAGCTGTAAGTCGTTGTCCGCCCTTCCCACAAGCTGGTGGTGGTGTTCCGTTCAAAGGATATTAATGTGTTGCGCGTGTGTGACGTAATATTATTCCGCATTTTGATATTTCTGTGAACCTGTTCCTTTTCTCTGTGTTGTAGTTCGTTATGTGTGGTTTTATAATGTGCAGTTTGTTTTCGATTTGTGTGTACCACTGTACCTGTCAGCGCCTTTGAAGCATACACTGAACTAGTCACTTCATGTCTAGGTAGCGAACATCTAGGATATCTACAACATTGCGGTTTCTCGTTGGTTTTCTTGAATGAATAGCTAGTACTACGCTCAGTGAGTCTGTAAAAATTATAAAACTGTGTATTTTTTGTGTAATGTGTCTACAGTGTTTAAAATGCCATGTACCTCTGCTGTAAAAATACTGGTATTTTTGTTCATTGTGTTTTTGATAGTAAATTGTGGGCCTTGTGCACCATATGACACCCAGGTTGCGAACTTGGAGGCATCTGTGTAAAACGTTGTATAAGGATATTTGTGCCGTAGGTATAGCAAGTGCTGTAAGATGAGTTTTCTTTGTGCAGTTCTTTGTTAGTGGCTCAAAATAATAAATCACAAGTAATCGGAGACATTTTACAAGGAGCAACACGGCCCATGATAGAAATTTTATGAGTCTCGCTAAGAGAAATTCCAAGTTCCCGAGCTTACACTTTCGCTCTCAGCGAAAACCGCTTAGATATAGAGGGTCGATTGAAAAAACACGTGCATGGCAGAAGTGGCGTTAATAATAAACGAGGAAAGGTGATTTTTATGGACGTTATCTTCACGGCATACAATAGCTCCGCATAAAACCGTGTCATCCTGGCACCACTGGTGACATTCCACGCATAGGCTTTGTGCACGACTCGTTCGGAAGGCTCCTGACGAAAGGCAAAGCTCCGGGTACAGAACAAGGTCAAGCTTTTTAAATTGGTATTAGTAGCTTACCTGTGCACTACGCTCCCATAGTCCAACTGCGAATTCACTAAACTGTTGAAGAGACGCAGCAGGCACATTTTATCGGCGCCGTAGGAGTGGTGGGGTGGGACTTTTAGATTATTGATTGCTCTATACATTTTCAGTAGGTTTATATGTGGAATAAATGAGAGCTTTTCATCTAGCACAACGCCTAAAAACTTCTGCTCCTTCACAGGCATAGCTACTCCACTGAGCTGGACGGTGGGCTCAGGGTAAACTCCACTCCTCTTGTAAAATAGGACAAAGGTGCTTTTTTGACGAGTTAGCCCAAAGTTATTTTCCTCTGCCCATATTTCAGGCTTGTTTGTGGCAACTCGTACCTGCGGTTTACAGATGGGCAGGTTCCAGGACCGGAAACTGATACGAACATCATCCACATAAAGAGATTAACAATGGTACGGGCCAGAGCTTTATAAGTGCGTTCTTCGTAGCTATAAACAGTGTTCAACTAAGTACTCCACACTGAGGAACGCCGTTTTCCTGCATATAAAGTGCGGATACTGCATCCCTGACCCTCTCTGAATATTCATTCAGACAAATAGGTTTCAAGGGTGTAAAGCATATTCCCACAAATACAAAAATATTTTAGATCCCGAAGAATACCCTAGTGCAAGACAGGGTCATATGCTTTTTCTAGATAAAAAAAATATGGGCATACAATACAGTTTGTTAACAATGACGTTTATCACATCGCATTAACAGTGACAAGCTGATCCATTGCTGATCTGCCTGACCGAAATCCGCGCTATCAGCTGTCGGGAATGCCATCGTATTCCAGAAAGTATATTAACCTTGTGTTGATCATTTTTAACAGCTTACACAAGCAGCTGGTCAGGGCCATAGGCGAATAACTTGACATAGCCTTGAGCTCGTGGCTAATATGCCATCGTGTGACGAGTAGTATCGCTAAGGCTGGCGACCCTAAGTTCAGCTGTCTGTGTTGCACAGTCTTCATTAAAAAAGGCCCAAAAAGGCCTAAAAGGCGAACTGCTAATGCCCAGTGAGCCCTCACACCTTGCTGGCTGATGTACCACCACGCGTTACTTCCTCAAAAGCGGAACTCGTTCATTTAAATTGTAAAAACACCGAACGGATGTAAGACGCGTCTCCATGGCTCGGCTCCCTAACGGCTTTTTCCTCACCGACTGAAAAACCTGCCGTACACCGGCAGCTGTGCTTTCCAACAGCAGTTGCATGAGTGCATGGGTCGTCGGCGCCCAGACGCAGGCCGACGTTTGACTGTACACCACTTACCAAAGGAATGACGCTGAGACTTCACTTTGGCTGGTCTCCTCATGAACACCGGTGGCGTAATATTCTGCGGCCTTTCGCATGTTGTTGTTCAGCCGAAGACCGCTAACCACACGAAAGATGTACATTTTGCGGCCTTACTTCGGCCGGTCTCCAATGACATCTGCCGTCCTTCCCCTCACCCTGCCCCACCCCCCCCCCCCCCCCCCCACCGGCCCAAAAAAAAGAATATATTGCCGCCTGACCCGCAGTTCACCGTAGAAAGAGCGAATGCATGGCAGCCGCACTCCGTCCGGTCTCTTTCCGCCCGACCTCCTCCCGTGACCTTTCCTGGACCAATAAACGGGCTGGAATTTTGCACTGAAATTGTACTAGGGCAAATGACTAAAAATGAAGTATTGTAGAATTTTTCACAAATCAATTTAAAAAGAGCAGCAATACACTGGGGATATCAGTACTACTTCCGTGGCTACTTCTACAAGTCTTGCTGTTGCGACAAGAAGCATCTTTTCTCCATTATGAAAGCAATTGAATTGCAGGCATGTATGCTACCATTGCGTTTTTGGTTGTGATGAGGACAGGTCAAGTTGAGGGAAATTGCTGGGCAGAAGTGATGAAGAATAAAGATTGCTGGGGCCAAAATTCCCGCACTGGCTTTCTGCAATCCAAATCTCTGTATCCAAAGCATGCACAGAAAATGATACACCCAACTCACCTTGCCGTGGCCTTAATTATGCGGCTGCCTATGTGTGCGATAACTTTCATTGCTCACTACTTATACACTCTGTAACGGACGCCGAGCGTCATTTTCTACTCAGACACCTACCTCTCTGACATGGCGCAACGTGGCTTGGGGCAAGAAGCAATGATTCTGGGATTCATGGGAGCAAGACATTCTTGCAACGCCTGCCACATAAATTTACCATCACTGCTCACGAAAAAAAGGGCCTGTTTAAGGTTACTTTTTTTCTTCGTAAGAACTGCCTCCTGCATTGCTTACTGCTTTAACGCGTATAGATAATTTTGCACTAAAAATAAAGCTTTTTTCTCAAAATATCAGAGGTTGGTTTTACTCCTTGAAAGTGCAATTATTTTTCTTTACAAAGGACACAAAACAGTTTTTACCCAGGTAAAAGGAAAGGCGGTGTCAAAAGACTGAATTCTTGTTAGTTGATGCCAATACCTGCTACCTGTTTTGTGCTAACATCGTCTTCTGTTGTTTTGCCCCCTTGATGCTTTTTTGTTCACACACGCCGGCGTTGGATATGGCCATACGCTTTCAACAACTGACATGCGAAGCGGTTCTTACAGATTACTCTGCAACGACCAGTCACTCTTCTCTTAATAGCTTTTTTATTATGCCACTTTAAGCAAATATATTTATTCTGACAACAGTAGGCTGTCGAACGGCTCTGTGTTGTGCAGTGTGCGGTGCTGTTACATAATGCTGTCGTGTTGTCGGATTAGTTGGGAAACACAACTATGAACGGAGGCCATTCATGCAGATTGTCGCGCTTCGTGATGCAGAATATATGCCGTATTAGCACCGCTAATCCAACTAGATGCATGCATCAATGCAAAATTAGGGGCAAGATGGTCGTTTGACATGCCAGAATGAAATGCGCAACAAGGACGGTGCCTCCTTTTGTTCGTACGATCTCTTTCTGTGCATTTTATCGCAGTAATGAGGAGATGACGTCGTAAATGGCGATTTAAGTATTCCCATGCCTTTCGAATAAGTATATGGTAATGCCCGTCACGCTAACTCAGCTTGCGCTCTCGCAAGAAGCTTAGATTTAAACATGCGCGGTTTAGTTTCTGTCAATGTTCTCGGGCTGGGATTCCCCCCTCTTCAAAGTGCTTACAAGTTTAGTCCAGAACGGCCTGGTTTTGACACAATTTGCTTTTAAGCAAGTGTGTTAATAACCTAGAGATTTCAAAACTGCGTAATGTAGCCTGTGGCGTAGTTTTCTTGGAGGCAAAGTAACTCTTAGACGTTTTCTCTGCGTACAAACTATTGAAGCGTCTTTTAAAATAGAATGCGACCATCACACAGCGTAGTATGCAAGCTTTACACTCCCCCACGAGCACATGAAACAAGAGTGCTGATAGCAGGTCCTCTGATTACTTGGAAGCAGATAACTAGAACATATTCGTGTTCGCCGCCTGTGGACTGACTTAAGTGAGGTCCTCGCCGCGGCCCTTCCTTGAAGTGAGTTAGGCGACGCTCAGAATGGGAACGTTGGGCTGGACGAAGTCCGATGTACTGAAGAGAACCGACCGCGACATCTGTCCGAACGCACTGCTGAGGTCAAGCCTGTTTGTTTCATTGAACTCGAAGTACGGAGGCACGGGAATGTAGAATGCCTCATGGCGCCCGCTCTCCAGGCGGTGTATGGCGTAGGCGTTGCGCCAGTACGCATAGGCGTGTGGCGCGAACAGCACAGAGAACATTTCAACGCCACACGCAAGGACGTAGGGCATTCAGTGTGCCAGGTAAGAGTGATTCCTCAGTACAATGATTTCAGGCAGGTTACCGGTGCTTTAGTACCATAAGGATCCCTGGTAGTTGCGCAGGGTTTAAACACTGAAAATAAATTTCCACATTGTTTACCCCCATTCCCCATTTTACGAAGTACCCTTAGGTTGTTTTCACCAAGGAGCTAAAGTACGCCCAATTGAAGTCGCGAAGTGTACAAATTCGACGACTAACAAAGCCCCAAATTGTTTTGACCAAATTTTTACATTTCCGCAGGCCAACACCAAGGTGGGAACGCCGTTTTGTATTGCAAAATTTCACAGCAGACATATCTTTTTCATTCAAATTGACGGCTCGTTCACTTCATTCTTCGAACTTGCAAATTTGGCCACATCAATTGGCCACTCTGGAGCAATATGTTGAAGACGCCCTACATACTCATTAGAACAATTGGACACAAAGATAATTGTTCAAAAAACACACAGCAACAATTTTTTTGCAGAAAACGTCGTTTGAGACATTTTTGCTATAACATATAATATTTAATCAGGTTACTCAGGGACATCTTTACAGTTATAGTAATTAGATACGAAAAGGTACCACCACCTAAGTTATGCCTGCTACCTTTCTCCTCTGTGACACGGGATTCACTAGAAGCACCGCAGACGCGAGAGAAGTAAAAAGGCCCCAGAAGGAGGCATATTTTACACACGGGCACAGTGCAGGCAAATGAGAAAGAACGCGCCCCCTTACTGCTGAAATAGTATACCTCAATATACTCCTCCATTTTACTAAGGAAGAGGCGCCTAAACTGATCTACTAAGAAACCAGCCGACACGCGAATTGTATTCTGGATGCAAAGGCATTCCCTAGAAGCAGCGCAAATGTTTGGAAGAAATCACAAGGCCCAAAAGCAACCAAATTGCACTCACGGGAGCACAGCGCACAAATGAGCACGCAGCACATCCTTCCCACTTACACACTATCCCTCACAATACTCCACCACTACCTGCCGCGGAGGTTCAGTGGCTAAGGCATGGCGCTGCTGCTCGCAAGGTCGCGGGTTCGATTTGCGGCCGTGGCGTCCGCTTTTCTGATGGAGGCAAAAAGCAGAAACACCCGCCTGTACAACATTTCGGCGCACGTAAACATCTCCAGGTGGTCAAAATTATTCCAGACACCTCTACTACGGCGCGCCTCATCGCCTTCGTTGCGTCGGCGCGTTAAACCCTGCAATCAATCAATCAATCAATCAATCAATCAATCAATCAATCAATCAATCAATCAATCAATCAATCAATCAATCAATCAATCAATCAATCAATCAATCAATCAATCAATCAATCAATCAATCAATCAATCAATACCACAAAGCTAAGTTACTTGAACATAGGCACTAAAAAACCAGCGAACGCAACCAGAATACTGCAAGCTCGTCGAAACTCACTGGAAGCAGCGCAACCACTATTGAAGAGAAAGAAAGCGCCAAAACCAAGCATATTGTACCCGACCGCACACAGCGCGCGAATGAGCAAGGAATGCACCCTTCCTGCATAAATATTACCCCTCACAAAACTTCGCCACTTTACTGAGCTGGAGGCGCTTGAATTTAGCTACTAAGAAACAGTGGAATGGAAAGATTGTACTCTTAATGCGTAGAAACTCACTAGAACAAGCGAAAACGCCACCGAAAGAAAAAAGGTACTAATATCAAGCATATTGTGCTGAGGGTCATACTACGCAAGTATGAACAAGCAGCGCACCCTTACTCGTAAAATATGTGTATTCGCTTACTAATTTGTTGTCACTCACTGACGTATTTTCCCTCACAGATTTCAATATCTGTCCTCACTTGGCGACACGTTACTAAGTGGGAGGGGAGCGAGCGTTGCTACCAAAAACAGGCGAATCCTAGAGTTGCAATGTGAACGCGAGAGTATTCACTGGAAGCTGCGCAAAACTGAGATAAGAAAGAAGAAGGGCCCACAAGCGATCATAGGTTACTCACTCACACATTGTGCGCGTATGAGCAAGGAACACACACTTCCTGCCTAAATATTATCCCTTACTAAGCTTACTATTCTCACAAGCCCTTACTACCCTACCCTTACCTCCCCTTACTAATCTGTAGGTGCTTGAACTTTGCTAATAAGAAACCAGCGTTCGGTCAGTTTCACTGTCAACAAAACAACTCAAATATCTATCAGCTGGTGGCGATCTGGCGTAAAATGGCTTTGTATTTCCAGTGACAATGTATAGGTTTAAGGCCATTTTTATGCTCCAATAGGTTTTCCTTGTGTCTCAGTAACCCTGTGTTATTTTATATAACACAGTGTCGTTCAAAAGAAAGTTTCCGTTGATAGTGGTGCTTGGTCTCGTCTATGTTGTTGTGCTCTTCTGTGTCCTCGTGTTATTTCGCACTTCCCGCCAACCCAGTGTTTTACCAACTTGTCCAAGCTTCCTCTCCGGCAGCAATGGCGGCCGGGATCAATCTCACGTACTTGGGTTCGGCAGCACAACACCTCAGCCTCTGAGTCACCGCGATGAGTGCGACGTAGTTTTATCGAGCATGTTTATCAGGGTACTAAGGAAGGGTTATCTCTGTGCCGACGACCAATTTCGCCTACACATATAAAGCTACGCTTTAATAGTGTAGTTTAGCTATGATGATGTTATTAGTAAAGAAAAATTACATTTCTATATTTCACAAAACACTAACATAACAATAACTTCGCCGAGCTTGTAGCCCGAGTTTGGGCCAGCGTCGCTGCAAACTCACGGCGTCGAAAGATAAGCTATAGCTCTCAATAGGCTTTAGTGGCGCGTGTACTTGTATCGAATGCACTTGCTAGCGATACGTCTGAAGATACAGCCTCAGGAAGCGTGAGTTCTTTGTAGAAGGAGAGCATCATATCGCCAATCAAGCCATCTCTGCAAAATGGGACGGCCTCGTAACGCAATAGGGGCCGGAGGCACCGCACCACGAAAATATCACGGTCCAGGTACACTCCACCATATTTTATCAAGGCAAGTAACCAGTGACGTCTGAAGCGCGGTGAGGGTTCTGCATGCCGTATTTCATTTCATTTCCTCTATTCAAACATAAGGGTCGGAAGCCATTGCAAGAATGCGAGGGGTTATGTCAACATTGTAAAGATTGATAAGAAAGTAGCCAGAGTCACTTGTTTATAACAAGTAAAAATTAAATTGAAAGGAAGTAAACCCAAAATACCGGCGACGAATAGATTTATCAGTTGACAAATAGGAAAACGAAAAAAATCAATGCCCCTTTTTTGAAAGACAGATGCTTGAAACTCAAAGGTTTCTCTCATGCAACGTAAGGCACAGTCAAATTCCAAAATCTAAACTGCTTCAACCGTGTCGGAAGTGCCTAGTTGAAAAGACGTCGGCTTCGGAACTCCAGCGACCCAGGATCGATTCTAACCATGGGGAGCATCTTCTTCCTTCGCTCGCGAGGCATGAGAGAAGGAAGCCTCCTGCGTCTGCTGCAGTCTTTCGTCATTAGCCATGCGGCATACGCGGGGGCTTTCCATCGGTGGACCAACGCGGAAAGACAGAAAATCGACGCGGCAATCCGCAAAAGCTACGTGGGGGCCCTCGGGCTCCTACAAGGAATCAAGACGTCGGCCTTGCTGTCTCTGGGAGTACATAACACGCTCTTGGAGATCAGCGAGGCCCAACGCGCATCGCAGCTGAGCCGCCTGGGCAGCACGGCAGCGGGCAGAAGACTGCTAGACAGAGCCGGGCTACTACCTCCCGGCGAATCGACGGACGACCAGGACGATCTCGTGCCCCTGGGCGACGAGTGGTCCGAAGAACAGTCGTCTACCCGCTACCAAAGAACACCGATCCAGAACGGGACGGCGACAGACGGGCGGCGCGCGCGCTCGTCAACATCGAGAGGACGAAAGTGCAGTCTTCGTGGATGCCGCGAGGTATCCGGGGAGGAGCGGCGCCTTCGTGACGGTGGCAGTTCGAGCAACCACCGGGGAACTCCTAACGGCGAGCACCGTGCGTGCCCGAACGGCCGGCCAGGCGGAGGAGATGGCGATCGCCTCGGCCATGAGCCTACCGGGCACGCGCACGGTGCTAAGCGACTCCAAGTCGGCGATCAGAAACTTCGCCCGAGGAATAGTCTGGCGGGGCACCGAGCGGCTAGTAAGATCTTCCGAGGTCTCGCGGGCTGCTCGGGAGACCGTACCCAGACTCATCACTCTCAAGTGGTTCCCGGCCCACGCGGGCAGGGAGCTAACACCGAACATCGTGAACCGCAACGAGGAGGCGGACGCTGCGGCCCGTGGTCTCACCACGTGCCGGGTCGCGGCCGATCGCCACCTCGGGGCATGCGGGGAAGATCAAGACTTCGCGGAGCCCCTCACCGACTACGGCGAGATCCTGGCCTGGCACCGCGAAGCCAGAAGAACCTTCCCGCCTCCGCACCAAGAACTGTCTCGAGCGGAGGCGGTGAGGCTTCGACAACTGCAGGTGGAGTGTGTGCTGACGCCGACCCTGGCCCGGCACATGTGCCCGGACCTTTACGAGGACACTACGTGTAGTGTGTGCAAGCGAGAACCGGCCACCCTCCAGCACATCATGTGGGGGGGGGGGGGGGTGCGAAAGTGTGGTGCGCGTTGGGGATGTGCAGTGCTCGAGAGACACGTATCCCGAGGAAGTGCGCGTGTGTGTGTGTTCTAGTGAACTCAAACATCAACGGAAGGCCATCCAGCGGCTCGACGAAGCCCTGGCGAAGCAGCGGAGAAAGGGACCCGACGCCGCGACCGCCAACGGCAGAGATGCCAGAGGCAGGGATGGGAGCGGAGGGATCCGAGTATCAGCAGCCTAACCGGGGCACGAATCTTCGAGATCTAGGCCTAAGACTAATGGACCATTACCATAGTCTATAGATAGGGAGTATCCGCGCCCTGCGTGGCCGGGGACCTCCCGCACGCCGGATGTTTTCTATAAAGTCTTTTCTCTCTCTCTCTCTCTCCAGGCGCTCCATGCATCACGAGCCTAAAAGATTGATCACGTGCCTCTGTGGAAACCCATTGATTAAGCTCGCTTTCGTGCAGTGCGTTTTTGCCAATGTAGCCATCAGTGAGGCAGCGAAAGCTCCGCTGTAGTAAGCAAACTGAGACCGCACAAGACAGGCGGGGTGTTTTGGAGGCATCAATTGAGTTACTGAAGCGAACGTTTTTTGCAAAATGTTTTGCGGTCGCTGCACGAACAACTATTACCCTAGAGGGGGTGTCAATGTTTTACGTCAAGGGGAAGGAAAGAACTACAAATCACCGCTCTACGGACTATTATTACCATCAGGCGGGGAGCATAAGAAAAAGCGGCCGACGTCTCAAACGACCGCGTTAGTGGGCGTTTCGTGGAAGGTAGCAGTAAAAGAGTACATGTCTTGGTAAACTTCACCATTCTTAACAAAATTACGCCCCTACAAGATATTACTTCGACGTTATCCTTGTTACATGCGACCATAGCGTCGCAGCATTAGGGGTTTGGTTCCTTGTCCAGACATGGCGTCCCATAGAACGCTCCGAGGCTTTATTTAACGTATTTGCTGGTTTCAGGTTACCGCTATCGTCCATCGACGTCTTTTCTGTGCGCCATTGCGGCTACCATTCGCGCATCTGACTTCGTTTTGTCACGCATCTCAAACTAATGAAGTTATCATAACCTTGGCCGTTCAGAGTGCATGTATTTTTATGTTGTAGCTTTTCTACCACAGACATACGTGCGTATTTCGCTGCAAAGGCGATTTCTGTCATATTGCAGCACTGCGTTGGGAAAGGACAATGAAATGCTTCCGCTAACTCTCTTTCCTTCAAGCGGCACTCTTTCCTTCAAAACTTTGATCGGCAACGGCGCTACTATTCTCGGGCGAGTGCCCGTTGGTGTTTGAGCTGACGCTAGAGACCCACAGCTCGGCTGTCTCAGCCGAGTCCTCGCACAGTAAAAACCGGGAGAATGTTCCGGGTGTGTGGCTGTGTCAGGAGTGCGTATACGCCATGAGACCTAAGAAAGAGACAAAAGTGCAGGAGGTACAACCACACGGTGGAAGTGTGAAAAGATACAAACTTCCTAAAGGCGCTCTCCGTAATACCTCGGACCACTGAGCGGCGATCAAGCTCCTTCGCATAGGCCAAATGGCTACTGAAAAATACCTCACATATCCAGGAAAGCTATCAACGAAGGGCGCTGCGGAAATAATAATCACTTAGAAGATATACCAGGCCACTAAACCAATTCAGAATTCGAAGAAACAAGGGAGACATTGATGTACATTATGGAAGAAAAATAGCGAACATTGTCTTAGGTGCAAACGCCAGACGCCAATGAAAGTTCATTCGAAATCAGTGCGCATTCTTGACAACGCAAACTGTTATGCTTTTGACTCATCCCTTTACGTAGCCATTATGAAAAAAACAGATTGAAGCTTAGAAGAAAGGGAAATAGTAGAAGGAAGCGAAGACCGAAGATAAAAAAACGACAAAATCGGACACAGGCTGGACACGTGCGGCAAATTGACCAACATCATCACTCATACGAACTCTCGCGGGCGGGAAGATTCTTAAACTTTCATAAAAGACAAAGATGAAGCTGGCAGCCAGCTCACCAGGCACATAGGCGAAGACGAAGAAGACAATCAGGTGAGGCGACGAGATGGCTGCGTAGCACCCGGTTCGCTGTGCATAGTGTAAATATATTGCATTTTGCCAGACGACGGCTTCCTCTCTTGCAGCCTGGACGTTTTCTGTACCTTCTATCTGCAAATCTAATGGCGTTTTATTTGGCGATGACTGTGTTATTTTCTGGCACTATAACTTTGCAGTCTGACGTAAATGCTCTCGTTAATTGGTCGATAGCTGGGTAAATGTAACTCAACACTAGCAAATGAAACCCTATGCGTGTTGCTTGTACTAGGACCAACCGTCGGAATTTCATCTTGGTGATTCAATTTTAACTTGGGAATACCCTGGCATTCAGAGTACCGTGAAGTAAATGTGGAGCCTTTCTATTGAGCATAATTTAACGGCTGTATTGCGATAGCCCTTCCAACAGAAGACCCTTCGCAAAAGCCCGGCGACGTTATCCCACTGGTTCAAATACCCCGCCAGCAATATCCCCGCACCGTAGTCTCCGCTTGGCAAATGCCCCGATGCCAGTTTACCGAAAGAATTATTTTGTGGTGATATGTTGAATTGTCATTTTTTGGGCCTAAATGCCCTAGACATAATGAGATATTGTTGGACGGCCATGTTTACTCAGAGGTGGATGGAGCAAACCGAGCTGAGGAGGCTTGGTGAAAACCGCGAGCTGTCTTCCAAATCGCTTTATTTAGGTGGTTATCTAAACGTGAGGTCTCGCGCTGCTCCTCTCCTATCCCCATGAACTAGAGCTGGGATGCATGCTTTCAAGTCTTAGCACCCCTAGTTTGGATCCATGGCCAATGTGGGGCGGATTTGAAGCCCGCTGCTGCTGAAGTGATAACCACTCAATGGACTTCGCTACGTCTCCTTCCGTGGCGAAGCCCAATGACACTCCGAGGTCCCTAGGTTTGCCAGATCAGGCAGACCACAAACTTGTTGAGTGAGCGCCACATTTAGTACCAGCTGTTTTACGCGGCCAAGTATTTACACCCAAAAAGAGCAGGATGTGCTCTTCGTATATGGAAGCATATCACGCCAACATGTATAATAACCATATTACCTAAATTGATACATATAAGACACGAATTCACACCGTACGAAAATTGTCACCACTAAGAGAGCCAGCAACATCCGTCAAAGTTCTCGTTTCTTTGTTGTCATCTCCCGCTTCATGCCGCACAGAAGAATTAGATAGAAAAGAAGAGAGACATAAAATACCGTCGGATATGAGTACGACGTTTTAAAAGGGGGTTGTTTGGTTCGGGACAATCGGCACGGGGCAAATGTTTCATGTGTCTATGAGTACGGGTTTCGAAAATGCAGCGAAAAGAGCAGCATTCCAGCGTGGGGAAACTGAGATGGCGTTTCTGAAAGCATGGGCTTTCGTGCGCCCCTCTTTTGAACAAGGCTAAGCATATGATGGGTTACTTGCGCCGAAACATCTTCAAAGCTCCTTTGTCACTGAAATTATTTCTCAGCGAAACAATAATTTCTGCGGAACCTGAATGCGCACACTCCGTGAGTGACCCATGTCAGGAATGCTTGAAACTGCCCCAGAACTTGTTTTAATGTTATTCTGTGAGATTTTGGCTAAACAAGTACAATCGAACAGCCAACATTACTACAATTAAATTTTATCTAACCCTTCCACTCGGTCCACCACGCATAAATTGATGGAATAACTCTTTTTTGCATACATGTATCGCCAACCTGTGCTGCATGATTACCTAGGCCACATTATCAATCCGGTCGTGTCGTCATGGGCCGAAAGTAGGACTTGAAATTTTCAAAACGATGCTTTGTTTTCAGTATTTGTTGCCCCGGAGAACTCTCGACCGTAATCGCCTTTCTTTTGACACTCTAATAATAATGAAAATCCACCAGTTGCAAACTGTTCCACCTGATGTTGTAGAATCAGGAGCTTTTTTAAAGATTGCTGTTCATTATCCTCAATTGCAACATTTTATAACATTGTGTTTATGCGTTTACCATAGTATCCTTTCTGAACTTGTTGCTTTTTTATCTTTATTTCACACCATTACGCGAAGGGACTTCGCGTTAATTCGATTTATCAATTTAGGAAGTTTTTAATATGTCCTGCTTTTTCTACGTATGCAGGGAACGCGTCGGTGCTATCCGATCTTGGTGAATATTGCCGGAATAGAAGTTTCCTGAAACCGGTATTGTTCTCTGAGAGGCCAGCAGGGAGGCACGGTCACGGAGGTTCTACTGGGAGTTGGAATTATCTTTTAAAAAATGAAAATTAGCAATGCCTTAGCTCGGCTATGCCAGGATATGCGTAGCGTGAGCTAAGGTTCAGCTGGTTATTCTTAGGTTTCATGGTTGCCTAGGATTAACTTAATATCATGGTCACTGCTGCTAAAACGAATTACAATCCAGTTCAATTCAATCTAACCCAATTCCATCTAATACAATACAATCGCACTGCACCGCGGCGGCCGCTTCTCCAGTGCACCAGCTGTGAGCCGTGAGACGTCACTGCTCGTCGCGCATGCGCAGCACGGCTCTGCAGGAGCTCCGCGAAACTGCTCAACCTCGGCCAGTGTATCTCACGCTACAAAATAAACCTGTTCCATCCTGGGTGAAGTTTGCTGAAACGGCGGAGTTGTGGTCCTCTTTTGCCGGCTCAAACGTCAGCCAGCACTCGCCCGAGAAAGGCAGCGCCGTTGGTTGGAAATTCCACGACACCCGCAAATGAATCTGCACCTAAGCGTCAGTAGCAGGAGACTTCATCTCTTCTCCTGGTCCTAGCTAAAGCGATAGGAACCCGCCGTTTACAGACCAGTGCTCCTTTTATTGTTAGGCCTGGTAACCGGGTTTGGCGAGGCCAGCGGTGGGTCTGCGAACCTGCACGCACCCCTTTGTGACGCACGACTATCTACATACGGACCAGAAGGCTCGAACTATATCTGCCCTGCTGTGAAAAATTTCTTATCTCTGCAACTGTGAACAAAGACGAGCAGGGAAGCTTTGGTATGTTTTACCACATTCTACGCATCTACGTGTACAGAGATCTGTTTCCCTCAGGTAGAAGCCCTTCTATTGACAGCGGTTCCACATTATTTAGCTAAGCCGTAAACTAGGCAGTGAAGACAAGTAGTTGAAACTCGGCCTAAAGTTAGTGTTGTCTCAGCGGTATATTTTCACAGAATTTGTTTCCCAGTAGTTTGGAGAAAAACAGCAAGGGCTACAGCTGTTTTCAGTACCCATGCTCTGTCTGTTGCCGGCTATGCATCGTCAGCAAACGGGAATTCTCTAATGTTTGCAACTTCACTGAGAACATACAACATGTAAATGAAGCTAGGCGTACCAACAGAGTCCTCTGAGCGGCCCATTCAACTATAATGCTTTAATATAACTGCTTTAGATTGAGTGCTACAGAGAATTCGCGAGAAACTGCACACAATCATTTTCACGTGTCGACGCGACGTGAATTACACATGGACCTCAACCACCACTAGAGATTAGGTGTACACAGTTTCGCTGAAAAAATCACATCGATGTGCCACTTCCCCCGGTGCCCATGCGAGCTGCACGGGAGTGCGTGTATACAAGCATTCCCTCGACGGCGCTTCATTTCCAAGTTCGCCTGTTTTAACTGAGGCGGATCCCAATGGAAAAGCACAAGGCGCTCTTAGGCTCGAGACTAGCGAACTCTGACATGCACTGAGTTTGTAGAAATTAAAAATCAGTATGGCAGAAACAAAGTGGGTTTACCGGGGTACCGAGCGAGGACTTGGAGCTGCCTTTGCGGTAGGCAGGGAGGCAGCCCATTTTCCAGATCTTGACGAAGGCTCCAACAGTTAATGTTGCCGCTTCTCTTCACCCATCCCATGTGGTAGAGCTCGGCCAATGTACTAAAGCCAATGTGGCAAAGCTCGAAATCCGTGGCGTATGCACTCACCGCTACCATTATGAATGAGGTCCCTTGGGCTAAAAACAATTTTGGGTGCAAACAAAGGCAAGTCCCTTGTGTGTTAAGTGCGTTGCGGGCCCGGCATGCTGACGTAGCTCGCCAAGGGACAAGTTGTAACGTCGTCGCGAACCCAAAAAAGGCCTCGAAAAGATAACCGCTTCCCCTGGTCGGGATCAAACCAGGGTTCCTTGCGTTACAAAGCTGCTGTCAATCCTATTGCGCCACAGACATAGACGTTGCTCATAAGGAAAATGTTGAGTTCGATTTTTACGTTTCTCCGCTGCCATGAAGAGGGCCGTTGCAAGGCCACAAATGAGTACAGAATATTTAAAACTCAGGAAGGCATCTTGAATTAGGTGATATTATCGCAAATTACGAAACCGCAATAAGCTGTCTTCTTATATGGCCTTTTTCAGGAGCTGCGGGTGGCCCTTCATGGCTACTTTCCGTATTCACGCCAGGCGGACACCGAAGCTCATCAAGACAGCGTGCCACGGCCTCTATAGCAAACCACTGTTTCGCACTTCGGCCGCTTTCACGTTGAGTAACACTGCTTTATTTATTTTATGTTTGTGAGCTTTCGCGGTCGGACTAAAGGTGTGTAAAGAACCTCAAAGAATATTCAACAAATGGTTTGTCAATTTGCCACGACCATACGGCCACACAGATAAATCTCATGAATCAAGCTCCTAGTTAGCAAAGGAAAGTGATCGATAGTTGCAATAATTGAAGTGTTAACTTTTTACCATGTGGAACCGAAATGGCGGCCCAAAAAACAGTGGCCAGCAAGTTTGGGCTGGACTAAAGCCGGATCAATTGCAAACACTGGGCTCTAAGACTCAAGCGGCCACTCCATGATGTTCTAGCTTCGAAATAGGGCATTCTTCTCTTGTACAAGAACAGATAGTCGAAGAACAGGAGGGTAGTTGAAATGGGGGTTCTCACAAATGGCCTCAGTAGGTCCTGTCCCCATCAGGTACAACATAGTTTCGACGCCCAGTTTAGCCACCTGAAGTCTGCCGGCTACCCGAGTGAGCTCATGTGCGCTTTAGCGTCGAGGTTGTTGCGCGTGCTTTCCGCAAGAGTTCCAGAAAAAAGCCTTCAGAAGGAGCTACAAAAAACAGTGGTGATTCGGTACGCCCACGGCGTTAGCCATGCTCTCAAGAAGATTTCCAGTAAGGCAGTTGTTCAGTTCATATTCTCTGCACCTAAAGAACTGGGCCGAGTGTGCAAGCGTGTCAACGCTGAAACACCGAAGGCAAGCGCATGCGTCAAAAGCAAATGACACGCTATGTTGACTGTGTGGAAAATGGCGTTTACGAATTTTCATTGTCGCCGTGTGGCGGCACCTACATCGGGCAGACAGGGCACTGCCTCAATGATCGCCTGAAGGAGCATGCCAACAATGTAAGGTCGTCATAAAGTACCCCCTTGGCAACGCACTGCGCTTCCTGCGGCTACGCTCCACTCGTCCGTGACTGCGCGATTCTCGTGCGGTATCCTGGACGAAGGGAGCAGAAAATCTTTGAGGCGTTCATAATAAAGAAATGACGCGCTTGTATTCGTGAGCCGTCAGTTTCACTTCTAGAAGAAAAAACGATGTACTTGAACATTTCACTCTGTATATGCACGTGGCGGATTAAGCTTTTTACGGGACACCGTTTTTTTTTCGATGTGATATCTCTCTTACGTTATCGGTGCTTTTGTTGTTTTCCTTTTTCGATATATGTTTTCTCCTGCTATAAAGTGCGTCAGCGCCTGTGGTTTTGTCATCCCTTTCTTCCTCCTGTCGTTTGTGGTGTTTTTCTTAGTGCTACAATGTACCAACTGTCCCGTCAGCAAAGCCTTCTGAAATTTGTTTGGTTAGACGATAATGTAATCCTCAACAGTTGACGAGCCGCAGATAATGTGTTTGTGTTCGCATCTCCACTCAGAAAAAAGAAAGCAGTTAAGGGCGAAGGAAGTAAATCGCCGTCCAGATCGCTCAACAAATGTTTCCCTTTCGGGAGTGTGGCCTGCAAGTTTCAAATATTAATACACCTGTATCGTACACACACCGTACCAGCATACCTCGGCAAAACTCAGCGCCACTCACTCACACTTACACAAAACATTGTTTTAGGTGCGGAGTACCTTACGACCTCACAATGTCCGTCCCTGTCTGCGCGCATAGAATTTACAATCGCACAAAATCACACAGTCACCGGCAGGATTCCAGCCTGTGTTTGGTAGACCAGACAGAGTTAGTGTCCACCGTCTTACCCAGTGTTACTACCGTCAGTTAGTACCCGACAGTTAAACGGCTCACTCCCTTGACTGTAACCTTGTGGAGTACTATAGGACCTCCAAATGTCCGTCCGCGTCCATCCGTGCGCACATTAACATCAAGCGAATTAGGGAAGAATCAAGGCGCAACTCACGGCTCCAATGGAGATGACGGTCAGGGCGCAAATCGGATGTCATTCCGGACACAACTTGGATGTCATTTCGAGTCCCCGTACGCCACACCCTCGGCATCATTCACGGTGTGGAGATGCTGCCTTTTTTTCCCTCACGCACAGACTCACACTCAAACGCATCAGTTGCCCTCACCACTCGCACTTACGCTCCCTACGCGCCTCACCACTCGCCCCCAGTCGCGCTCATGCCCACCCCTCGACGTGACCACTCGCGCTCACTTGCGCTCCCGCTCACAGCTTGCAGTCACTACTAGCACTCACTCGCGCTCCCGCTCACAACTAGCAATCACCACTCGCACTCACTCATGCTCAACTCTGGCCGTCGCCACTCGGCCTCACTACTCGTCGTCACCACTCGCACGTGTGTTCAGCAGACCCTCCATGATCATGAAATGAAACGGAGCAGTACCAGTGCATCACAGTATCAGAAGTCCATTCAAATAAGATTCCTAAATCAACACGCCACCTAAGAATTTCTTCTGGGGTGCCCCATAGCAGGAACCCAGTGATGGCACATTTGCGAAGCTAAAAGCAATCCCTTAATTACCGACTATCCAGGCGGGGGGCTCCTGCGATAAATAGCCAACCGCAAGTGCAAGTATAACAGTGCCGCTCACCGCGGTAAGCCGCGCAAATGGCGCGAGTAGTGCGAGTGGACTCGCGACTCATGACCGGAGCTCACGGCGAGTGAAACTCGTGGAGTGGTAAGTGGGCTCGCCGCGAGTGGTTAGCGGGGCTCACTGCGAGTGGCGCTCGCCCTCACTCGCACTCACACTCGCCAGTCCAAAACGATGGCGAGGGTCACTCACCACTCACTCATGAGTGGTGCGATGGCGGTGTGTGAGGGCAATCGACAGTGAGCCTGCCGACCTAGTCTACCAGCCATGCGAATCAGGGCAGCCTTGATGCAAGAAGTCACGTCTCAAAACGTTCATGTACAGACGCCGTTACACTGCTACCCGTAGTGACACGGCACGTCAACGGAGAACTATAGTGGTACCGAAGACATAATGATGCTCAAGCAACAAGGCGTCCGCGAGTTTCTTCGCATTAAGTAAACACATAGTGGAACTGCTTTGCGAATGGGTATTTCTTCAACTTTATTGGGCTTACAACTCGTTTACGAAGTCTTGCTTTGCACGCATTGCGAAAACACGTTTCCAGCGAACCGGGTAGTTTTTCACTTCCGATGCAAGTCTTCGTCATGTTTGGAAAGATAATTCCAGTGGTATTTCTGGTTTGGAGTAAACTTGGGTGCGACGGAAATTAAAAGCCTTGTACTTTTTTACCCAGTACGTCTGCGTTGTTTTGAAGCGCGGGAAAATTGTTGCGTTTTCACCCAGATATAGACCTATGTTGAGTCCATCTGCGTACTTCTTGCGCTTTGCCTCTTCAAAGAAAGCCGCGCTCTTATTGTGGTACACCAGACCTCCGGGAAGAGTCCATTCAAGTTCATCATTGAAGACGTGCTCGTTTAGATACAACGTCCGCCTGGGTGGAAATGGCACGTATGCGTAGAAGTATTCCACGTCCACAGACACTGACTTCCATGTTGCATCAAGGCCCGCTGCGGCGTGCAGTGCTTGCCTGAGCTCGTAAGCGACTCTGCAAAACTGCAAGTAAAAATAACGCATTTCGCTCAACTACTCTCCCCTCGTATGCGACTGCACCTCAAAAGAGTAACTTTTTCTCGAATCTTTCATATTACTGTTCTAATAAATATGACCTTGACAAACCCTAAATATTAATTCTGGCATCTTCTCTCAAAATTATTGGTACAACTAGGTTTTCTGGTATATATATATATATATATATATATATATATATATATATATATATATATATATATATATGGGTAGGCAGTTAGGCAACGCAAAAAGATAAATACGGTAGGTCAGAAGATATATTTTTTTGAAAGAAAGCAAGTGGCGAAAAAAAGCCCGCTGCGTGGGATATTTTTTTCACTCGATGCGGTGGCTCATTGGCTATGGCTTCGTGCTGCTGTGCAGAATGACAGGGGTTCGATACCTGGCCGCGGCGGCCGCTTTTCTCATTTAGGCGAAAAGGAAAAAATGCTCTTGTGTTTGATATTTCGGCGAACGTTAAAGATCTTCCGTTGGTCAAAATTAATCCTGAGCCGTCACTACGGCACGCCCAATCGCCTCTGAAGCGTCACCACGCTCAACCTCACAATCAATCAATCAATCAATCAATCAATCAATCAATCAATCAATCAATCAATCAATCAATCAATCAATCAATCAATCAATCAATCAATCAATCAATCAATCAATCAATCAATCAATGTTTTCTTCGTGAACATCGTAATTGTGCGTCGTTCTTATTCCCCACTTGGCTGATTTCTCTTTTTTCCTCTCGCAAACCCTGTTGTGGCCTCTGTCGACTGGTTACGAGATGTTATTGTTACTTTTCCTCCGTTTTACTTTCCTGTCGGGTTCTCCTCGGCTAGGATGAATAGGAAAGGAATCACTCGCTGGCAAACGGTGTATAAGAGTTTTTTTTCTTCGTTTTAACATACCTGCTGACGAAGACAGGGCCTTAACGGCAGTGTAACAGAGACAGGCAGGAGGGAAGGAAGACGACATGATGACGCTGTACTAACAACGTATTTGACCGAAAACGCAACACAAACATAGGTACTACGACCGATCCAAAGTCACCATCCCACTGTAGCTGGTGACTTTGGCTAGGTCAATTACTTCTAGACGCCCAGACGAAGAAAAGCAACGCTTCGCTGCTAAATTCCCGGACGTACTCGGAGGAACAGAAACAAAGCATCTTGTGGCTAGGACTGTAAGCAGTGGGTGAATCATGCTATCAGCAGAAATCTTCATGTTGTAACCTCGGATAAGGAAGGTTTTTTAGTTGCGGTGCAGATAACAGTGTATTCTAAAAAGCGCTAGCTGGAGTAGAAAACAACTTTAGCATAGTATATACCACACGATCATCGCTGTCGGTCGAGTTGTAAAATGCTCAGCATGTAAGTGGAAGATATTAGGTGCGAATTCTTGGCCGCGGTATACCCACTGGTTTTTTTAAAGGGTGCAAGCGTCGCCGAGCGTAGCTTGTGTCAACGGTTGGACAAACGCTTGCAGCTTGACCACTAACAGCCTTGGGAACCCATGTGGTATGTTCCTCGAACCCCTTCGGGCGTGTTTTTGGGAACGCAGGACACCAACCCCTTTACAGCATATTTCATGGAAAGCCTCATTCTATACAGTAGTGTCGGTACTCGTGTTCCGCCTGGGAAGTTCGTGTCGCGAACTTCCCAGGTGGAACACGAGATTCCACTGCTCTTAGATTTATTAGGCTATGAGCTCATGTGTCCGGGGGAAGCTGCTTAGCACGCCACTCAGAAAATTATGACATTTCAGTAGATGAACAAAAACCGAGCTATGTTCGGAAGTTTCCAAAATATCAGCTCTGCAAGACGTAGCGAGCGGGCCACAGCAGTGCTTTTCCCCACTCTGCCATAAACACTACCAAAACCTGTGATTCAAAAGAACTGAGGCTCACGCGCAAATAAACATGCACGCCAAAACCGGGAGATCCTTCCGTTTCTCGGGAAGGGTGATATAGCCAAAGATTGCAGAAGCCAGCTTAAATGTGGAAAGTGCTCCAGGAGGCATGCAATGTCTATGTGAGGCTTAGAGAGCACCGATAACGACGAGGGAAACGTTACGACGGCACATGTCAACGTAGTCTTCAACAGGCCGACTCCGTTGTGCTGCTGCAGACTGAGAGCCAAAATAGGAGGCATAGAGCTTTCATCATCGCAAGAAATCACCGAAGCTTTATTATCGCAAATGCTGCTTAGAGGCTCGGTTGCACACCGCTTCAAGGGGAGACGTTGACTGTGGGCGTGTTTGGAGGTCAACACATGCGGAAAACGACAAAGAAGGTGCAAGTCACCTTGGTTTCGCTGCAGACAATAAACGTCCTCTTAGAAGCGATACTCTGGGAGTCGGCATAACTTGCAGCGAAAAAGATCCGTACCAGAAGTTAGAGATCCAAGGGCAATGAATATGATGCACATGTATACGCGGGCCCTTTCAGTACAAGGAGCGAGGACAAGGAGACTGCTCACCTTAGCAGACCGCATATTATTGGCAGATTGTTACCGGTCAAGTGAGGCCAGTGCAGTGAATGGTCAAAGCAGTGGAAAGAAAATTAGAATCGACTTTGCAATATATACTGACTGTTGCACCATTACCAATCAGGGTTCCAAAGTTCTCGTTTGAGCATCCGTTGAATTTGCAGAGATCTCAAAACTTTGACGCGTTTTTGAGACCTTGAAAACATTGAAATCAAGGCCGTCGTAGAAAAAACGTTGAGCAGCAATTTTACGCTGCTGCATTTGAAAGACAGCAGCTCGTCAAAAGGCAAGCAGTTAAAGAAGCAGTACCATATGAAGCAAGGGTAGACATAAAAAGTGCACGTTGCAATAGGCGTCTGCAAAGTTTGATGGAGAAGCTTATTAGAGACTCCAAGCTTCCAGAACGGTACGAATTGAATATTCGAGAGATTCGAGTACCGCCAATAAAAGCGCACTCTCAAGAAACACTAAACTACATGCTGCAAAGAGATTCAGTATGTGAGAGCCCAGTTGACACGTGAAAACGTGAGTGCCTAGAAAATCATGCATCGTGTTCAACGCGTTGTCTAACGATTTTGATGAGAAGTCGCAGAACGAGAACCTAAAACCCGGCCAGAGTCAATTCCGGACGTGGAGATTCTGTTGCTCCATTTCCGATGGGAGAAAGTTGCGATGATTTCCAGGGTTGAAAAGGCGTTTATTCGATTGACCTCTACAATTTAGAGAGAAGCGCTTCCTTGCTGTGGTTCCGGACGTCGCCCAAAGGAGATCAACAACCACCAGACCGAGCCGTATGGAGAATTATTCGGGTAACGTTTGGAGCCACTTCAATTCCTTTCCAACTTCCAGCTACTTTATGCACCGTTTATGCTCCGTGGAAAAGCGAATCCCAGTGACCTCCTACTTTTGCAAAACTTCCATGTACATTAACGATATTGTAATTGCTGCTGACACCACTGAAGAAGGGATCCAAATGCGCAGGAAAATATTCAAGATTTTCGGTGAAGTTTCCATAAGCCTTCATAAATAGGCCAGCAACAACGTTGTTGTAGGTGGAGAGTTAAAACAAGGAATCAATTCGGCAGCAAAATTCGCCTGCTCTCCTTCCAGAACCATAAACGTTCTGGAACTCTAATGTAACAAGCACTGGGACACCTTTTCTTTTGGGCCGACGGCATTCTTACTTCACCTGGGAGCATAAGCGCGCCAATCGCTTCCTGCTTGAGGCAGTGGCATGGATCTACAAACCACTGAGCTTTTGTCGCCGTGTTAGGTCGGGCAAACACTGCCTGCA
Source organism: Haemaphysalis longicornis (assembly GCF_048455015.1). Lineage (NCBI taxonomy): Eukaryota > Metazoa > Arthropoda > Arachnida > Ixodida > Ixodidae > Haemaphysalis > Haemaphysalis longicornis. The sequence continues at coordinate 40,584,190 of NW_027526225.1, forward strand.
AGATCTCTTGAGGAAAAACCTCGAAAGAGATCACCCCTTACCACCGAGTTGTCTGAAGAAAATGAAGCAAGGATGTCACCATCCTTCAGGACTTCAGAATTCCAAGGTTCTTACCAGTCGGCGGGAAGGTTCTTACAAGAAATCAGACCGTCACATCTTTTCCGTAGCAAGTGAGCCGGAATAGGGGCTGCAGCCTACGTTCGCTCAGTCGACGCCAGCGGTACCCCCAGAACAATCTTACTGTTCGCGAAGGCTAGTGTCGGCGTTAAAGACAGTCACCCAGCGATGTTCGAATTGACGTCGGCTGTGCTTGCGTCACTCATGTACGACTACGTTGCCAAGATCTGTGACGTCAGCACTGTCGAATAAGTTTCTGTCGGATATACAGATAAAGCTGCTGACTGAAAAAGACCAGTCTAACTAGAAGGCATCTGTGCAAAACCGCACACAGGAAATACGAACGTGGACAGATAACGTGGTGTAAAGACTCATTTCAACAAAGAACCTTGAGAATCTTTTCATACTAGTTGCAAGCTGACAGCATTACCCTTGCATCTGTTTCAATTTACGAGACTGTAGCGTGATCATTTCTGTACACTCCTGTCAACTGGGTTCTTCTAGCCTACCTTGTAAATAATACAATAGGTACTTTATGAAGAAGTCAACGAATAAATGTCCTATTGTGTACGTGTCGGCGAACCTCACTCACCCCTGAGGACATCGTACAGACGAGCCGGTCAGCCTCGGCCAGCAGATGAATATCCAATACTATGTTACTTAGGGCTAAACTTGTTCTCCTCGTTGTGTGGTTGAAGGCTTCTTTAGCAGCGCGGTAGTTTGAAATGACAATGTAACGTGGAAACCTGCGACAGAAAAAGTGGAAACTTTTTTGGGGACATCACTTTGCCTTTTTAACACAGTGGACCGACATTTCTCGTTTTAACTATGATTCTTACGTAAATAGCGAAACGGTCCAACTAATTAAATATAAATTTTGGTTCCTCTCGATTCAGAAAATCGGTATACAAGGCTTTTCATCTTTCTAGGCAGTTTGGAGGAAGTTTAAATTCATAGCTTGATGTTTATACAGAATGACTACAAAAACTGTTGGAATATATAATAGGAATATTAACTTTGTTACTTCCTAAAATATAGCGACGGAAAAGCTGCACAAAAAGCTGTCACCAACAGCTTGACTAGACCACAGCCCCTTGTTCAATCGAGCTGAAGCAGAGCATGACCTCAGGCTAGTCGACAGAAAAGTAAAAAAAGGAGCTATACAATAGCAGCTTTAAACATTGGGTGGGAATATATCTCAAACCACCAACGATGGAAGTGGCCCTGGCTAACTAGGGTGTACATTATGTTTCCATGACATGTTGCGCCAAAATGACACACCAAGACCGTTAGAGTAACCCAGCATTTCTATTTGTCGAGGGTTACACATAATGGCACCGTGTGAGGAAACCGGTTTGGCTGTCGGGCGAAATGATAATGCTGGCGTCTCTTTTCGTTTACCCGGATTTATTTACATTGTGGCCATTTTTTAGAGCAATCATGAACGTAATACTGGCATGTATCACACCCTGAATGTATACACTACAGGAATGCTCACACCCTGTGCATAAAAAATAAATCCTGCATTGCAGTTAATACTTACAACACCGGTATAAATTTAAAAATCAACGGAGAGAAAAGCCTCTTTGTGGGACTCCAGAAAAAAAAGTTTTATTTCGGAATATGTGTTCTTTAGAGTGACCGTTTTCTTTTAAACAAATAACACACTATTATAATAAACCATGGCCTATATTTTAGAAGTCCTATAGCTCTTCAAAAGCAACCCATGCCTCACCAAATGAAATACCTTTGAGAAATCTACTAATTCTTCAATTCCAAAGGCTATATTTCGGAATTGGGGCACAATAAATTCTACTGATGAAGAACCATTTTTCCAAAGCCAAATGGATTAATCAGTTTGGGTTTATGAAAACAGAATATAGGTCTGGTATGCAAACCCTTTTGTTATGCTTTTAACTACATAGGCAGGTCCGAGACTGGTCTATAACTAGCGACATACTTAGGATCTCATTATTTTCAAACATAACGGCTATTTTAGATAGCTGTGTGTTTATATCTTCTGTAAATAATGATGTAATAAAGTTAGTGTTTAATATAGGTGCATCTGCAGGTGTTACGTTTTGCGCAGCGTGTTTCACTGGCCCAACTCTGATATCATCAATGTCTAGAAATTTGCCATAATTTAAGTTAGGTATAGCAGTGTTACTTCATCCAGTATTGTAGAATTCCGAAACAGTGTTCGTGCGTTCAGAACACGCTCATATTCCTGTGCATTCCTGAACGACCCTTCGGCTTTCCCATTTTTGAAAAATTCCTTGCGAGCATTGCCTAGGTCTGTCCGAGCTTGGTTTTTGGCATTTATCTTCAAGTTTAGGACTTGGTTGCATGATTGATTGCGGTGGAGAAATGAGTAATGACTTTTATAACGCCATGGCTGCCGCTCTTCATATTTAAAAATGAATTATAGTATTATGTTCCAGCTTGTTATTTGCATTAATGAATGGGTTGCGAAACTGCATAAAAACCTCCCATCATAGGCTGCCCGAGCCGTTATAAACGTTTCTACAACTTTTCATTCATTTATTTTATGTCGCATTATTTACGCATCGTTTGTACCTTCCGCTTTCAATCTCTTATAGGGGGGAGGTGTATTGCGGCGGTGAAAACAAGGATTCCTTGATTGCAGAAAAACTGAAAGAAGCTTCAACTCATTGATTCTTAGTTTGAGGAAGTTAGCGGATTAATAGAATATACGCACGCTGTGAGCATTCAAATTAGTCCCCAACGGAATAGAGGCTTCGCCTTCTTTCACGATAATGTCCCTCAAAGGTGGTTCAGCATCGCCGGAGAAAACAGGGATGCCATGTTCGCAGAAATATTGAAATAAGACAGCTGGTAAATGCGTGGTAACACATAGTTGGCCGATCATCATGAAGACGCGAGCTCTGAGAATTCAGTCAACACCACATTGGAGCTTCGAATTCCTTCCAGATAATATCAAGTAAAAGCTTTTGTGCATCATTTTTTGTGGCAGCTTTTCTTTCGCCTTCAATGCGGTACTATACAGTGGCACAATGTGACGATACAACTTCCCTTGAAAAATATAAACCAGCCAACGCTCATTATGTTACTTTACCCCATTTTAGCCGATCATTTATCACACCCGGTGGCTATGAGAATTCAAAAAAGTGGCTACTGTAATAGAGGCGTTGCTTCCTTCTCGATCAATGCGATAAACGTATTCGAGAACAGTCTTTTGTGGTTGCCTCTTCTTCTACTACAAACGTTGTCATACGGGAGCATGAAACAAGCATACGATATTCGGAGAAATATTAAAAGCAGCCACAGCTCATAAATATATTCTTTTTTAGGAAGTTATCCGGTCACGTAGAGCACACACGGGAACTGAGCATTCAGAAATGTTTCCACCGCAACAGACTTCGCCTTCCTTTCCCATAATGACGGTGAAAAGTAGTTGAGCATAGTTGTTACGTCCGCATTATCTTACAAGGCGGTCTTATGCGGTTGGGCGTAACAAGGATGCAACATTCACACGAATTTGAAAAGCAGCCACAGCTTATAAATTTGTAGTTATTGCAGGTTACCCGTTTATTTAAAAACACGCGCATACTGACTAGTCAAAGGTGTCGTCACCGGAAAAGAGGCCCTGCCTTCCATGCCGATTATGAAAAAAAAATATATTATTGGATATTTTCTTACGGCCGCTTTTCATTCTCCTATAAGGGTGTGTTAGGAAACGGAAGAAAACGAGGCAACGTTTTCACAGATACACTGAAACCAGCCACAGCTCATATACCTTCGGTTGCAGCAAGTTAGGCGGTCACATAGAACACACGCGGAATCTGAGCATTCCAAAAAGTTTCAACTGCTATTCACACTTCGTTTCATCCCAGATAATGACAATAGAAGGTGCAGGACTAACATTTCTTTCAGCCTCTTTTAACAGCGGATCTGCTGTACAAGAAGCAAGTCCCGTAGTGCAGCACAAAATACCAGGAAAATGCAAAGCGCTCATGAACGCGTGCCTCGCTCCGACAACCGAGCGTTCCGGGCACGCAAAACGGCTTCAGCAAAGAAAAGAAAAAGAAATTTTAGGACTGTTCATATCCAGCATGTCGATATCGATCTATATGGCGATGTATATGGCGATGTCTATTACTAGCACAGTGCACAGCAAAGACGAAATATGTAAAAAACAATTCAAAACTTCTACAAATGCGCTGGTGACGTGTCCTTTCGTACTGACGTATAAAAGAATCCTACTCCTTTACCATGGTTCAGGCTTTGAGCGTTTTAGTGCAAGCTTCACGAGTTCAGCTTGCGGAAGTCCGCAATTGTGAGGATGACCTTGCATCAACCATTTGCCGCGAAGAAGAAAACGACGTCTTCTATGTATATGAAGACGATTACCAGCCCTACAACTATGCAAATAAACAATGTTGCTCAAAGTTAATAATGTGTCCGGCAATTCTCACCTACAACAGCTTTTTCATTCAAGTCAGTCTTGCGAGAGAGTGCAACATTCCCTCATATTTTTTCTCATACAAGGCGGTGTTATACTGCAGGAGGTAGGAAGTATGTCATGTTCGCAGAAATATTGAAACCAACACAACCTATATATGTATTGTTACCGCCAAATAGCCTGTTATTTAAAAGATGTGTGCTCTGAGCATTCAAGAAAATTGCTCTGCAAGATAGGTTTCATCTCCCTTCCTCGTCATGACAATACTAGATACCTTGTCATCTTTTCTTGCTGCCACTTTTCTTCAACAAGGCGGTGTTAAACGGCGGCACCACACAATGATCAGGGAACAGGTCATATACATTCTGGTATAAATTAGGTTAAGCAGTAGTTTAGAAGGCACGCGGGGACTGAGCACTATAAGAAGTTTGCGCCACCATAGGTACTTCGCCCTCCTCTACGATTATGACATTAGTAGGTACTTGCGCATCGTTGCTTAAAGTGGTCTTTAGAAGCCTGGTTTTACTCTTCATAATAACCACTTAAGAGAAAATATAAACCAACTAATAAACATCCTAATGAAATTTACATACTATGCACTGCGCGCCTACCACCAAACATGTACAAATTATTCATATAGGAGCTGAAAAATGATTAAGTTTGTGCTATTTCAGTTTGGTACAAGGAACAGGCCGCAATGTGAAAAAACTAGAGGTTCACAGACCAAGATTTACATAAAAGTAACAAAAAATTTAAAACCGTATACAAACAGACCTAAAACATCACAGCAGGTAGGCCATCAATTCACTTCAGCATCAAACAAGTAATTAAAATATTTAACGTTCTTTTTGCCAGAAAATAGTTCTCCTCAAAAAACCGTGCTTTACAGGAATTCGAATAAGAATTAAGCTGAATATTTGGCAGCAGCGCCCAGCAGGTAAGATATCTTTCACAAATCTTACTCAAGAAATGGCGCCAACAGAGTTTACAGTTTTTACAGATGGCTCTCAAGATAAAACAATAGCACCAGCTTCTAAAATTTCACACAATGCTGAAAAATACTGGAACCGAAACAATATAAATTTATGGGGTATAGAACTATTTATGGGCAGAGCAAATAACTATGCTAAAAGCTATCGAATACTTCAAATGTAGCAAAACAAGGGAACGTAGAACGTAGAATCGGGAATAATCGTTTTCAATGACACTACCACTGACGCAGTGTGTATCCACCATGGCGAATTACCCGGAGTGAAGGAATATAAATATTTGGGAGTGTGAATAAACAACGGGAAAAACTACTTAAGCACTCACGCGGAGCCACTTCAGGGTAAGGGATAACAAAACGCAGCGATAATGAAGCACAGAGTTGTGCGGGGGTATTACAAATATGAAGTGTGAGAGGAATGTGAAAGGAGCAGTGGTTTCGGGTCTCACATTTGCTAATGCTGTACTCTGCTTAAAATAAGACGGTATATCAGGCATTGAAGTGAACCGGGCAAAGGTAGGCCGTTCGCCCGCAGGAGCGCAAGGAAAAACAAACTAACGAAGCAGTGCAGGGAGATATGGGCTGGGCGTCACTTGAAGTCAGAGAAGCGTAGAGTAAAATGTGGTTTGAGAGGAGGTTGAGAGCAATGGATGAACGTAGGTGGGCAGCTACGGTTTTTAGGTACCTATACTTGAAATGCGTGGACACGCAGTGGTTAAGAAAGACTAGAAGGCTAACGATGAAATACGGGAAGAACAGTTGATAATCTAAACAGCGAGGGTAACCAAAAAAAGGCAAGGCAGATAGGAACGAATAAACGGAGAAAAAAATCGAAGCTAAAACGTCGTCAGAGATGTACAGGGCTAAAAAAATGGACATCAGAAAGGAACATTTGTAGGATAATTTTCAGCGCAGTGGTTCGCTTTTTCAGGCTACAGGAGGTCGTGTGCGAACCAAGAGTTTTGTGGTGAAGTATTCACAAACTGATGGGGTATGCGTGGTCTGCCAAAAAAAAACTATGGGGAACATAGTGCTAGAATGTGAGGGTAACCATCCAAATCTACTTGAGGGAGGTATTAGGCTTCCAGAGGCCCTAGGATTTAGGGTAGCACAGAGGAAGTTAAGTTCAAGGCTGTCGAGATGACGAAAACAAGATTAGAATGCTGGTGGGCGAAAATTAGAGAAGGAAATATTGCGTATACAGCTCCCACCTGTAACAGAAAATAAAGAGTATTTTCGGCCTAAAGTTTTTTGTGCCTGCCGTAAGCAGCGCTAGTATTAAACCAAGAGTATAAAGCATGGGTGTATAAGTCCTTTTTGCTAACATGACGTGTCATCACCCCGCTACAAAGGGGAAACCAATAGCAATCATCATCATTAGTAAAATCGAACTGATTAGTGAACCGGGGCCCCGGTACAGGACAGGAGAGTAAGAGCAATTTTTTACGTTAACAAAACGCCATCAAAAGTACATCAGGATTTGTTCTGTACGCCTGGAAGGGTTGGAAAACATTAAACAGCTGCTTGTACACATTCATTCGATTCGATTTCGATTTCTTGCATTTCGATTCTTGTAATATATGCCTGTATACTTTTTATTGCGTTTGTTAACGAGTATATGAAAACTTAAACGCAGCAATCCCTGACCGGTCATGTTTCTTTGGGTATAGGGCTGTACCCGAGCCGTGTCATTAAACTTTTGGGTGAGTCCAGGCGGGCAGCCCAACATGAAAGCAGGCATGGGCCTGCCCGGGTTGTATCGAATCGGCGCCAGTAGTACTCTACAATAGTTTAATAGAGCCGGCACCGTCTAATGCAAGGGGAAGACCAATATTACCATGAAGGAACAAGTTACGAATTGGGAGGCAAAAAAATGGTCTCAGGCACCGCAGAACAGGAGCGGTTGCAGTTCAATGCAAATGAATATGTCTTCCAGTAGACCTAGTGCGGTTTTAATGAGAATGACAGAAATCTAGTATTGATAAGGAACCAGCTAGTTCGCAACCTATCATCCCCGCCGTTATAGTTGCCAAAACACCGACAATGTAACAAGTATAGATGAGACGGTTAAGGCAATATTTACCCTCCTCTTGTTCTATATGGTAGGTGTTCTTTAAATATTCTAAAAATATAGAAATACAATATTCTTACCCACCATGACTTGCAAAATAGGTCAATTGTATATCCCCAGTGCATTTACTACATATTGCAGCCAAAGCCATCTGCTGCAGAAGTAAATGTGTTACTTGTTTAAAGCAGTGGTCGTCCCCCCACACGAAGTTAGGTACGCCCATCATCATCGTGTAAATCTGTGTGCATCTAAAACTACCAGCCCCGGCTCGGGCAAAAATGGCCCCCGTCTGCTTTGCGCCTTTTTTGCGCGTCAAAATTCATCCCGTAGAACCTGAAAGACCACTTTACGCTATGAGAGAAACTATCTTTTTTGCCTCCGGCTAGAGAGTCGCAAAACCGCGGTATTTTTTCTCGGGGTTAAATGCCTAGCCGCGCCCTATGCCGGAGGAGTGCATGGCTGGCCCTTACCAACCAAGTAAGACCGAGTAAAACCTTGAACGGAATGCAGACGTGCCACGCCACGTCGAGGCTACAACGGAAACGATCACTCGTACATCTACTGAGTACCGAGCTCGAGACCACTGACGCGCTCGGCGTTCATTGCGGAAAGTGTCCGCGCTGCCGTTATAAAGTTGCTAAAGGCAGTGGCTGAGCTCAGACGGCACTTCTCACAGACTGCGATGAACTCACTGGAGGCAATGAATGAGCTCCAACGGAAAGACACCGAACCCAGGAAGATGAAAGAGGAGATAGGTCAGCTGCTCGAAGGAGACGTATTTGAAGACGAATAATAAAACGCCTTGCAATAAATACCATGAAGGAATAGGCGGACCTTCAGTTGTCTTCGTTCGACGTGTAACGACGTGTCAGCATCCAGCATTAGATGTATGGTCAACGGAATTTTGCCACTACTCCTCCCATGTGAGATGGCACACGTCGACCACGGAAGCCGTTGGGCCGAAGTCAATCAAGATATCCCAAAACCACTTTATCCTTCCCCACATTGTCCATCAGAGGAGCGATGAAACCACTCATAGCCCTCTCTGGTTTCAGCCAAGGGACCGGCCGTGCAGCAGCGAGTTACATCGACGTTCACGTGTACCGCACTGCTAAAACAATGCAAAGACGTATTCTAGCGGTTTACGTACTTCGAAACGTCTACACCCTTGGCTTTTTATAGAGTGAGGCCAGCAGGCCCAATTGAAGTATAGCTTCTCCAAGAAAGCAGTGCACGACTACGTTTGGTTTGCGGCGACAGGTGACAAGTGAGAGCACTTTTTGGCTCTAAAAAAGACGAAAAGACGGCCGAGTCGATTACCCTCAACCATTGGTCTACCAACATTTGTGAACTCGCGTTTGAGGAGCAATTCATTACAACAGACCAGGGTCATTTATCATGAGAAACTGGTGATGACGCTAAACTCAAGGACATAACAGCACAAGACATCAGCAAGGCAGCCTCAATATCCCACAGGAATGCCAATCTTGAAAAACCAAATGATTGATTGTATAGTTTAATGCACCCAAGCTACACAAGAAAGGAGGTCCGCCGTAGTGGTAGGATCCGGATCAATTTTGATTATCGGGGGGATCTTTAACGCCCGCCGAAATATCAAACACATAGGCGTTTTTGCTTTTCCGCGAAAAACAATGTAATAAAGTCCCCGAAAGGATGATCAGCTTCACTTCAAGTGAATCGCCAAATACGTAAAGTCTAGGAAGTGGACGAAATCGTAGACTGCGGCCTACGGTTGGAGTAGACCTTCGTTCCAGACTTCAACAAGGGGGAATCCTTATCGAACTTTTCAAGACGCTGGAGAGACCCGATTCTAGTTGTAGTCCAGGGGATTCACCCAAATGCGAATATGAGTCCTTACAATTTCTCTAGAACGAAGCCCTGAACCACCCTTGATAACCAGTGCCCGCAATTGTGAGGAGGCGGCGAGGCCTGGTCAATAAGCTGCAGAGCAGTATTTTGAGTTTACCTTCACCACAAATTCAACTTATCGGGAACAAGAACCTTTGAAAATCGAACACAAAGCAGACGGAAGATCGATATAGCAACACTGCTAGACACGCTGCCCATAGGCTACCCTAAAACAGAAAGTTTGAGTTCCTCTACACCATTTTGGTACCTTATAGACAAAAAAATGTAATGAAACATGGACGGACTTATCATTTGGAGCATTCTTTTCCTTGGCGGCGCCGGGCTGCGCTGAAAGCTGCACGAAGAAGGAAGCACCGCTGGAAAGGAAGAAGCAGCACTTCATGATAGCTTTCAAAGATTCAGTTGAAGAGAGAAAACACACCGTAAAGATGGTGGACAAATTATTTATTGCTGTTGAAAACGCTTATTTATAAAGATGAAGGGAGTTGGGCTAAAAAGTGGAGCAAGTTTGGCCATCCTGTTCCGGTCGGCCATGGGCTGTGGCTGCAGTCTCCACCGGGCTAACCAGACTTCTGGTTTTTCGAGCTGGCTGCAGGTCAGCGCGCGCTCCGAATGCTCAGGAGAGGGGGAGAGAGGGGTGACGAGAAGCTTGGACGGACATGTCTAAACTAGGTGGCTGGTGGTGTTGGGAAAGTTGCAATATTTACTGTGGAATGGGTAGACGGTAGGCGAAACATAGTGAAGGCCAGTATGATTTTGGTACGCCTGTGTTTTTAGGCGGCGCCATCTATGGGCGTCGGGGGCTGTGAGGTAGGCGTATGATGGGTGATTTAGTCGTCGGCGTTTCGGTAGTAGGCAAAGATGAATGAGTGCGTTGGTGGCAGGGGGTGGAGGGTTAGGTCATCATGGGCCCGTATGTCTTTGGTCTCCTCTGGAAATGCCCAGTGAGTTCGCGAGCGGTGGCGTGTGCCACCTTGTTCCCAGGAAGAGATGTGGGACCAGAGATCGCTACTATACGGGCCGTTGGAAGCGCTGATCGGCGTGCTAGGATGTTGGAGCCAATGCGAATAATGCCTCCCGCGCCGTAGTGGTAGCAAGCGGTATAGAAATCGGTCAGCAATGTGATGCCCGATGAAGGTGCGTTGGTGATAGCCAAAGCGAATGCAGCCTCTTCTGTGGTGTCAATGGATGCCGCCGGTATTGTGGCAGAAGCTGCGCTAGCGGTGGTTGAGTGGATTGCTGCTACAGCAAGTGCCGGTTATGTGCGGTGTGGGGCTGCGTCAGAGTATTAGGTATTAGTATCGACGCCTTACGTTTTGAGGAGTTGGCGAGCGCGATGTTGGCGGCTTCGTACGTTGTAGAGGGGGGGCATTGTTTGGGTAGGGGAGGGACATGAATGTTCTCTCGGGCTGCTGTCGAGAGGCTGCGGAAGGGGTCGGGAGTGGAGCCGTAGGGCTCACCCCTACCAACTAGCTCCAAATGGTTGGAGCTGGTTGGTGGTCTGTGCGCCAATCACTTCCGACAGGGTGTTGTTGCACGCAAGCTGGAGGATTCGTTGTGTGGATTTGTAGGCTGGTTGTCTTAGCGCTTACTTGTATGCTTCGCGTATGAGTATGTCGATCTTTGGTAATTCTTGTGATTTCAATGCCAGATGGGGTGCTCCGTAAGTGATGGGACTCCTGAGCATAGTTTGTCGTATGCGATATGTGTCTGCCTGTTTGAGGCCGTGGCGGCAAGAGCATACCCGTTGTATTAGGTGAGTCGAGCCACCGTTCTCTGCAGGCGTGGGAGGAATGGTGCCCCCGATCCATAGCGTAACATTTAACTGCTATGATGCGTAGCGGTGGTACTGTAGGGACTGTGTGGCCATGGAATGATATTTCACAGACTGGTTGTGCTTGTAGCGGGCGTCCCTGCAGTCTTCTTCGGAGTGTTGGAAGGGCCAACTCGGCTGGCGCGCAGTGAAAACCACATGTGCTGACATAGGACGTGTCAATGCCAGTAGCTTGCTGCGACTGTCTTGTTGGGCCGGGGGCCTTTGTTGCTCCAAATGGAAATATCGTCTGGATAGGGCGCATGGGAGATATCTGGGATGTTTGAGAGCAGTGGCGGGAGTGCGGAAATAGCAATATTAAAGGGACACTGAAGTGATTTGTAAACATTGCGGGATTACTAGCGCAAATTGTAGTTCGGAGTCCGTAGGCATTGTTTCGACCACTCTGGCCGCGTTTACGCGAATTTATTTAGTAGAAAAATCAATTCGAAAATGCTGTCCTCCTCTCTTTACGCTCGCCCATTATCTGTGGCGTTTTCGTGTGACGTCAGCAGGAGATGAGCTGGAAAATGGCTGCGCTACTGCACGCTTCGCCGACCAGCCGACCTACCGATCGAGTCAGTCGGCCCAGCGTTTCGTCCGCCGGCCGCCGACGGGTCGTCGCTATTCGCTCGCTCAATTGAAACTAAGCCACAACACCTTTGTGAATGAAAGAATGTGCCTTTCCTTACTTTGTTAGTTTGTACACCGTGTCAAACTCAGAGTCCGGGTCGCTCCACACAAGTGCACATGCGACGCTTCGCTGACTTTACGCTAGTAGGAAAATCTAAGGCCAATTGAAGGCGGGAGAAAAGTCAGCGAAGTCAATATAGGTACTAAGAAAATAAAATCACCTGAAACGTTTACCGTACAGCGCAAAACTAGGGAGCAGGAAGCACTTTTTTGCGCTGGGTGAACAAGCACAGCGGTCAGCAGCACGACCACACAGCAACGAACGCTTTTCCGTCTAAGAAATGCAATTGCTAGACCTGAGATATTGTGGAAGCTTTGGGGACACTTACTGCAGGAGTGATATAGAACAAATAGTCACATAAAGTACTTAAAATGCTTAAAATAAATAAAAGTGTAAACTGGTCATACATTATAAACCTTATATATCCTACCTAACCAGCGCCGGCTAGTGGCCTAGCGGTCTGAGGCGCTGCACTTTGTTTTGAAAGTCGCAAGTTCGAATCCCCGAGGGTACATGTATTTTTTTTTTGTAAGTTGATTTTTTCGTATGCGGCCGATGTTTTCTGAACTTAGTTCACCATTCTTGGGCCGTAACGTTCACTGCTCCACGAGCGAGATCGCAGAACGCGCGCATACTGACAATGACGCGCTAGCGAGTTCTCGTTGGCGTGCTGTTGCCACAAGCACCGACTGCTTGCGGGCAGTGGGCCCAGGCCTGAATCAGCACACCCTTGGCCTGGTGCGAACTAGCTTTTTACGAACAGACATGAGTGAGGCAGGCTCCGAATATGCGGGAAAAGCGCATGGCATTTGAGAGTCTGCGGTGACGCGGAGGGCGTTCATCCACTGCGTAGGCCTCGTCTAGTGATTTCTACGATTCCAAGCCGCCCTGGGAGGTTCATCTTAGACATTTGACTGCCGACAACATGGCAGAAGCGCGGTACGGCGATAATTGAGAAATCGAGAGTGTCCATCCAACAACGCCATCACATGTCAAGCATGTTGTTTTACAGAACCGAAACCGAAACCGAAACTTTTGATTGCTAACCTTGGGCATCGTCCAATCACGGTGCCCCCCCCTCCTGACGTCACAGCCTTTAGTTGGTGCGGCCGCCGCAAACCGCGCATAGTAGTTTTTCTTCTTTCGCGCTTTGTAAAATAATTACCGATTTGTCAACCAGATAAACGATGAATAGTGTGTTAATTTGAGCCAGTCTACACAGTGCAAGCAAAAACGGGAGCTTGACGAATTCACTTCAGTGTCCCTTTAAATAGCGGGCGGAAGATGATGGACCCTGGTGGGGTTCCCTGGGCAGGATTGCTAAAGTGATAGGATCGAAGCGGGCCGATGCTCATAGTGGCCGTAGGATTAGTTAGTATCCTGCGGACGAAGTTGTAGTGGACTGGCCGCAGCGTGCAGTTTATAGTTGTTTGAGAATTGCGGTGTTGGACAAGTTGTCCAACGATCCTTTAGCATCCAACACCAATAAGCTGCATGGGTGCGTCTTGCTGAGCGTATCGATGATATTCTGTTTCAGTTGTAGGTCAATATCTTGTGCTGATAGATGCGCCCGGAAGCTAAACGTGGTGTGCGGGAGTTGTTCTCTGTTGTTGAAGTGGGTATTTAGGCTGCGTGTAACAAGGTGCATTATGTTAGCGAGATTGGGCATAGGGTATCGTGGTTAACATGCTTGTTGGGCTTGGCGAGTAGGCTTACGTCGGCATGGCGCCCTTGTGGGGCTAGCCTGTAATTGTCCCAGTAGTGCCAGCAACATTCAAGGAGGGTGGCGCTGTGTTCTTGGTTCAGTTCGCAAAGGAGTTTGTAGGTGATGTGGACGCGGCCCGAGCCGGTTTTGCGAGTAAAGCTTGATAGGTCCCCTAGAAATTGGGTACGGGTGAAAGGGGCTTCTAGGGAGTCGTTCTCAGTTCCCTTGTATTCCTTGAGCGCCGAATGTATTAATCAGTTGTGAACGGTCCGTTTCGTAGCGAGGCCAGTAGGTTGTCGGGGTATTTGGGGATGGTTATGGATGAGCCGAGAGATTGTTTGCTTGCCGGATGTTTTGGAGGTGGTGGTGCTCATGACACTTCGAGGAATGAGCCCTGCTCGTTTGGCCATGAGCGTCCCGTGGAGTTGATCGCGAAAGGTGCGCCAGTTTTGATTTTGTAGTGGCCTGCCACAATCTATGGCGGATTTGGTACGTTGTTCTATGCGACGTTTTTGGTTGTGGTTACGTTTGTTGCGTAGCCAGCGGTTTAGGAGGTGACGTCTCGCTCCCCATAGTCGGCCTAGGAGAGCTGCAACTGCCGGGAGTTTTGGAGTTCGGTGAATGCTTTTAGTTCGCCGAGACTGAGGTTTCAAGAGCCTCTGTGGCCAGCGGTACAAGGCTTCCACATGTGTGAGCTCTCAGCATGGGAGAGGATTCCCGCGGAAAGCTTTCAAATCTGTCAATTTAGCTGCCTTATTTCGTGTCTATGATGAGTAGAGGGAAGCGCTATCTTGATAACGTGATGGTTACTTTGTAAGGTATCCGGTAGAAGACTTCAGGTGAGAATATTGGTATGAACCACAAACGTTTTTTTTGGGATACAGTCCCGCGTAACGCTTGTGCCTATGCGGTTGGGTTGCGTGACGACGTCGTTCTGCAGCGTCAAATGGTGTTGCAACGAGGACTGTAGCAGCACTGTGCTCTTTTTAGTCGTTCGCAGTTAGCCCCAAGTGACATTGGAGGCATTGAAGTCGCACAGAATAATGCAGAGATTGGACTTGGCTTGCCGGGCTGTGGCTTTCAATAAAGTTTAGATTTCCGTGTGGGAGTGCGTTTGGGGGCTGTGAATATATGTTGAATTAAGGCACGGTCCGTCGATGATAGGATTGCGACCACTTGTGCGGTGAGTGTGCGGGCAACTTGGAGAGACGTACGGGAGTTGGGATAGTGTTCTTGTAGCGTCGAAGGATCTCAGTGTTGGGGAGGCGGTATATGTTTCCTAGAGAGCAATCATGTTCACTGGTGTGGTAGCACGTCATGTTCGAGTGCCGCCTTTGCTTTAATGGGTTGGCAGTTGCACTGATTTATAGTGATAGTGGGTTGGGTGGGTGTCTTATTTTTCATCTTGCGTACAAGTTTGTGGTTTGGCGTGGGTTGTCGAAATTTATTATGCCCTGTAGTTGTCAGCTGCGTTCATTGAAGGTGTGAATGAATGTCTCTGTAGAATCCATGAACATCTTGGAGAAATGAGGTTTGACCTTCTCGTTCATTTTCGTACCTCGGGGAAGAAGTAGGCATTGAATCGTGCGCCGATGATTTTTTTATTTGGACTGCAGTTATAGTCGCACACGAGGAATGTAGAGCAAGAAGCGGAGGAGATGGTGGAGTGGAGCCTTCCGCTACTTGAGGTTTAACGCGAGCAAGTAGTTGGGCGTTATGCTTTTTGAGCGTAGATAGCATGGCGAGAAAGCTGGAGTGGCTGGTAAGAGTACGACGTTCAGAGGTGGTAGTGGGTTGGTGGTTGGCTGAAGGGGTTGGAAAGGCTGGGTGGTTGCGGCTGAGTGTTGAGCAGGAGGAGCGAGCGCCGCGGTAGCGGGCCAGCTTGCCTGGTTGGGGGCCTGTAGTTGGTCTTCTGTGCGGGGAGTTGCGGCAACAAACGGCGTGGACAGTCCTTGCCCGGCGTGGTGCGTGGTAGGAGGCACAGCTGGTACTTCGGGTCGCAAGAGTGACTTGGTGGTGGGTTGTCTATTCCGCAGTTCAGGCACTTTGGGTGTCGGAAGGGGGGCACACGTCTGCCCGATGTCAACATTCACCGCACCCGCGGCACACTTGCACCGATCGGTGGAAAGGGCGGCACTGAGTTAACACACTGCCGACTTTCGCGTAAAGCGGGACGAATTTTGATTGAAAAGGTAGGAGTGCTGACCCTGTTTCGCCCATTATGCGGGCGTTGAGTAGAGTTGGTTCATTTTCCTGAAGGTACTCCATGACGTCGTCCTCGGTGATGGCTTGGTCGAGGCCCTTGACTTATCCCGTGGCTGGAGCCTAAGCTGGCTTATTTACGTAGAAAACGCAAGTAGTGGGTGGTGAGGTGCAGGTTTTCAATTTCGCTGAGCATGTTTGCGAGGTCCGCGTCGGTTGTCCTCGCGATTACAACGTTGTGAACGGGTTGGAAAAGCTGCTCGTCGCAGCAGCCGGCAATGCTTCGACGAGCCGCGATTTCAGGGCGTACAAAGTAGGCCAAGCAATACCGGCGTGGTGACCAAGTTGTCGAGGCCGAAAAAAATTCCCCGCATTTCCCCTAGGGGAAGAATGTGAAAGTGCGAATGCACGAGTTGAATTTGCGCGGTTCGGTAGTGTTCGCGAAAGAGAGATCACACACACACACACACACAACTACAAAGAAAGAAAGATGCATTTATTCACAGACACCTATTTGTGTTGTCGTTGTACTTGATTGCTAGAGCGGATCTCAGCTTTGAAATTTCATGTCAGTACTCCTTTAAGCGGGTGCATTAGCCCTTCTCACGCCCAATTCCTGGCCAATACCCCACGTGGGTATGTGCCATGTCAGCGGCCAGGCAGCGCGCGCCCATCTCCCCCCGTTGCCAAGGAAGACGAGGAGATTCCTGGCTTATCCCCCACGTGGGTATGTGATGCGGACATCGCCGGTGGACGCAGGTTCAGGGTCGCTTAAGAAGTGCATTGCACTTAAAAATAGGTTTGTCAGGTATGTTTGGTTCACCCTGGTATCGAATGGTGCCTGATGATGTTAAACATTCGCTAGTGGTGGTCTTTTGGGCGAATGCAGCGTGAATCCACTGAAGTTGAGTCAGAAAGCGAGAGCCCAAACGAGGAGTATTTGCCTTCGTCTGCCCTCTGGTGGCCGATCCTTCAACTGTCCTTTCTCGCAAAACTTTTACTTATGGGAGAAGGGAGAAAAATAAGCGTGTTGGCGCCAACGTAGAATTCTGCTACCTATGGTAGGACGCAGTAAGTAGTAGTTTCACTGCAGCACTTACCAATTATTCCAAAGGAGACGGGAACGTTGCGGGCACTAGAGGTTGTTCATTCTCCCGGTGGGTGTGCGCTAATCATCACAGCCATAATCGTTAGCATTGGGCAATAACTAGTTACTAGTGACGCGTTACCGGTGATTAGTTACTTTTCTCAGTAACTTGTAACTGTAACTAGTTACTTTTAAGTTAGAGGAACTTGTAACTTTAACACTGTTACTTTTTTATGGGGTAACTGTAAGAAAAAATACCGTTCCAGTTACTTCATTTCTAAAAAAAAATGTCCAACAGCAACATTCGTTAACGGCCGATGTACAGTTCGAGCTTTCCGCTTTTTCGGACTTTCTTCTGCAGAGCCTTCGCTGCTTCTTGTATGCGAGCTCACTCCCTTCGCATGGTTGAAAAACAGCTGGACTAGAAATGTTTAGGCGTGCACGTGTGCGTGGTGTCCCACGCGGTCAGCTAAGGGATCGAACTTTTTTAAGTATAAGCTGCAGTATTTCCCTAAGCAGGGCGATGTCACTCTCACCTAAACCATATTTAACGCTGCGACACGCGCCTAACCGCACGTGGACGCATGTTGACGCCAGAACACGGAGCACGATGCTGCACCATTTTCGCCACATCTGGAGCGAAGTAAAAGTGTTTGACGCAAAGGAGAGCAGGACAAAAAAAAACATTCAGAAACACACCACAACGTACTGAATTCTTTGCACTTTCGCAGAAGCTTGGAAAACTACGATCAGTGCGTCGCTTTCTCATTAGCGAAGTGCAGCCCCGTTTGTGGCGTCATAAAACTCCGCGGGGAATCTTTCGGCGTCCCCGCGCTCGTCCAGCCCTCTGCGCACTGTAGAGTGTTCGATTCACAAGTCGCAGTTGCTTGCCATCATTGTTCGCGTTTGAGACCCCTGGCCGTGTTTGGGACCACGTGTTTGGAATTCCTGGTCAAGAGGCTTCGTCGGGCGGTCAACAACACCCGAAAGAGGTCGCGGAAGTAATGAATTTCAGGCCCCTTCACACATACCACGACCCCAACACACCACCCACATTTTGACCTACAGACGCCTGGCCACACTGCCGCTGCACGAGGATATATTCTTGGAAAGCATCGCGACTTCGTTTCCAGAGCTGGAGCAGAAACGAATACTGGCGCTACATGAGTTTCTGAATGTTGGGCGCAAAGAATGCTTGGGCGAGTTTCGTTCCGCCAACGACTTAAAGCAAACAAATGGGACGGGCTCTGGGATCGGGGACGTGGTCGCTGTGAAAGGCTGGGCTAGTGAGAACAGTGTTTCCCGGTCGAGGTGACAAAAATCGCCTTTGTGAGGACAGGGGGCGCAGGAAAAAAACCGTAGAGCGTCCAGTTCGCCTTCTATTCCCTTTGGAAATAACCTTGGCTCATTCCGGGGGTTGGGGTGGCTGGGATGCTGGGGCGGGCGAACGACTCCGAGGGCCTATGGACAAACGCCGCTTCAGCAATAGCTCAAATTGATCTCCGTCTTTGACGACAAGAAAGAAATAAAATGATAACGCAACGCTTTTTTTGGTATCTTTCACAAACAACTCGACATCCGAAGTACTCCCACATCCCTTTTCCTTTTCCTCCGAAGGGCCTTCCGGCAATCAAGCACCCTTTCCACTTTTTCGCCTTCTCCCTCACTATGCAAGGCGGTCACGCGACAACACTGTAGGTGAAAATAAATTTAATTGACATTGATTGTTTCGTCTGTTTTGTCATCAGCTCGGTATAGCATAAGCTCGTCCTCCGCGTTCGTACATTTTTCTAAACGTCTGGCAGCCTTATCTGTCGACAGAGAGCAAGTGCAACCGCTACCTGGGTCCTCATGCCGTCGTACTTTTCTATTTATTAAGCTAAATCTCGTTGTCTAATAATGAGTTTCATACAGTAACGGAAAAATAACGACGTTACATTTTTACAGTAACTGTAACTGTAAATGGTTACTTTTGGAAACTTCGTAAATGTAACTGTAACAGAGTTACGTTTTTGGGTTGGGCAACTCTAATTGTAACACTGTTACTTTTTTTCGGTAACGTGCCCATGACTGATCATCCTGTAGATTCTTGTGGAATCAAACGTATCATCCGGTTTCGGGCTGCCATGCGTCGTTCTTAGCTACTGCTAAGTCATCAGATCGGTTTAGTATAAGCTCGTCCTCCGCGTTCCTACATTTTCTAAACGTTCGGCAGCCTTATCTGTCGACAGAGAGCAAGTGCAACCGCTACCTGGGCCCTCATGCCGTCGTACTTTTCTATTTATTAAGCTAAATCACGTTGTCTAATATACAGTTTCATACAGCAACGGAAAAATAACGACGTTACTTTTTTACAGTAACTGTAACTGTAAATGGTTACTTTTGGAAACTTCGTAAATGTAACTGTAACAAAGTTACGTTTTTGGGTTGGGCAACTCTAATTGTAACACTGTTACTTTTTTCGGTAACGTGCCCATGCCTGATCATCCTGTAGATTCCCGTGCAAATAAACGTATCATCCCGTTTCGTGCTGCCATGCGTCGTTCTTAGCTACTGCTACTACTGGAGAGAAACAAATCTTCAACATCAATTGAAAGAATAAATTACTACATTCGATTGCCTCCCCATTGTCATCCGTTAACGAAATGTGACACAGCGCAACGGAAATGCACAGTATTTATCAATCTAAGAAGTTTTTTGGCGCGCTCGCAAATGAGAAAATCTGATATCTTAAGCTAGAACCAAGTATAAATTCATCGGTTTTATTATCACCTATGTCCCATAAATAACCGAGCTTTACGTTAATGCTTACACACTGAGTTGGACATACTTACTTTCTCTTGATCTCTTTAATTACTTTTGGTATGTCAGTAGCGATAAAAACACGCCGGCGCACATTAGGTTTCGTTAGTTCTAGCCGGTTGAAGAAATTTTCCGCATGCTGCATGTACTCCTCCACGTCGTGGTATGCGGCCTCACTCGATTTGTCCGTGCGTCGAATGTGGATTCTGCAACGCATACCAGTAGGCAGTATTATTGCATACACCTGTTAATCAAGTACAATACGGGCACAGTTAAGCAGCAGTTGTTTTGTCTAAAAAATTCAATTTGAAGCCGTAGTTGGTCAACTTGGACAACTGCAAGTGCTGGTAAATAATCTATGCAAATAGGCGCGAAAAAGACAAATACGCACAACATGGACTTCCTGTTAAACAAGTGTCCTCATTCCTATGCCAGCAGTCACTTCGTGTTTTACCGGCTGACAAAGAGAGCGGCCTTGTTGTTTTTGCTTGTGAAGCCTGTATTTCAAAAGCTAGGCAAGCTGATGCTTCTGCGTTTACTCTCCCCCTGCCCCTACCGTTTCTTTGAGCAAACTGAAGTCTAGCGTAAATAAACTACATGACAGGCTACACCTTCCTGCCCTTATAAAGGCGATCGGCAAGAGGAAGAAGTAATGTTTAAATGGTTTTTTATCCCAAGAACCCTCCAGGTTGACGTACCAGTAAGGACTATTGCGTCCTACCATCCTAATCGGGAACCGGGCACCATTCACTTTGTCGTTTTTTGCAGCGCCATGATAACATTTTATTTTTTGACGACTCTTTAACTGTGTATAACTCGAACCAAGTTCTTGAATATTTTAAAACTTACGCAAGAGCTGCCCGGCGTTCTCAGTCTACAAAACGAATCTTTTTTTTTTCATTATCCCCATAACCTCATCATTGAATGCGTGGAGCATTGAATTGACAAATACGGCTTTGTGGCTTTCAAAAACGGGACAGAAATTTCAGTTAGTTGGTGTTTAGACGTTTGACCCTTTTACCGACAGTCAACCTAATTATGTTGAAAGGGACTCCCCATTTGAAAATTAAGGCGTGTGTATTGGGTACTGCAACGCACCTTTTCGTAGTGATTTAGTTCACGCTAATTCCGTTGATCTAATTCAGCCCTTACTAATTGAGAAGGACCTTCTGGAAGTGTTGTACTTTGTTTGCAACTTTTTGGTTTTTTTGAACTGTGACGCGCAGGCCATTGTAAGTGAAAGCAGGAAGGTGCTAGATTTGTTTCATGATCCATGTGCTAACTCATCCTCACCCACAAACTCCCATTCAATATTCGAATGAGAGTTTTAGACATCCGGTTTCGGTTCAACAATGTTACAATTAGTTGGAGCTATGATCCCGGGGCCAACAAACGACTGCTGCCTTTGCACTTGAAGCACGCAAAGCTCATTAAACGAACTATGACATTTATGTGCTTCAAGAACACTTTTGGGAAACCTTGCCGACGCTGTATCACGGATGTGTTTACCCAACAAGCCCAAATAATTCTGACTGCCGGATACCCTCAGCACCTCCTGCTGTCGGTGGCAGAGAGCCTGCTGGCCAAAAATTGCACCAAGTCACAAATCGTGCAATGCCCGCGCAGAGCGTAGGCAGAGGGTAGCAGAGATACCTTACGCACACACGATATCACATAATTAGAACAAAACAGTCGCCCAAATGTATGACGTGATGTCGTCTTCTCTGTCCCTCGCTAGCTTTCTAAGCTCTTCAAACTGACTGACTCGGAGACAACTAGCAAAGTGGCTGCGGCACAAATCACCGGCGACCGTTTGTTGAACCCGCAGAAGGCGTAGCCTACTAAATCCCATTAACTTGCGGAGAAGTGTACGTTGGCCAGCCCGGGATGTGCGTAAACGATAGGATTTTATTGCACCATGGCAACTCAGGGCTGTTTCTTTTCACCTGTCCTTTTTGCAATTCGACTAAAAGAGGGCACCAAGGCTAGCTATAATGCAGCATTTCCTCTTCCTGCAAGAGAAGCACCAGTGTGCAGAGTTTTACTGTGACGAATCAAAGCCAGGTGATACTCTGTCTTGTGCTGCGCACGGACCGAACTTTAACATGAGAAAAAGAATGAACTCCCACGACAGCATTTTACGGCTGAAGATCACGAAATTGTACTGGTTTTACTGAAATTCGAAACCGCGCAAAAAGACGTGACAAGGAAACGACGACACAAGGCGCTGTTTCTTTTTTCTAACAACTGGTTGGTTTATTGCGCGGCTTGCGAGATATACCCAGCAAAGAAGGTGAGAAGGAACACAATAAAAAAGAAGGAAGCACGAAAAAGAGCACGAAAAAAAGCGCATCTCACATTGCACACAATATACAAGATTGATACACATGCATTGAATAAGTGGTAGGAAGGCTGATATGAGACGTGGTCAGAGGCGCGAGGAAAGGAAGACACCCTGAACAGTGCAGCTTTTTATGAATCCTGATAGCGGATTTCCTTATTTAGAAATTCAATGGACGGCTTATTCACACAATCGCCGCCTGCCTTGTGAATGAGGTAGCCTTCATAGATCTTACGCTCACGCTGACCCTTATACGTTCTTGCAACAAGGGTATCGTGGAATCTGGGCGAGCAGCCGTGGTCGTGACAATGTGTGGCAAGATTGCTGCCAGTACCCGTTTTTAGTGTGCATCCTCGCGGAGACGATCGTTCAGACTGCGCCCGGTCTGACCAATATAGGACTTCCCGCAAGACAAGAAAACTTCATACACCACGGAGCCCCTGCATTCTACATACGGTTTTGTGTGGCCTATTTCGCAAAAAGGTGCCCCTTGGCTCATTTATGTTCACTCGCCTACAAAGGTCACCTAGTTTGTGTGGTGCGGAAAATACTACTCCTACACCAGCGCGACCCGCTACCTTTTTCAACATGTGCGAAACTCCATGCACATAGGGAACAACAGCAAGATTCGCAGGCCGGCCCTTCAACGATCCAGCCTCGCTGCGTTTTCGAAATTGCACTAGCAGCACTTCAGCTAAGTGACGTAGCAAGGCCGGTGAGAAGCCTGCAGACAATAGCCTCACAATCTGAGAATCAAAACTGGCCCCTATTTCAACGGGCAAGATCTCTTAAGGGAGCCCCTTATTGCAGCTAAGGGAATGCTCCGTTTCAGGATTTTGAAATGGGCGAACGAGAACGGAAGAAGGTTTTTTCTGGAGTGGGGCGCATACCTCCAACGACCATGGCTTGGCCTAAAATGCAAGAGGAGGTCCAAAAACCGCAGCTCATTGTCCGAAGTAAGTTCTCTTGTACGCGGGAGACCAGCTAGGCTGGTCTCGAAATCCGGGAAAGTGCGTTACGTTCAGCGCCAGAAATCGACGAGCTGAATTCGTTTGTGGCCAAGAAAACCCTTCGACTGTCAAAAAAGAGTTAAAAATACTCGTAAGGAATAACGTTTTGCGTCGTAGCGGGTCGCATGCGAGGGCCGTTAGAAACCAACGGAATCAGCCTTTTGTGGATGACGTTGACTGTGAGGAAGGTGTTTACAAGCCCGGGCCCCCAGACCACGGCTGGAAGTCGACTACGGGGTCTGGGGCGGCAACATGGTTAATTTATGGAAGATTAAATTAGGCTCCGCTGAGATATCGGTTCTGTCCCAGAGTGTCAAATTTTGCTCGAGGAACGGGAAGTACCCCAAATTAACACTCCTAAAAGATCTAGATAATTTTGCCCGTACACTACGTTTACGAGAGTACTTCTTCGATAAAAGAGACAGTGAGAATGCGAAACCTTCTTTCGTCGACAAAAACCACTGTACGCCGAGTGCACAAAGGGAGGAAAATCTCGACTTGTATATTTATACCGTCCAAAGAGACGTTTTTCAGGCATACCAATCCCGCCAAACCCGTCATTACAACATCACAGAAAACAAACAGGATGCTCTGAATACATTGAGTAACCGACAGGACATTGTAATCAAAGCAGCTGACAAGGGAGGGGGCATTGTTATTCTCGACCGGAATGATTAGGTCAAAAAAGTGGATAGGCAATTAGGACACCGGAATTTTTATAAGGCCCTTCTATCAGGCCCTAATAAAGAAAACCAACAAATTGTAAGTAACGTCCTGAGCAGCTTGTGGGGTAGCGAGAAATTAATGGAAAATTTGCCAGGGCACTAACAACGGCCCACCCAGTCGTTGGCTGCTTTTACATGCTTCCAAAAGTACACAAATATTGAAATCCCGGCCGACCAATGATATTGAATTGCGCACCGTAACAGAGCTAATTTTATTTATACAGATTACCCCATTCGCAATAAACCTCCTCAATTTCCATGATACCAAGTGTACACAAGCAACTTTCTTCAGTAAACAGAGCGCACGACTCTGCCCGACTCCACGTTCCTCGTAACATTGAGTGTGGCTGGTCTTTATACCAACATTCCGAACAGCGATGGCGTCAAATGACCTCATTGAGTAGTACAACGAACACCCCAAAGCCGACTCTCCCAGCCCGAGGATCATTGAGGCATTAACGCGTCCTGTATTACAACTCAAATTTGAATTTGAAAACAAACATTTTCTCCTAACAAGTTGCACTGCAGTGTGAACAAAAAAGGCACCCAAATAGGCCACCATATTCATGCACAATATTGAAGCAGAATTCCTCTCTACTTCGGGCAGTTCACCTGCAGTGTACAAGCGATTCCTTGACGACATTTTAAGAATCTGGTCAGAAACTGAGCACCGACTTTTTACCTTTATAGAAGATTTGAACACAGCCTATCCTAATATTTCATTCACCTTCGAGCACGCTCGCAGCAAAATTTGTTCCTTGGAAGTTGATGTTCATGTGCGGGTGGGCTCCCTGGAGACGAGTATGTACAAGAAACCGAGACCGACAACAGTACCTGCACTTCGACAGCTGTTATCCGCGTTATTGAAGGACGCCCAAAATTTATTTCCAGGCACAGAGCATTAGAAGGACTTGCTACAGGAATGAAGACTTTCGTTCGAACGCAAGACTAATGCTGGGCGTTCTAGTTAAACAACATTACCTGGCGGACCTTGTTGACGATGCCATATCTAAGGCCGACAGTTTAAATCGTAACACACCTCTACACGGGTCGTACGTGAATGAAGACAATGATTCCCGTGGTCATTTACATTACCTTTTACTAGAAGCCCGTCAAACGTGAATCAAATAAAAAAAGCTTTCTAACGTTCTCCAGCAGGGAGAGCGACTTTTCAAAATTTTCAGTGCTCAACCGCGTGAAGAATACAGTTGTACAGAAAGCTTTGGTGACTATCTCGTCCACGCTAACGAGCGGCACACCCAGCAATTAGGTCCTCCCATGTGTCAAAAACATATATTTGGTATGTGAACACACGCAAACCTAGTGGGTAGCAAACAGAAAACATTCGGACTTTCGATATTCTGTGCGGGGTTTATTTGATTGTGACTTGTCCTATTTGTTTACCTATTGGAGTGTGGTGGATGTAATATGCAGTACATAGGACAGACTAATGGACCTTTAAAACTGCGGTTTAACAATCACCGCTATCACAGCAAAACAGTCCCATACCTTACCTTGTCTAGAAACCTAGCGATGCAAAATCACTTTCCATGATAACAAAGTCACACTTTTACAAATCAGTTTTTCTAGATGTAGGGAGCGAGCACGATGTGTCAAAATCTATAAACTTATTACCCAGAATGGGGGTAATAATTAGGCTACTGGAACGATAACTGTAATTCGCACGCTGCATGACCGTTGACACACTTGTGACCCCGGGAAGTAGGAGACCTTGTTTTTTCATATTGCTATGTCTACATTAATGATGATAGTTGGGTTTTATTGGCGCAAGGCCGACTATGGGCAAAGAGCGCCAAAGAAGAAGTTACTGAATTGTGATGAGACCGTACATACAAAACATGTGACTAAAAGTAAAAGTGATGCAAAACAAAATACAATGGAGATGGCTGGTGTATACGGCGAGGATGATTACACGTGATATGACAAGAGCTGCAGAAAGTTCACCTCAGCTAAAAACTTAAAAACACGCTGACTCGAAAACATGGGTTCGTCGGCTAAAAAATATGATAGGTGCAAAGGAATGTGTCGTCTGTAGAATTCAGGGAAATGTTTGTGTCGTGTTGTGTCAAGTGCCTTGCATGTGATTATTATGTGGACTACGGATAGGCCCTTTCCACACCTGCTACACGTGGGTCCCAAAGTTCCTGTGAGCAGGTGGGAGTGCGTCGCGTGTGTGTGGCCTATCCGCAGCCTAGCCAGGGCGACTTCAGTGTATCTGTTGTGTGAGTCAGTTATGTAGCGTCCCAGTTGTGGTTTTATTACGTGTAGTTTGTTGTCTGTTTGTTGACTCCAGTGTAATTGCCATGTGTTACGAAGCTGTCGCCTGATGTGTGTGTTTAGGTCGGTGTAAGGTACTGTTGTAATGTCAACCGTAGTCATGACAGCAGCATCACCAGCCATTTGGTCGGCGGCCTCATTGCCAGGGATTCCACAATGCCCTGGTACCCAGCATACAGTTATTTCAAGATTTGAGGCATATGCAGCCTTTAGTACCTTGAAAAGAGCATTTATCACATTGTTTTTAGATGACCTTCCTAATGACAGTGCCTGTACAACGCTTTGAGAGTCTGTGTACACAACGGACTTGGAAATTTTATGTTTGATGATGTGGTTTGAAACGAGTAAAATGCCATATGCTTCTGCCGTGTAAATACTGTTATGAAAATTCATTGTTTTGCTTGCTCTAAAATTCGGTCCGTGCGCTGCACAAGATACTGTAGAACCAGTTTTCGACGCATCGCTATAGAATTCTGCGCACCTGTACTTGTTCTGCAGGAATAGGAAGTGCTGCAGAATTGCATTCCTGGGTACCCTATTTTTTTCTACAAGAGCGAATTACAGGTCGCATGATACAGAACGAAGATGCCATGGTGCGATGAAATTATGAATGGGTGTCTTGTGCGTGTCTGAAAGGCGGACATTGAGTGCAGAAGCCTCCTCTCTAACTCTGAGAGAGAACGGTAAGAGGGAATAGATGGCCTGTTTAAAAAGAGTTGCAAATTTGATGTATCGTTCATGGTGGGATTAAAAGGATGGTTGGTCAGAGACACGATCTTGGATGCATACAACAGGTCAACATACTCCCGCTGATGCCCTAGGCACCATTTGTCGCACTCGACATAAAGACTTTCAACAGGGCTAGTGCGGAATGCGCCACATGAGAGGCGAAGGCCAAGATGCAGCACTGGGTCGAGCATTTTCAGTGCTGTTTTTGTAGCAGACCCATACACGACACTCCCATACTCGAGCCGAGACCCCACCAAGGCCGTGTAAAGGCGCAGTAGGAGTTGTTTGTCGGCCCCATAAGATTGATGTGAGAGGACCTTAAGAATATTCATTGTTTTTAAGCATTTGCATTTGAGCTGTCTGATATGAGGGATGAATGTAAGCTTTTCGTCGAATAAAATGCCTAAAAACTTGTGTTCCTTGTTCACAGGAATCAACACGCTGTTAAGAGTAATGTCTGGGTCTATATGGACCCCGCGCTTCCTAGAGAACACAACGCTGGAGCTTTTTACAGGATTCAATTTAAAACCATTCTTGTCTGCCCAGCCGGCAAGCTTCTTGACGCCGAGCTGAACTTGACGTTCGCAGATGGACATATTACATGATTTAAAAGATATCTGCACGTCATCTGCATACATGGAGTAAGAAATTGTAGGCGGCAGTGCCTTCCCAGGGGAGTTCATTTTTACTATGAAGAGAGTGCAGCTTAGAACTCCGCCTTGCGGCACCCCATTTTCTTGCACATGTACCTCTGACTGTGCAGAAACAACTCTGACGCGAAAGGCTCTCTCCGACAGATAACTAGCAAGCGCGTTAAACATATTACCGGAAACACCGAATGACTTGAGGTCAGTAAGGATCCCATAACGCCAAGCGGTGTCATAGGCCTTTTCGAGGTCGCAAAACACAGTTAAACAGAACTGTTTGTGCACGAAGGCATCCTTAATGTATGACTCTAGTGCCACAAGTTGATCATTTGTGGATCTCCCTGCCCTGAAGCCTACCTGGCAGCTCTCGAGAAGGCCGTTGTACTCCAAAAAGTACACGAGCCTCCGGTTTATCATCTTCTCGAGAAGCTTGCACAGGCAGCTGGTCAGGGCAATGGGTCGATAGCTAGCGGGAGAAGAAGGGTCCTTCCCTTCTTTCAAGAATGCTACAACTATGGCATCCCTCCAAGACTTTGGAATGTGCCCCGAAAGCATATCTTGTTGAAAAGGTGAACAAGTGTTACAAGAGTGTCTGTGTGTACGTGCTGTATCATTGTATATGTAATGTTGTCTGGGCCTGGAGCTGAGGGTTTACACATGCTCAGAGCACCCCTCAGCTCATGAAGCGTGAACTCCGAGTTATAAGAGGTGGCTGACCTGTCATTGTCATGTAAAGGCTTCTTTTCGGCCACGAGGTTGTGTTTCATGAAGGTGTTTGTGTAGTGTGCTGAACTGGAAACGTGTTGGAAGTGTTGTGCGAGTGTGTCAGCCTGGACTTCGAGTGTGTCCCCTGTTGTACTGACCAGAGGCAGGCTGTGTGTTTGATGTCCCTTGAGTTTGCGTATTCGGGCCCATACTGTCCGTGTGTCTGTCTAGGAGTTAATTGATGTTATGAATGTACGCCAACTATCGCGTTTTGCCTCACGGCGCACACGTTTTCCGAACGCCTTGGCCCGTTTGAACAAGAGGAGGTTACTCGACGTGGGGTACCGACGAAGGATACCCCACGCCTTGTTCTGCGCCTCTTGCGCCCGCCTACAGTCTTCATTCCACCACGGCCTCCGCTGGTTGCGCGGGGCAACAGAGGTGTGGGGAATGGACCTTTCAGCGGCGTCGAGGATGTGCGCCGTGAGCAGTTGGGTAGCTTCTTCAACGTGTAGGTGTGTTATGGACGTGTAGTGTAGTTTGGATGTCTCTGTAAATATATTCCAGTTAGCTCTTGCTTCATTAAACCTTTTATGGGAAGATGGACTGCTTGGGCCTGTACCTATATGCGTTAATGAAGTGGGGAAATGGTCACTACCATATGGGTACGTGCCCACGCCCCGTTCAAGACATGGAAAGAGTATTGCATAACCAATCGCCAAGTCAAGATGTGAGTATGTGTTGTGACCTGTGTTATGGTATGTAGGCTGATTCTTGTTTAAAAGGCATGCTCCAGAGGATGTTAAAAAGTTCTCTATCAGGCGACCTCGGGCATCCGTGCGAGAAGAGCCCCAAAGAGAGTTGTGAGCATTAAGGTCGCCTGTTAGGATGTATGGTTCGGGCAGCTGGTCAACCAGCGCCTCGAAGTCGGAGCTCATAAGTGCAACATCAGGAGGAATGTATATGGAGCATACCGTTATCAACCTATTAAATATAATTGAGCGAACGGCTACAGCCTCAAGGACGGTGTTCAAGGTGACAGGGTGGCATGCTAAGGATTTGCGGGCGATTATGGCAACACCGCCAGAAGAGTGTGTGCAGCATTCCCTGTCTTTCCTTTATACCAGGTAACTATTCAAGAAATTTGTGTGTTTGGAATTCAGATGTGTTTCCTAGACACACATTATACTTGGCTGATTGGCATGCAGAATCTCATACACATCATCAAGATTATTCAGAAGGCCTCTGCAGTTCCATTGAACAATATTTTCTCTTCCCATTGTTATGTGTTCAGAGCTACTGGAGTGTGACTATTTATGTAGGGTCTTTCGGGGCTTGCACTCTTGGGAGGGGTTTTCTGGCCTTCTCTACTGACCTGGACGTCGCAGCCCGTTCCTTCCGCTGCGATGAAAGCCGGAAGGGCTCGACGTCCATGTCGTCATCTGATGGCAAGGGGGTGCCCAGCGGACTGGGCCCCCTTGACGTGGTACCCTTTCGGGTGTTCTTTGCCTGTGCTGCCAGTGCCGTAGGCGTGGGGAGCACCACAGGTGGCACAGGCAGTGAGGAGGGGAAGGGGGAAGCTGCGACTGCCTCCGTCTCCATCTCCGAGCCCTTGCGTGTGCTTTGGGCCGGTGGAGAGGAAGCAGTGGATACAGCGGCATCCCCAACAGACGTTGTTGCCACCACAGCCGCCGCTCGGTGAGCGAGCGGTGAGGAGGCGGGTTGGGCTGCCATAGACAGCCCAACTATGGTTGCTATGGCATGTCTCCAAGGAGCGCTTGTTAATTCTTGCCACCACAGGGTGCGTGAAAGTTTTGTTGCCCAGGTGTCCAGGTTGCTAACTGCTGGTTTCCCTCTGATGGTGTTGATAGCGGTGGCTGAGTCACTGCTGAAAAAGATCAAGTGTAACCGCACCTGTGAGGCTGATGCTCCTAAGCGAAAAACCCCTGTAGTTTTGCCATATGTCCACAAAGTAGCGCACAACCTAAAAAATGTGGCCAATAGGCACGGAGTGCCGGTAGTCTTTTCTGCCCCTCGTAAGTTGGCTGCCTTATGCCCCAAGATTCTAAAAGGATCCGACAAGGCCGCAGCATGCCAAACGAAGCATGCTACACCGTTTGTGCGTTGCGCAACGGGGGTTGTGTATTCTATACCGCTCACTTGCGGGAAGGTATATATTGGGCAGACGGGGCGCTGCATCAATGACCGCCTGAGGGAACACCAGCTTTCAATGAAAAACAAAACGGGGTCCCACCTTCCGCAGCATTGTCTTGCCTGTGAAGATAAGCCGTGTCGGCCGTTGATAAATGAAACTACAGTGCTGGGCAAAGGCCGTGATCGAATCGCCCGAGAGTTGATGGAGGCGTTTTTTATACGCAGGAATGACAAAAATTGTGTTAGCGTGCCATCCGTTGCTTTGTACGGCAATGAATTTGAATTTTTAAAGAGGATGGTGCACTGACAGAAAAAGATAAACGAACGGGCTTCTGTGTGCGCATGTGCCAGAAATGACATATATTCTTCTTCATTGTTTCAATAAAGTTAATTGTGGGTCTGTGCTGGTCCTGTCTACTTGTCACGGTCCTGTCTTTTTCGCGCAGTTTTTTCTACTTTCATGATGCTGCACCAACTAGCCCAACAACATGCTGTACTATGCCATAGGCAACCCAGGGGGGGGGGGCGGAGGCGGGACCAAGTCCGACTCGCGGTACTGGGTCCCCGCCGAAACCAAACGCCGCTCCGCCCCCCGGCGAGCTGCGTCGGCGTACCTGCCCAGAGGGAAGGAGGCGAACCTCTTTCGCGCCTCTGGGAAGGTTATGTTTTCGGTTATCTAAAGGTTAATGATTTTTTTTTCAAGATGAAACTTTTCACAAGCCCGAGAGTATGCTGCGTGTGGACCCTGGCAATTCGGGCAGGTGAAGTTGGTTGCAGTGCAGTTGTCGGAGAGATGATCGTGCTGGGCGCATTTGGCACATGTTGTTCTGCCTCGACAGGAGTTGGTACCATGCCCGAACCTCTGGCATTTGAAACAGCGCCGCGGGTTCGGGATGTACGGCCGGACAGAACAACAGATGAAACCTGCGTTGACATGCTCGGGCAGTGTGCAGCGGTCGAAAGTCAGGATGAGATGTTTGGTGGCTATTTCTTTGTTGTCTCTCCTGATGACTATGCGCCTTACTGCTGTCACGCCTTGGTCTTTTAGGCCTTCGAGCAGATCAGTCTCTATCTCGGTTAGGAGATCTGCCTCAGAGATCACACCTTGACAACTGTTGAGGCTGCGGTGGGGTGTGACCCTGATCTCCAGATCTGCCATGCGGGTTTGTTTCAGGAGGATTGTGGATTGCTGCTGAGGTTTAACTTCAACTAGCACTTCCCCAGTTCTGAGCTTTTTGGCGTCTTATGTTTTGCCGATGATACCTTCAAGGTATTTAGAAACAAGAAATACAGATTGAGAGGAAACCGGCTTCGATTTGTCCACAGATTCAATGATCAAAAAACGAGGGTAGTTATCTGGCTTTGAGAGTGAGATAGAAGGCAAGCAAGGAAAAGATACTTCGGTGCGGCCCCTTTTCGGGGGCCGATCACGTCTGGGGGGTTTTGAAACTGCCATATAGCATAGTATAAAAGCAGGGAGACGGGGGTACTTTCTTCTTTGACCTTACCCTGGTAGCCAAAGAGGTCCCGGAGCTCCCTGCCTGGTAAACAGACAGGGAGCCCATCCGCCGGAGCTTGACCTGGGCTCCGACGGCCATCGTTCGTGGTTTCTAACCCTCCACCTATAAACACATCGCCACGGTTGGATCCAGCTTATGTTTGGGGGCTCGGGGTCCGCGGTATCGCCAGTACCGTCACCAAGATTGCTCAAGGTGCCCCGTGCGGGTCTATGTCTACATTAAGCCCTCCGTGTGTATCGGCCTTCCCCGCACAGGGTATTTATTGGTGTTGGGGGCACAGCTAGCTTGTTACTTGGCTTGTTGGCCAGTTGATACAGCAATATCAGGCCGATTATCGCGTGCTCCTCCCCTTATAGTGATAGACCATTTGCTCAATCATATGGTACTATGTTCACACATAAAGGCCTCAACCAGTACCCTAACAATCTGATCATTATGCCTGCGCTATTCAATGTTTTCTACAAAACAAAAAATACAAAAAAAGAAACAAAAAACCAAAAGTTACCTTAACATAAATACACAAGAAAGTGGTGGGGAAACAGCCCCGCCGGTAGCGTAGTGGTTATCGCACCAGACAGGTATTCTGGAGTTCTTGGGTTTGGATCCCACCCTGCTGGCATTCTTTCACTACTTTCTTTCTGGCACAAAAAATTCTTCACTTGTTTCTAAGACCCACCAGAACATCCTCTTTGCTTTCCGAGGTTTTATTGAATGCCAACCCTTATATATATATATATATATATATATATATATATATATATATATATATATATATATATATATATATATATATATATATATATATATATATATTTATATATATATAGGTCTTAGCACAGGTTTCTGGCGACTTGATGGGTAATACGTAGAAGATCACAATGGGAACATAACAGTATTTACTGACTCGACGTTTCGGACGAGGACCATCCTTTATCAAGAGTAATATCTCACAGAATGGAAATGGTTTATATATTAAAGTTTGGAAGCGAGAAGGAAGAGAGAAAAGCGGATTGAAACATGAGAGAGAAAGCCAGCTTTAAGGAAGCACAAACTAGAACAGCAGAAATAAGTGAGAGGGTGATGGAAAAAGGAGAGTAAGGGGGAACTAAATTGAGAGAGAAAGGAGGAGGTGTGGACAGGCAAACTAAAAACTTAAAATGAACCGAGAGGCCACGACAGACAGAAGCTGAGGAGCGATAGGGGACACGTAATTGCATGGTGGGCAGGGATGGCGAGTAGTAAACGCCCGCGGTCACTGCAGGTGAACAATATGCAAGTGGGGTTAAACGTGAGCGCACTTGGAAGACTCCCGAGGCGTGAAACGGGGGGGGGTTGTCAGGCGGCGCGTTTTTGACGGCCTCGAAGACGATCCGAAATCCACCTGTTTCCACCCTTCCTGCTCAGTTCGCGCCGGCACCAATGCCGTAATGTGTCTACGTGTGCGAGGAACCTGGGAAGAAACCAGACTGTCTTCAGTTGCGCCGGCGACAAGACGGCTAAGCTGTCTGACAATCAGAATGGGAGTGATGGTGTCTGAGTAGGGAGACATGAATCGCTTTCCCGGAGAGGCAAGGTCGACAGCCGCGGCGAGCTGTAATCATCCCTGTCAGCGTAGGCACCCAGAGCGGAGCCGTGCGCATGCGAGCGCGCGCTTTGAAGCTTCCCACATGCCGATGGCGCGTGTTTACGTCGGCCTCAGAGACGATCCTCCATCCCCCTCGTCCACTTTTCGCCGCGGCCGGCGCCAAAGACATAAGCTGTCGGCGTGTTGGAGGAATCTGTGAAGCGGATGCACGGGAGCCCCAAACGTCGCCGAACAAGGGGCGGGTAAAACGAGCCGCCCCAGTCTCACGGGCACCAGGGGTTTAAGCTGTCGGGAAGTCCTAGCAGGAGTGCTGAGTTACGATAGGGTAGGCAAGAATCACCTCGAATGGTGAGACAGCGAATATAGTAAGTTAATCGGGAGGGGAAAAAAGGACCGGGATACAGGCGTTCAAACAGAAACAGCAATGCAAAAAACACTAAAAAACAAACAAGAAAATATCAAACATTTTTGGAAGAAATGTTCTCACAGTTGTAAAATGGCTAAAGTTGTCGCCAGTGCCCCTAATTTTAAAGACAAAGGTGAGATCTTGACATGATTCGTGTTGCATTTAAAACGCGTTAGGGGTGTTTCTCGCAATACCAATGTTCAGTATTTAAAGACTGACACATAGACAAACGGCAGTGTCTATCCCTCCACGATAGCGCTGACGAAGGCAACAATCAATCAATCAAAGGCAACAAACAAGCAATCAACAATCAATTTAAGTACACATTTAGAAAATCGGTGAACCAGGTGAAGGATCTTGAGCCCTTGTTACAAAACACGGAATCGATTACAATTGACATCGGGACTCTATGGAAGAGCAGTCATCGAAGTACAAAGCATATCTAGCTGTAATGTAAAACTTTTTTAAGAAGGGAGGGCCTTACATATAGCACAAAGCGTTTCAAACCGCATGCAATAACACACGAAGGAAAGGCAGCAAGCATAGCTCTTATTTACAGGGGATGAATGAAATATACAGACAGAAGAAACTCGTAAATGTGTGCACGAAAAGTGTCACACAACTCCTATACATCATACGGAGAGGAAGGAAAGTTTACCAGCACTCTCGTTTATACTATATGCAAGGGTGTTGAATTTGTGAATCAGGAAATATTCCCGCAATTCGCGGTCATGATGTGTCTTGAAACCCGACTGTAGTACAGCTCGACAAATTTGCAGTCACTGTACATTGCTGTGGATATCCTGGAATGAAGAGAACCATCTTGTTCCCGGTATGGTCGTAATTCTATAGTATTAAACAGCGTAAAAAGTCGACATTTTTTCAGTTGGTGACGCAAGGGGTTTCTAAGTAGATCCGTCGAACCAGTAAGTTGCCCAATTATGTCTCTGCAGTATCGGTCTGCAATTACAAGGGATGGTAGATCTCCGATGCGGTTTAACTTTATATCATTCAAAGGGGCCAGGTGACCACAGTGAAATGCCGTCCGTACAAGTGTGGACAAACTTACTGTACGGCCCAGACAACTACAAGAAATTCTTGCTCACTCATTGGGTATTTTCGTTCAGCAGGTGTCAAAGCACGACTTGCGTAAGCCACAACGTTCTTCACAAAGGAGGCGTTGCGTTGTAACAACACGGTACCAAGGCCATGTCCACTGGCGTTTTGTCTAGGACAGTGGCTGCCGTTCCATCAAAAATGATGCAGCACTGGCGCAGCTGTTAGGGCATGCTTGAGCTTCTTAAAGGTGGCTTCGGAATTTTCAGACCACACAAATAGGGAGCGTGTGCAAGAATTTTATGGACGGGTGAAGCAAGGACAGCAGAGTTACGAATGAGACGCCGGAAACAGGAAGCTAAACCAAGGAAGCCCCGCAGGTCTTTATTTCAGGCTGGGCGGGGAAAACTGCATACAACATTATTTTGTCTGGGTCAGGGCGAATTCCGTCTTTGCCCACAACAATCCCCAGCACCTTGAAGGATTACTCAGGAATTTGCATTTTTTGTGTTTAGTTGAAGTCCGGCATTGGTAAGACAGTTTAGGACTTACTCCAGGCGCTTTAAATGGTCGTCAAAAGTCCAGGGCAAAACGACTATATCGTCGAGCTAACAGAGGCAGGTTCTACACTTAAGGCCACGAAGGACTGTATCAATCTTTCTCCCGAATGTGGCTAGAGCCTTACACAGTGTGAATGGCATAACGTTAAATTCGTAAAGACCATCCAGTGTGGCGAAAGGTGTTTGTTCTTTGACTGCCTCGGGCATGAAAACCTGTTAGTACCCAGAGCGGAGGTACAGGCTCAAAAACTATACGGCACCTTGTAAAGTGTCTAGGGCATTATCATTCCAAGGCAATGGATAGACGTCCTTTCGCGTTTTTTTGTTCAGTGCCCTATAGGTCACGCTAAATCGTACAGAACCGTGCTTTTTCAGCCCCAAAACGACAGGAGAAGACCAGGGACTTGATGAAGGGCGAACAATGTTTATGTTGAGCATGTCGTCGACGTTCTCCTGTATTATTTTCCGCTCAGAAGACACGGTATGTAAAGGCAACCAACGATAAAGATCCATCTGTGTCGATGCTTGTACCGCTGCAGATGTCTTCGCTAGGACAGAAGAGTACGTGACAAAAGAACCCTGGTGTGTGGTTTGTAAAAGCACCAATGTTTGCCTCTACACAGGCGGAAGTTCGGAACATATGGCTGTCTCAAAAGCCGAAGTTGCAGCGGGCGATGAGAACAGGTGTTCTTCTGTAGAAATGATTGACAGTGGAAGAACACAGGATTCTTCATCGCCGAAAACCGAAGCGATGGTGGCACCTTGCGGCACTAAAATTACTTCTGCAGATGTATTCACCGCGGCAACAAAAGCCGACCCAGACGAAAAACGGACGAGACAGGTGGTATGACCACTCCTTTGAGAAAGAAAGTGCCAGCTGGTACAATTACCACGTCGCCTTCGTTCACTCTGTCGGACGAGACGGATAAAAGTGTTTCTTCGCCTCGAGGGAGCACACAATTACTTGTTGCGACCAGACGATACATTCCTCTTTGCGACAAACTGGCAAGGCAGGGTTCACTGATGTGAATGGCGGGTTGGTTACAGGTGGTGGTGGCCGATCCTGATGATGGAAAATCCCAACCCAAGATGACTTCATGTGCACATGGGGACAGTGCCGCGAACTGTATGTGGTGGAGAATGGCCATGAATATATACACGCACAGTGCGTAGTCGAGAGGGTCGAATTCTTCCACTGTTGGCACCACGCAAAGCAGGACCGTCATATGCCGCTGTCACCTTCGTATCCGAGAGCACAAATCTGGTTGAATAACCAAAATGCTAGTCCCTGTGTCTACTAAAGCATCAACCCAAGCGCCTTCAATAAAAATAGTTAATGTGTTCGATGGTGACTCAGGGGGACTTTGACATGTTTCCTGTGATGCAGTTTCCCTCCTAGAAAACTGCTGCTTTCAGTTTCGCGGGTGTCGGTCGAAAACATGTGATGCGGGTCGGAAAGGGGACGAAGACTAGCGGACAGGTGAAGGCGAATGGCCTCTGGGAGAGCATGGACTACTGGACCGTCATCGAAATCAATTGGGGGTGTAGGACGAGATGGTGGTGGCGAGTACACAGGCTGACAATAGGCGTAGTTGAAGGGGGTATCTCGATCGTATCTAGCGTAGCCGGGGCGCTCGTCCAGCTGTCGTCGACGACAAAAGCGAGAAATGTGCCCTAGGATGCCACAATAGTAGCAGACGGGCTGGTCGCTAATAAGCCTCGCAGCTCGCCAAGTTCAATGGAAAGGCGGTGTGGCTAGAGGCGCAGAAAGGGCGGTCAAGTGGCCATGCGAGGGCGAGGATACGGTCTGGTCCATGGGAACAGGTGATCGTGATACGCCCTCGGAGTAAGTCGGCATGTGAAGAGGGGCAATATGACATGGCTGAGGAAGAGTTGTAATGAACACCAGCTTCTCTCTGATCATGCCACGCAGCTCCGGTGGGCGACCGTGGTTGTTCTGAGCCCTGGGTGCATCACGCTGATACAACTCTTCACGATTAATGTCGCGAATCAGAGTACGGAGCTGGGCGTAACCAGCGGGGCAGGCAGGCAAGGTGTCGTGTTGAATACGGCTGGACTGGAGATGGTCGAGCCGATGACAAATCGTTCGCACATCCGCAATGATAGTGGGTTTCTGAATCACCATAGCAACAAAGGCAAAATAAGCGATTTCGCCTAGTATGAGGCGTACCTAGTCCGTTTCAGGCATGTCATTGTCGAACCGGCGGCAACGGGCTACGACATCTTCAATGTATGAAGCTTAGGTCTCCTCCGGGCGTTGTACACGAGCATCGAATTTTTCGGTTACATCCGAGCAAGCAGCGGACGTTCCGAAGACCTTACTCAATTCCTCCTTGAAGCTTGCCCAATTA
Source organism: Haemaphysalis longicornis (assembly GCF_048455015.1). Lineage (NCBI taxonomy): Eukaryota > Metazoa > Arthropoda > Arachnida > Ixodida > Ixodidae > Haemaphysalis > Haemaphysalis longicornis. Next base: position 40,622,111 of record NW_027526225.1, read on the forward strand.
GAGAAACCGTCCTGGTTAGGAGCCACGCCTTCACTTCATTCAGGCACCAGAAAATGTTCTTCAGTCTCAATGCATCGTCCCATCGTTTGAACACGCTCACTCACTAAACCTGGTCGAGCAATTCTTGAACGTCCTCGCCCTGAAGGCCATCGAAAAAGGGCTGTTCGCGTTGAGGGCTGGTGACTCTAAAGGTGGGCTGGACGAAAACTGCAGCGTTGCTGCCATCATTGCTTCTCTCGCGCTGCATGGGGCTAGTTGTAAGCGCCGACCTGATCGAAGCTCCAGTGGTGCGATCGGGAGTGGTCGACAGCAGGATGCGAGGCAATCTCCTCCACTTGAGTCGAGGATTCGTGACGGAGGACGGTTTATTGCGAGAGCCGAGGACACCAGAAGACCCCGTCAGGAAGCAGAGATGATGAAGATGGAGCGATGGATGTCGTGCGTCCTATCAAAGCATGGCGATTGTCCCAGCACTGTAGATTCTGTTGGTGTTTGAATATATATAGATATTGTAACCTGGCGGCAGAACATATGAGACGAACGATGAGAAGGCAAAGAATGTATTTACATTATTTACAAGATGGCGATCACAAGACAGCGCAGAGTACGGGAGCACCTCCTTCATCATTGTCGTCGCTTGTCCTGTGTAATGGCGCAGAGTGGTGTTGCTCACCACTATACCCCGTGATATCCCCCCCTCGTCGAGGGCGACCATCCCGGTCGAAGCTGTGGCACGGTGAAGATGGTGATGCGGATGAGCAATGGGAGAAAATACACGACAAACCACCGATTGCGGCCACAGATGAAGGGGATTGGTGTGGTGAACACATGCCCGTAGCAACGATGTCCGTAAGGCAACGACGAACCGGTCAGGGCTTGTAACCACGTCGGACCACAGGGCTGGGGACACGTCGTCGTCGTCATCGTTTGGTCACACGCCGTCGGGTCTTCTTGGCTCTGGATATGGTTGTCACGTGGTGGGGACACGGGGCGGGGGAACGTCGTGGAGTCTTGCTAGCGAAGGGGCTGGGGCTGGCCGATGCGGCTGACGCAACTTAGATGATTGCGCCGATTACGATGAGAAGCGAAGCTTGGGCCAGAGCGGGGATGGACCCGCGTACTCCACCAAATGTAAAGTTGCCGCGGAGCGTATGAGACGAACCATCAAGAATACAAAGAATCAATTGACATTATTCACAAGATGGTGGTCAGATGGCGATCGCAGAGTACGCCAGCACTTTCGTCATCGTCGTCGTCGTCGCTGGTCCTCTGTAATTGCGCTGAGTGGTATTGCCCACCACTATGCACCGTGACATTACCCTGCAGCCTTTCTCATGCCCAGCGCGCCCTTTCGACCAGAGCGTCGTTGATTTATATGGGCCGCTGCCCGCCACTTATGGCGGCAACCGTTGGGACGTCGTTCCTATCGACCATCACACGCGCTACGCCGAGAGTGCTGCGCTCCCGGGAGCCACGGCAAGCAAAGTTGCTTCTTTCCTTCTACGTAGTTTCATCCTCCGTTACGGAGCACAAAGTGAACTTCTAAATAATAGAGGGCGCGTTTGTTGTCGGAAGTGATAGAAGCTCTCCTTGAAAAATGCAACCTGACTCAGAAAGCCAGTACTGCCTACCACCCACAGTCGAATGGACTGGTGGAGAGGTTTAACCGCGCTCTTGGCGATATGCTCGCCAAGTGCATCTCTTCTAACCACTCCAACTGGGACGCAATTCTTCCCTTTGTGAAGTACGAATATAACACTGCGGTGCAGTCCACGACAAGATTCTCTCCTTATTTTCTCATCTACGGGCCTGAACCATCCTGTACTCTCGACACAATTCTCCCCTATTGTCGTGATGTTTCTGAGCACAAGACTTTTTCTCGGCTCTGCAGCCACGCCGAAGAATGCCGCCAGATTGCCCGCGCTTTTATTTGTGACGACCAGTCACACCAAAAACATGAGCGTGATGGTGACCGTCAAGAAGCGACTTTTTCTCCCGGCTCCCAGGTATGGCTTTGGATACTGACTACTACTCCTGGACTCACCAGCAAGCTGCTATCCAAGTACCATGGCCCCTACGGCGGCGTCGAACGCACGTCGCCTGTCACTTCCGTTGTCGAGAAGCTTAGCCCGTCTTCATAACTCTATTGCCTAGGCCGCGAGACCATCCACATTAAATGCCTCACGCGTTATGTTGACCCTGTTGTCGTGGCGTGCCCCTAAGTCGCCAGGGTGGCCCCCTTCGCCGCGGGGGGAAGGAGAATTGTAGTACGGAAGAGGTAACAGCGGTCAACAGCTCTATGCTAACTATCTCCTACTCTTCCAAGGAGATTGGCCGTAGCACAATAACGACAAGAAGAATGAAGCACCAGTGAACCGGGCAGGCATCACCATCAGCGTGAACCCCCAGAAGAGCGCGCGAGAGGCAGCAGTGTGTCTGGCCTGGTTTGGACTGCCCTCGCGGAGCATCCTCCTGCATTTTTCTCGGCAGTAAAGCCGTCCTACAATAGAAATACACACAGATATATATATATATATATTATAATATATATATATATATATATATATATATATATATATATGTATATATATATATATATATATATATATATATATATATATATATATATATATATATATATATATATGTATATATATATATAGATATATATATATATATATATATATATATATATATATATATATATATATATATATATATATATATATATATATATATATATATATATATATATATATATATATATATATATATATTGGAAAACTAAAACCTCACACAGAGCGCAAAAAATGAGGTAAGTAGAGACAGCGACACACGAGACAGGCATTAACAAAAAAACCAAAAGTTTATTGACGTTTTAAAAAGAGGATGTACTCTGAAGAAAGGAAGTCCTCTTCCTGTAGCGTCAGTAAACTTTTCTTTTTATTGTTAATGTCTTTCTCTTATGTCTGTGTCTTTACTTACCATGTATATATATGTATATATATATATATATATATATAGTGTAACGGGGTCTATTGTTAAAGTGGCTACGCGGTCGATTGCCGCTAGCTTTAGCGGGAGAGCAGACTGGGCGAAGAGGCCAAGGAAGGCCTCTTCCCGATCGGAGTATGGCTGAAGACAAAAAGCTGCGCCACCTCATGCGAGGTGTGAAACATGAGCTCTTTGCCGGGGTTGTACGCCACCCACCGCAACCCCATCGCAGAATTTATTGCAGAAGCAACGACAATAGAGAGGACACTGGAACCTTGTGCCAGACAGTATCACCGCAATCTCAGCTGCGCGCCAGCGGATGTGCTGTCTCCTGCATTGGCCACCAGCCAGGATGCTCTATGGGAGCTAATTCGTTCTGTTGTGTGGGAATAATTCCAACTTCTTACGGATCCGCCGGCGTGTGCCTCTCTCGCTCAAGTGGTTAGAGAGGTAGTAAGGAAACCTGTTCGAGAACCCGTGGAATTAAATATGCAGCCGCCTCCTCTCTACTCCGCCACATATACTCAAGCTCTGCAAATAGCCACGACGTGTGCTGCTGGGAGTGTCGGCCCTCCCGTGTCTGCCCCGCCTTACATGCATGGAAATGGTGTGTAATGAATGGGCCCAGGATTGGCGTGAAAATCACGAGTCAGTGGCCAGTGCTGCGCGAGTAAACGTTGCTTTATGCATGACGCAAGAAGAAGCAGAAGATAGGGCACGGAAGCAAGTACACGAGACTAGAGATATAAGCGTTAAGAAAGAAAGGCAAGAGGCTAACACGGAAATGTTCGCAATAAAGAAACCAAACGTCCTACGCGGTTTTGTCGCATCCCCTCGGGGTGTTGAAGTCCCGAGGCGTGCGGGGTCGGCGAGGCCGTCAGGGCGAGACTGGCCCGATGACCGACTCTAGGCCACGTCGCATCCAGGCACGTAACGTCGGGTAGGCATCGTCGACCTTGCAGCTGAGTAACGGCTCGATGGCGTAGCAGCGGGTGTGAGCGGAGGGATCCACCGCCATGTGATCCGGACCCGCGCTCTCTCGCCCAGTGCGTCACCAACTCCAGGCACGGACAAACGACGGGTTTAGGTGATAAGCGGCGGACGGCTCACGAACCCAGCAGCGGTTGCGATCCAGGGTCTCACCCGAACACGATTACAGTGCCGCGGTCTCCAGCCCAGCGCGTCGCAGGCGTCCACTGACTATCGGCCTGATTCGATTTTCTGCACGCACTCGTTGCAGCTGCAAGCTCGGTCTCCTCTTTCTCGTCGTCCACCGGCACTTCATCACATGGTGCCATTGGTTCCTGGAATACGGTGGACTGACCCGCCGCGGTGGCTCAGTGGCTAAGGCGTTGCGCTGCTGAGCACGAGGTCGCGGGTTCGATTCCAGGCCGCGGCGGCCGCTTTTCTGATGGAGGCAAAAAGCAAAAACGCCCGTGTGTACGAGATTTCGGCGCACGGTAAAGATCCCCAGGTGGTCAAAATTAATCCGGAGCCCTCCACTACGGCGCGCCTCATCGCCTGCGCTGCGTCGGCGTGTTAAAACCCTACAATCAATCAATACGGTGGACTGCACTTGCGTACCAAGGCACACTTCGCAAGACGGATGTATGGCGTGCACTGCACCGCACTCCACTGTGTTATCACTGTGGAGTGTCCGGCCATATTTACAGGGTGTGCCGGTATCGCGGTGAAGGCCTTCGCGGTCTTCATCCTGATGCTCCTTGCCCCAGGAAGAGTTCGCGTCCAATCGAAATCCGTGAGTTCCTCTCCGGACGGCAATCTTCCCCTCTGTCCAACCGTCAGTGTGTCGGACCAGCGTCGTCAATCCGTTACCGGTCTCCAAGCCCTCATCGCCTATCCAGCTCATCTGGGCGTCGCTCGCCCAGCCCGTGACGGGAAAACTGAGATCAGTGACCTCTGCACGTGCGGTCGCTGAACGGGCTTCCAGCGAATATTCCTCCAACCTGCTGGCAACGACGTACTGCTGAACAGGCACCGCCAGCCAGTACTGAACAAGCAGCCACCTCCGACCTGGCTGTGACGATCGACGACTGTGGCGTCACTGCGCTTATCGATACAGGGGCGGGCTACTGAGTCATTAGCAGAAACCTGGTGCAGGAGCTCAAGAAAGTTCTGACGCAGTAGAGGGGGCCTCACGTCCGCACAGCGGGGGGTCATCTGATTGCTCCAACAGGCCGCTGCACTGCTGGGGTTGGCATCCGGGGCTACACCTACGACGGCGAATTCCTCGTGCGACCAGAATGATCATGAGATGTTATACTCAGTATGAACTTCCTGAGAGAGAATGAAGCTGTTATCGATCTGCAGCCATCCTAATGAGTTCTCGACGACTGGCGCCATCTCCACGAATGACCCAGCAATAGCGGAAGTCTGTGCCCTCCGGGTTGTTCACGACGATGTCACTGTACCGCTACAGAGCAGCGTCGTGATCTTCGTACGGAAAGACGCATCTTAAAACTGTGAGAGCATAGCCGAAGAAAACACCTATTTGCTGTTGGAAAAAAATCTACGTAGCAAGAGACATTCGTTCTTCTCTTCGTCTAGTCTATTCTCGCGCTAACGCTAGGGGGATGGACCACGTCACCCTTTTAATATAGACACCGTTACAATATATTTGAGGAAATGGTTGACTCACGAATAAAACTGAAAGAGTGGTGTACTGTAATTTCGATTTGAGGACCAGTCTTAATATGAGTAAAGTACAAACATCAAGCACGCCCTCCTATATAGGTGCAGAAGGTGTGGTACAGTGCACCCTTGTTAAGAACATTGGTGGGTTGGGGCGAGGAAACAGGGATCCAGGGTGCACTATACATGCGTGTAAAATTTTCGTGACATTGTGCATCTCACAATCTTTCCAGAGCCAAAAAACGAAAAAAAGACCAAAAAATTGACGTTTCGGAGTCACCGGATACGCCGTACCGCGGGCGACAAACTCTTTTCTAAAAAGTAAAGCAATAAACAACTTCACTTAATATAAAAAAGACAGGGTGGGAAGCTGGTAAAAAGAGACATTCAAATATTTCTTCTGGTTCCGCGACAAGTTTCTTGTACTATATATATATATATATATATATATATATATATATATACATAGTCGGGAACCATAAAACCTCAGAGCGCGAGAAAATAAGGTCAATAGAGACAGAGACACACTTATCCTACCATCTCCCTTTCTCACTTATTGTAGCTTTTTATTCAAACCCTGCCCTATTGCTGCCTTCCCCTCAAGCTTTTTAATGCTCTTTTCTCCCTTTTTCATCTTTTTCCACCTTAAAATGTACGTCACCACTGTGGAGCCTGAAATGCTTGAACTGTATTTAAACAACTTTCATTCTGTTAAAACGATACCCTTGGTAAAGCACGGTCGCCGTCCGAAACGTTGAGTCATTAAATATTATTATGTTTCCATTGTGATCCTTTTTCGTTTTTAACAAATGGCTCCTCTAACCAATGGAATGGGAACCATAACATAGAAATTCCCCATGCAAGAGACTACCTCTGTCATCATCGGTGACTCTCAATCTAAGCAACTCCACCAACAAAAATCCGGAGCTAAGATTGAAGACATTCCTTCCCTTATGGGTTTCGTGCTGCAGACTGCAAGGACAGCCATTCTTCACATTGGCACAAATGACTTGGCAACATCATCGGCTTCGGCAACGCTCAATAGCTACGATGATCTACTTGCAACCATCAGACGAGACCATCGCAACATACACCATCAGACAAGATCATCCCAGCATACAGCGTGTGTATGCCACGTTTGTTCTACTACGAGCCCCAAACCGCCGGCGAAAAAACTTCAACTGGCGCTTTGACGATCGATTCAACTAAGAAGCTATACGATTCAACAACCTGCTTCAAAAGCTCTGCCTACAGACCAGCGACATTTTCTACCTCAACCAAGGCTTAGAGTGTTTTCCCTCATGGCGTTTTCTGCCTGCGGACGACTTGCACCCTTGTTTTTAAAGTGTCGCTTTACTGGCAAGCCACATTCGTCATAGCTACGTGCGTGAGAAAAACTGTGGTTGGACCATTTTACACTCCCCGGCACCAACTCAGAATCGCCAGCATTGCCTCTCCAGCGACCAGCTTCTCCTGCAAACGTACATACGGGCAGAGCGCCTCGTTACAATCTTCGCCAGGAGGGTACTGACACGAACCAAGGCAGCCACTCAAATTGAAGGGAGAACGACCCTCCAGATAACGAGACTGTTTCTACTGTTTGCCGAGAGTTTTTGAAGCGGCAGAAAATAACTGAAAAAAGAGTTCGATATAAAAACCATGTAGCTACCTTGAATGTGTATCATTCTTGTAATGTTCCTAAAGGTCCCCGTGTTTACCTGGAGCCAGCGACTTCTGAAATGTCAGTGCCCTTAAAACCAAGCGCAAAAATACGCTTGACGAAGCTTAACAAAACTGCTGGACATCGTTATCCACCACCATAATTTGTGACTACTCTCTACTGTGGATGAGGAAAAAAACTTCTTGCAGAAATTTTCTTGGAACCCAATGAGGCCGACCAGCTGCAATCGTTTGAAAAACAAAAAAGTTTTTAATTGACACATATCAAACAGAAGAAGCTACTTTATGATGGAGTAAGTTCCCCCCTTTCCATCAACAACAAAGGGTCAGCTCAAAATTCATTGCATAATATAGAACGTTTATGTGAATGAAACAACTCTAGTGGGAACAGTGTGGTAAAACTATCAGCCCACGTACTCTCGGAGGATGAAAGGGTTTACATTTCTTTCCAGCGAACGGCAACGTAAACGATTTCCAGCTGTACAAAGATGTTGATGAGTTTGCCCGCACACTAAGACTAAAGAAGTGTTTCCATTACAGGCCGCAGAGTAACACCGCAGATCCAAATTGCTGTCAACCCGCCATTGAAGACCCCAAATTAAGCGAGATAAGTGTCTTGACTAATATCTATGGTTGTGCAAGATGACATCATTTCCGCTTCTAAAAAAATTCCGTGATAAATAAACCTCTCGAAAAGAGAAGAGACAGCGTTAAGCACACTGAGCTCCCTTCCTGATATTATTATTAGGCCGGGGAATTAAGGTAATGCTATCGTCACCATAAACAAAACAGACTTCATAAATGAGGCGTACAGACCACCCAATGACACTTCTTTTTACAAAGCAATGTCTAACAATCCAAAACCTGTCTTTAAACTGAACGAGCCGGAAAGGCTGTCTTCACTTGTTGGTGAGAGAAAAATTAACCAGACGACTGCGCGTTCACTTTTGCCCCAAATCCAGTTCCTGGACGATTCTACTTGTTACCGAGAATTCACAAGAAAGACCGTCCTGACCGAACCATTGTTTCCGCTATAGACACTGTAACTAAAAATTTGTCCAGCTTTGTAGACATTATCATAAAAGACATTCCTGGGACCCTCCCCTCGTACATTAACGACACGATCGATTTTCTCCACCAAATATTAGAGTTCCGCACGTATGCCAACAGCCTACTTGTCACCATGGACGTTGCCTCCCTCTATACGAAAATTCCACATGAGGGCGGCGTCAAAGCAGCCATTCAGTTGTATGAAGAATCAGAAACTCTCAACAAACCTGTGGACAGTCAAACCATGGAAGAACTTCTAACAATGATTTTTGGAATGAATTTCTTTTATTTCGATCACAAGCACTCTATACAGACTAATAAAACGTCAATGGGCACACAAAGTGGTTCAGACTATGCAAATCTTTTTATGGGCAACCTGAACAGAGAATTGTGTGCCACAAGAAACCTGCAGCCGCTTTTGTACAAAAGATTTATTATTGACATCTTCCTCAAAAGGTGTCACGGCGAAAGCAGCCTTTTAGAAGTCATTGCCGCCTTCGATAACTTTGACGACCACGTTTCATTTTCCCACTTCTATCCGGCATCCGAACTTAACTTCATAGACGTGGCAATCAAATTGTCTGGAGCACCACTTTCCACCTCCTTGCATAGGAAACGGATGGACAACCACCAATACCTGCACTTCAAAAGTACGCACGTCGCCACAGTAGGGCATCCTTTCGACAAATTTGCCGTCACTGTACTTCAGCCCGGTTTCAGGGGACGTCGCAACCGTTAGGTATAGGAATCTTTCCTGATTCACAAATTTAACACTCTTGCAGTTTGTATAAACGAGAGTGCTGGTAAACTTTCCTTACTCTCCGTGTGATGTATAGGAGTTTGTACGACATTTTTCTTGCACCCACTTACTAGTTTCTTCTGTCTGTATCTTTATTTTATCCCCTGTAAATAAGAGCTATGCTTCGTGTGTTAAAGTGTGCGGTTCGCAGCGCAATGTGCTATTTGTAAGACCCTACCTTTATAAAAAGTGTTACACAACAGCTAGTTATGCTTTGTATTTCGTTGGCTGCTCAGCCATAGAGCCCTGAGCTCTATTTTTATCGCTGCCTTGTTTCGTAATAAGGGATCAAGATCCTTCACCTGATTCACCCAATATCTAGAGGTGTACTTCAATTGATTGTTGCCTTCGCGTCGCTATCCTGGAGGGATACACACTACCGTTTGTCTATGTGATAGTTTTTAAATAACGAACATTGTTAGTGCGACAAACACCACGAAGGTGTTTAAAAACACAAATCATGTAAAAGGCTCATTTTGGTGTCAGAATTAGGAGGCTCTGGCAATAATTTTAACCATTTTAAAACTGTGAGAACATTTTTTCCAACCGTTTATGGTAATTCATTCTCCGTTTTTTCAGCTTTTCTTGCATTCCTCTTTCTGTTCGAACGCCTCTACCCCCTTCCTTTTTCCCCTCCCGGTTAACTTACGATTTTCGCTTTCTCGCCGTGCAAGGTGACTCTCTCCTACCCTCTCATAACTCTTTACTCTACTTGAACTTTCCAACAACTTCACCCCCTGTCGCCCGTGCTTCTGGGGTGGATTATTTTGCCCGCCCCTTGTTCGGCTGCCTATGGTGCTCCCGTGCATCCGCTTACCAAATTTATCCGACACGCAGACACCATACGTATTTGGCGCCGGGAGCGGCCTAAAGAGGAAACGTGGAGGGAGAGGGACAGGGGGTCATCTTTGATGTCGACGAAAACACGCGCACTCCGCATGCGGGGGCTTCAAAGCGCGCGCACCTATGCGTTCTGCTTCCCTCTGGGAGCCGACACTGACCGAGGGCGGTTACAGCTCGGCCCGCCTGTCAACCACGCAGTTATGTGTCCGCTATAGCTCTTCGACTAGCCAGACAAATATGCGGGTTTGTCGTTTACTCCCTCACCTGGTTATTTCTCCATTTTTACTTTATTTTTTATTTCTTACCCTTTCGTATTCCTGCCTTTCTTACTTTTCAGTTCTCACTTCATCATCTCTATCCCTCTTTCAAACTCCCTCTCACAGCTGTTTTTGCTTTTTATTTTAACCCTTCTTTATTGCTGCCTTTCACTCTCGCTTTTTAGTCCTCTTTTCTCCCTTTCTCATCTCTTTCCACTTTAAAATGTACATCACCTTTCTGACGAAGGACGTTCTGCCGTTCTACCGAAGGCTGGTGTCTCGGCCGAAACGTTATACTATTCCCCTTTCGACGTGTGTCTGTCTTTACCTGATATTTTCCGCTGTCCAAAAATCATACCTCATTCGGCACTATAAAACACTGTTAAAACGCCAAACAGCACTGGCAATAAGGACTGCAACTTTGATATGTGTCCTTACGGAATCCCTCGTCCCGTACGTCTCTGTTCTACAATATATATATATATATATATATATATATATATATATATATATATATATATATATATATATATATATATATATATATATATATATATATGTATATATATATATATATATATATGTATATATATATATATATATATATATATATAGGAAATGAGAGGCTCGTTAAAAATAACAGAAAAATAAATTATTTATTGGTATCAATTACCTACCACATCCTCCCCTTTCATTCTAAGGTTTTCTTGACGGCCAACTCTTATTTCTGTGTTATATATATATATATATATATATATATATATATATAGGAAATGAGGGGCTCGTTGAAATTAAGACAGAAATAAAAAGTGGCAGTCAAGAAAACCTCGGAAAGCAAAGGGGAGGATATGGTAGGTCATTGAAACACCACTTTCTTTCTATCCAAATTTTTTATCTGTTTCAATGACCTACCATATCCTCCCCTTTGCTTTCCGAGGTTTTTTTGACTGCCAAACTTTATTTCTGTCTTATTTTAAACGAGCCCCTCATTTCCTATTCTGATTCGCTACACGCATAGCGAGGGCCTCTGTTCTGGCAGTCTTGGTGCCATAGAAAGCTTAAGAGGGTTCAACTCTGGTCGACCACTCTCGACGTGCTGTAGACACTCGTGTCACGGCCAGGGGGTTAAAAAGAAGGTCCCCTTCACCCCGAGAAGTCGGAGTGGCGCAGGCTACCACCCCCAAGCACAGGAAAAAAAATTACATTGACCTAAATACCCCAGAAAGTGGAGGGGAATAATAGCCCCGATGGTAGCGTAGTGGTTATCACAGCAGACCAGTATTCTGGAGGTCGTGGGTTCGTATTGCGCCTGGCGGGCATTTTTTCTCCACTTTCTTCCTTTCCAAATTCTTTATCTGTTTCAATGACCTACCATATCCTCCCCTTTGCTTTCAGAGGTTTTATTGACTCTCAAACTTTATTTCTTTATATATATATATATACAAGCTCTTTTCCGCATAAACCTCAGGTTTAAGCTCTTTTCCGCATAAACCTCAGGTTTAAGCTCTTTTCCGCATAAACCTCAGGTTCAAGCTCTTTTCCGCATAAACCTCAGGTTCAAGCTCTTTTCCGCATAAACCTCAGGTTTACCTCCGCTACATAGACGACATCTTTATGATTTGGGAACACGGTCGCGCAACTCTAGAAACGTTTATATCCCATCTCAATTCTTCGCATCCGACTATTAAATTCTCCTGCCAATATTCTGAAAAAGAAGTGAACTTCCTTGATACTACCGTCATTCTAGACAACGGTAAACTTAAAACCACGCTTTTTAGAAAGCCAACAGACAGGCAGCAGTACCTAGATTATAAAAGCCATCACCCCAGACACTGCAAACAAGGGATCTTTGTAGGACAAGCCACCAGGCATAGAAGAGTATGCAGTGATGACAGTGACTACGTAGAGCACCTAGACGAACTCAAGGCCACCCTTATGAACAGGAACCACCCCAAAAGCTCGCTCGATCAGGCGTACCAACGTGTGTCTAATCTCAAAAGGGATGACGTTCTCAACAAACAGCGGCAAAACGAAAGCGCCAGGCCACCTGCCCTAATAACTAAATTTTGAAACGCCCTCCCAAACGTAAACAATATACTGCGAAAGTACTACCCCATTTTAGCCAGTAACGACCGACTTAAAAAGACTTTCCCGGAAGCACCAAGGGTTACCTACTGGAGAAACAGGAATTTAAAAGATATTTTAGTGCATGCTGAAACAGGGCCTTCAAAGCAACCAGTCATAGCCAGCTGCTCCCGCCCCAGATGCAAGACTTGTAGGCACCTGCAAACAGACTGCGTTGTAAAAAGCACAGCCAGTAATTATGTCCACAAGATTAATTCAAGTTTTACGTGCACTTCATCCAACATTGTGTATATGTTGGAATGCTCAATGTGCCACAAACAGTATATAGGCGAAACGAGCCAACCTATGAGCCTACGGCTTAATGGTCACCGGGCAGATACTCTTAGCAAATCCTCCATAGCTGTAGCGCAGCATTGCAACCAACCAGGCCACAATTTTGATGACCTTAAGTTATATATACTTCAGTCAAATTTTAAGTCTCCTAGGGACAGGAAATACCGAGAATCCTACTTAATTCACAAATTCAACTCCATGGAACCTGCTGGAATTAATGCGTCTAAGGGCAACTTGGAATCCTTGCGATATTCACCGGGAATGCAGCATTAGGCACTTTCGTGCATATACCTCATCCAAAGACTATGACCGTTCACTCTGCTCCGTACCTGGTCACCTAATTTCTTTCCTGCCTTTTTTTTTTCATTTCTTAGTGTCTAGCTTAATACTCGCCCTCATCCCTCCAACCTTTGGTTTTGGAATTCAATTTAATTTATTTAATTTCTCCTTTTTTTTCCGCGTGGTCTTGTGCCTCGTACGTCACTCTAACTTTATCTTTTCGTTTTTGAGTTTCAGGACAGGCCTGTTCCAGGAATGTTGCCGTGGGTGACACGTGCCATTTCAGTTGCCGGGTCATTGCTTTTTCTTTTGTGTGTGGGTTTATGTGGTTTCCCCCCCTGTTTTTTTTCTCTTTTTTTTCTTTTTTTCTTGACCTAGTTAGTTTTTCCCCCCGTCTCTATCTTTTCTTTTGACCTGAGGCTTGCAGATAGTTTCTGATAAGGACCCCACCCTCACCGCCTGTTCTGCTTCCGGCGGTTCTGAGATCCTTTCCCTATACCCCGCGGCGGGTCAATAAGCACCCTCTCATCCTGTCTGTCCAAAAATTCCACGAATATCAACCACCAGCTGACTTCCGTGTGACCTACTTCGCGGCTTAAACTAGACAACCTTCTTGGCCCCTCAATCTCTCCCCCGACACACTCCGAAACCAATCAGCTTGCTCAATTTCCCTTCCATCTTTCCCTCTCCTTTCACCTGGGGTCCTACCCCTATATAAACCCTGCCTGCCAGGCGAGAGATTGCCCTGAGGAAAGCAAGTTCTCTTTGCTGAAACGTAGGCCACAATCGTGCTTTTACCTTGTTCGAAGTTTTTCTTCTCTGATATATATATATATATATATTTATATATATATATATATATATATATATATATATATATATATATATATATATATATAAATAAGAGAAGAAAAACTTCGAACAAGGGAAAAGCACGATTGTGGCCTACGTTTCAGCAAAGTGACTTTGCTGAAACGTCGGCAACAATCGTTCTTGTACCTTGTTCGCGAAGTTTTTCTTCTCTTGTGTTCTCTACCATCTTCAAAGTTCTACTACTCCCTATATATATATATATATATATATATATTATACCGTGAGCATGAAATTGGCTACGGAGAGGTTTTGCAACAGGAACCGGCCAAATCCCTTTTATGCTTCGTCGTCGTTTAGACATTGTGCGCGTTCATGATCATCTCATTTCGTCTTCCTTCTCGTCGGTTGATCATCATCTTAGCTGCTGGAACGGTTGCTGTACTTTTGTGTCCGTGCTCGGCGCTCGCAAATAAAGCGGACCTCAAGTGTTCCCGTCGACTCTCTCATGTGGTGGAGGGTGCGAGGGGGCTTTTGATCCCGCCGTCTACCTCTCGCGGATACACCACTGGAGCTCCGATCAGGTCGGCGGTTGCTACTGCCCACCAGCTCCATGCAGCACGAGAGCGGCCACTCGGGCAGCAACGCTGCGGCCCCGGTCCAGCCTCCCATCATATTCACCAGCTGTCAGCGCGATCCTCCGTCGTTCTCGGGCCTGCGGGGTGAAGATGTTGAAGATTGGCTGGATCAATTCAACCGGGTACGATGGGGCGATACATTCAAGTGGAGGAAGGTCTCGGTTTCCCTGGAGGAAGTGGCGAAGACCTGGTTTCTGAACAACGAGGCGGATACCCCTGATTGGACCACTGTTGTAGAAGAGCTCCGTAGAATTTTCGCCACGTCGACTCGTTCCGCTGCAGCCAAAAAAGAAACTCGCGGCCAGGGTGCAGCACCAATACGAGACATACTCTTCGTCAGAGGTCGGCAAACTTACTCATGAGTCCACTCACTCAGACTCATTTGGACTCAAACTCATGCGTGAGTTTGAGTTTGAGGGAGCGCGAGGCTAGTGTTGCATGGTGAGTTTGAGCTTGAGTGAGTTTGAGCCGAGTGATCACGACTGAGTTTGAATCCAATTGAGTTTGAGTCCATTTTGAGTTCTGAGTACATTTTGAGTTTGAGTCCATTTTGAGTTCTGAGTACATTTTGAGTTTGAGTCCATTTTGAGTTCTGAGTACAATTTGAGTTTGAGTCTATTTTTAGTTCTGAGTACATTTTGAGTTTGAGTCCATTTTGAGTTCTGAGTACACTTTGAGTTTGAGTCCATTTTGAGTTCTGAGTACAATTTGAGTTTGAGCTCATTTTGAGTTCTGAGTACATTGAGTTTGAGTCCATTTTGAGTTTGAGTCCATTTAGTTCTGAGTACATTTTGAGTTTGAGCACATTTTGAGTTTGATTACATATTGAGTTTTGAGTACATTTTGAGTTCTGAGTAAAAAGAATTTTTAAGTCATTTGGATTTTGAGTACATATGAGTAGCCTAGAAGGCAGCTATGGTTGGCTATTAAGTTTCATGCGTCACTGTGGGCTCGGAATTCAAGTTACCTGCGGGTATGGCAATAATCGCGATCTGCACGATCGGTTGGGAGGGAGGTGCTGTCTGATTTTTTTTAGTTTCTTGTTGAATTTTTATGGCCATAAGCAATTGCTGTATACCTAATTTTCGCGGCTGGGCGCGTGAGTGATAATTGACTGGTGAAGTCATAAAAAAGGGTTGTCTTAACTTTTCCTCCTGACGGATCCACTAAGAACGTGGGAAAGGGTGGTGGGAAAGCACATGGCGGCGCTGGCGTGCTGGTTGTTCGCCTGCTACTATTAACGCCTTGATATACTAGGGGTCACAAAGGAAGAGGTGAGAGCCGGGGGCAAATGGGGGCGGGGGCTGTCCTTTCTACTGTTTCAAATGAATTAGCTGAATTGACTGGGCAGCGCCCCTTAAGACAGAATAATGACCACATTAGATTGGGTGAAAAGTGAAACTGATGAGGCTAAGGCGTGTAAGATATCAAATGAAAGGTCCGGATTAACGGAATCACGCAGGGTAAATAAAAAAAATGCTTCCTGATTGTAGTCATCAGGCAGTCATAATGAGTCATATATTGGGCTAAAATTCAAAATGACGCTGCGAGGGCATGTGGGGAATCAAATTCAAGGTCTCGATGTGGGGAATCATTCGGGACGAACATGAGATATGGATATATCATGACGTAGTCATGGTAAATAAAAGATTCGGTTAAAATTCAGGTTCATGACGGTAGGGCGTATCAAATTAAAGGTCTCGATGAGAATAATCACGTGCTTCCTGATTATTATCATGACATAGTCAAAATGGGTCATAAATTAGGTTAAAATTCACAATGATGCCACTGGGTGTCCGGGGTATCAAATTGAAGGTTCCGATAAGGAAAATCACGTGGGACAAAAATGTGGTAGGGCTATATCATGAGATAGTCATGGTTAGTTATTGATTGGTTTAACGTTCAAATTGATTCCGCTAGGATGTGATGGGTATCAAATCAATGGTCTTGATGAGCCGAATCATGTGGGAGAAATACAATAATGCTTCCTGGTTATAACCATTAGATTGTCATGGCGAGTCTTATATTGGGGTAAAATTCGAAGTAACCCCGCTAGGGAGTGTAGGGTATCAAATTTACGGTCTTGAAGAGGGGAATCACGTGGTACAAATGAAAAAAAGGCTTCGTAGTTCGAATCATGACATGGTCATTATGAGTCATAGATGGGGTTAAATTCAAGGTGAGGCCGCTGAAGCATGTGGGGCGTCAAATTGAAGGTTCCAGTTAGGGGAATCATGTCGGACACCTAAATAATGCGTCCTGGTTACAGTAATGAGTCATGGTTAGTTTGACTGGTATGAATTTCATATGACCCTGCTAGGGTGTGTGGGGTATCAAATTAAAGGTCTCGTCGAGGGGGTCACGTGGGACAAATATGAAAATGCTTTCTGGTTATAATTATGAGGATATCACAAAAGGTATACAGCAAAAGGTACACACTCTCACTCACACTCACTCTCACTCACACTCACACTCACACTCACACTCACACTCACACTCACACACTCACACACTCACACACTCACACAATCACACACTCACACACTCACACACTCACACACTCACACA
>NW_027526225.1:42119098-42307357 GCF_048455015.1 Haemaphysalis longicornis
TGAAATCGGGCCAGAGCCTCAAGGAGTATTACGATGAAAAAAATGTGTCTGGGACGCCTTGCTGATCTAAAGGACGCGCACCTTATATCAGGGCTCATCGACGGCCTCCCTGCTGAAATGGAAATGGCTCTTGCTGGGCTTACTTCATCTACCCCAGCAGCGTGGCTTTCAGCTACGCTTAGAGTAGAGGCTGCTATGCACCGGGCTAAGTCACAGCGCGTTCCACCAGGTGGATGCACGCAGATCAATGCACCGAATAGGAATTACCATCAGCGTCCGCCTAATACGCCGGGCCGAGCGCCCATGTCCGAATGCAGGCATTGCGCCATGGCCGGCTTGCCACGACAGATGCACTGGCACAGTGAATGCCCACGACGCGCAAGCATTTCTACCCTCGCTACCGACCAGGGAAACGAGGAGGGCGACCCAAAGCTATGGTAATTACGTTTGATGCACTCATTAACGGGCACCCATTCAGCGCTACTCTCGATACCGGAGCTACAATTACCTGTATCAGCGAAGAAGTGCTGAAGGCGCTTCACATGCAAATAAGGAGAGATTCGTGCATCACCGTTCAACAAGTTACGTCATCTACCGAAACTTTGGGTCGCGTTAATCTAAAGGTACAGATTGAAAAGTTACCAAGGAAATTGAAGCTCATGTTCTGCAAGGCATGAAGAGCAATTTACTCCTTGGCTGGGACAGTGCCTGTCTCTTCAACTTGTCTCTAGATATCAACACACTGATGCTACGCCAAGGAAATGACGTCATCCACCCTCGCACACAAGCCCGTCAAACGGCTGGCAAGAACACCTGTTTGCAGGAACTTAAAGTTCGCGAACTGCAGCACCTGAACGAAAATCAGAGGTCAGCCCTTAAGCAACTTCTCCACAAGTATGAGGACATTTTTTCCAAATCCCAAACTGACATTGGGTGCATCAGTAGCGAGATGCATCGCATTCCCGTCACCAACGACGTCCCCATCCGTAGGGCTCCCTATCGATGCTCAGAAGCCGATAGCGTCGAAATGGACAGACAAGTCAGCGACCTTCTCACGCAAGGCGTAATACGCCTGTCTACGTCTCCTTAAGCTGCCCCGGCACTTCTGCCAGAAAAAAAGGGAGAGGGCGTACACGTTTCTGCATAGATTACCGCAAGCTGAACGCAGTGATGGTGCCTGACTACCAACCCATCCCTCGCATTGACGATGTTCTAGACTCTCTCGGGAAATCGACGTACTTTTCAACATTAGACATTACGTCGGGTTACTGGCACGTTAAGATGCACCCGGAAGACATTCCGAAAACAGCCTTTGTGACACGTACTGGTCACTACGAATGGCTTGTTATGCCTTTCGGTCTCCAGAACGCCCCAGCCACTTTTGAGCGGGCTGTCAAGTCCATCCTGGCAAAACACCGCTTAGCGCACGTCACGAACTACTTCGATGATATTGTGGTGTATTCTGACACGTTTTCCGACCATCTGTAGCATCTCGACGCCGTTCTAAACGCTTTTGAAGGCGAATGCGTCAGGCTCAAAATGAAGAAATGTCAATTCGCACAAACATCCATTGAGTACCAGGGACACAGGGTTTTAAATGGCGTAGTCACTCCGAAACGAAGCAACGTGGAGGCGATTTTGCGGTTTCCCACACCATCGTGCCCGAAAGAGCTGCAGCGTTTTCTCGGTACCGTGAATGTTTACCGTCGGTACATCGCTCACTTCAGTAAAATTGCCCATCCACTGACGTGCCTCCTCAGCAAAGACGCTACGTGGAACTGGGACTCTGACTGCCAACTGCCTTTCACTAAGCTGAAGAAATGTGTCACGGAAGAGCCGGTTCTTGCCATCTACGATGCCTCCAAACCTTGTGTGCTGTACTGTGATGCGTCCAGCAAAGGTATCGGCGCCGTTTTGAAGCAGGCTGATGATGAAGGCCGGGAGCACCCAGTTGCATGCCACTCACGCAAGCTGCTCAAGCATGAAATCAATTACGCCATCACAGAGCTTAAATGCTTGGCAACTATTGACGCTATCGACAAATGGCACTGCTATCTGCATGGAAGACCTTTTACGGTAGTCACCGATCATGCTGCGCTACAGTGGCTTAAAAACATCAAGAATCCGCGAGGCCGTCTGTTTCGATGGTCCTTGAAGCTCTCCATGTACGATGTCAATATCAAGCACCAAAAGGGCACTGACAACATCGAAGCTGATGCGCTATCGCGAAACCCGATTATTCAGCTTCTATCAGCTGAGCAACTGCAAGAGCATCCCAACGACAAACCGCCTTGCAAGCACGTCATTGAGAACGCAATGGCCATAGTTACGCGTAGAGGGATTCGAAAAGTCTACGTTCCTGCCGCTCTGCGATCTTCTTTTCTTCAGAAGGCTCATGACGCTTTTGGTCACGTTGGAGTCAAGAAGGCATTGCGACTTTTGTCTCCACATTATTATTGGCCTAACATCATCACCGACGTCTCAAAATACATTCGCCACTGTGACACTTGCCAGCGCTGCAAGAAGACGAAGACCAAGTGTTTCGGATCTTTGGAGTCACTACCACCAGCTGAACAACCATTTGATCTTCTGGCTATGGATACCATCGGAGGTTTTGCGAACTACGGTTCTCCGAAAAGGTTCATTCACTTGGCCGTTGATCATGCCATTCGTTATGTTTGGGCTTTTGCGCACCGAAATGAGACGTGCGATGCGTACATTTCCTGCCTGAAGAGCATCTTCATTGCTGGAAAGCCTCGGAAGTTCCTCTCCGACCGTGGAACAGGATTCACCGCAGGCAAATTCAAGCAGTTCCTCAAACACAACAACATTCATCAGCTTTTGACAAGTTCTCAACGACCGCAGTGTAATGACCTAAACGAGCGCACTAATCAGTCAATAGTTACTCGCCTCCGCTGCAAAATCAACGACGAACCGCGAAAACCATGGACACGCCTTCTTCCAGAGGCTGTCGATGAGTACAACAGGACACCTCATGAAATCACCGGCTACCCACCATGTTTTCTCGTGTATGGCACACCATCATACCCCTGCCTCCTCTCCAACACTGCCGGAACCCTGCAAGAAGCTCGCGCAAACGCAGTCCGCAATTTCCTGGCGTATCACGAGAAGAATAAGCTCATCTACGACAAGAAGTTTCTTCCGTCAGAGCTCCAGGTGGGAGACTGTGTGTTATATGAGACACCCTGGCAAACCAACCGCGGCAAACTCTGCGCGATAATGGAAGGGCCGTATACTGTCCTACGCCAGATCTCTGCGGTAAACTACGACATCGACCGCAACGTGGCTCCACTCGGTCGTCAGACTGACATTGTCCATGTGGGGAGGCTAAGACGATATTATCCGCCCCTGCACCAAACACTCTCTCGGGGGGAGGGGGAAGTGTGTGACGTCCCGCAGATGGATGGTGCAGGGCAGTTGGTCGGAATGGGAGATTAGCCACCAAGAGACGGTGCGGTGCGATAGTGGTGGATGATGAAGAAGAAGTTGTTAATAAAGGTGTTGGTTCGACGGACGCCATGTCTCCTGCGTTACACACACACACACACACATATATATATATATATATATATATATATATATATATATATATATATATATATATATATATATATATATATATATATATATATATATATATATATATATATATTGAGAGGACAAGGTTCACCGGAGAGGCCGATCTTCGGGGCGACCGTTTATTCGGAGGCTCAAGCAGGGAATGCCCGAGTACACACCATGATGATGAGTATTCACAGAGATGAGGACGAAGTGCTGGAGCACGTTCGCTAATGATGATGATAATGTACAGATGAAGATGAAGCACTGATGGCAGTCCGATGAACCCACACCAAGACCGACTGTGCCAACCGGTGCCGGTAGATTGCCCAAGGGTGCTCACCCCCCACCCCCCTTGCGGAGTCGGCCGCCTGGCCGCGAGTCATTCTGGAGCCCGGTGTCTGAAGGGCTTGAGGCGAGATACATGGACTATTTCGACGCCACGGCGACGACGGTCTGTTACGGGGTCTATCGGTGCTATGCGGTAATTAACTGCAGAGGTCTCTTCGAGGACGACGTAAGGGCCGAGGAAACGCTGAAGGAACTCCTCACAAAGACCAGGCTTCCGTTCGGGGGTCCATAGGAGCACTTCATCACCAGGGTGAAAACGAACGGAGGAATGTGTCGAGTCGTATCTTGTCTTCCTGACTTGCTGATGAGCTTCAGTGTGCAAGCGTGCTTGTTCTCGGCAATATGCGAGCCGTGAAATGTACTGCTCATGGGTTGGTGCGTCAGAGGAAACAGGGGCGGAGAAGAAAGTTGACTCGAAGGTATAGGAAGGTGAGGGGCCGAAGACGAGAAAGAACAGAGAGTAGCCAGTAGTACGCTGACGTGCAGTGTTATAAGCAAAGGTGACGAAGGGGAGGATAATGTCCCAGTTGCGATGGTCGGGGCTTATATACATGGAGGTCATGTCAGAAAGAGTTCGGTGGAAACGTTCGGTTAAGCCGTTTGTCTGGGGATGGTAGCCGGAAGTAGTCTTGTGCACGATGTTGGAGGCACGCAGGAGCTCCTCAACAATGGTCACCAGGAATGTTCGCCCGCGGTCGCTAAGAAGTATGCGTGGTGCACCATGGCGCAAAATGATGTGATGTAGAATGAATTCGGCGACTTCTGCGGCTGTCCCGGAGCGTACAGGTGCAGTTTCAGCATATCTTGTCAAGTGATCGACCGCCGTCACTATCCACCGGTGACCGGACTGCGTGATGGGCAAAGGTCCATACAAGTCGATTCCGACCGTCTGGAAAGGCGCGAAGGGACAAGGTAAGGGCTGAAGCAACCCGGCAGGGGGAACCGTCGATCGTTTGCGACGCTGGCAAGATGCGCACGAGGAAACGTATTTTGCGACAGTTGTTGAGATCCCAGGCCAGAAGTAGCGGCTGCGGACCCTGTCATAAGTCTTCGCAAATCCAAGGTGACCAGCCGTGGCATCGTCGTGACAAGCTTGCAATGTCGATGTGCGAAGGGAACGGGGTACGACAGGGACCCATTTGTGGCCGGTAGGGTGTTGGTTGCGACGGTGAAGCGTGCCATGCAGGAGCTGGAACTTGTCGAGTTGACGGCGAGCACGACTGTTGGGAGGTTGTACGCGGCCGGTAAGGTAGTCAATGATAGGACCACAGTATGCGTCCGCCCTCTGCAACGAAAGAAGTTCTGGAGGGTCTTCCAGGACAGGAGACGTAACGGGTGCTACTTGGAGTACGGTTTTCGAGACCTCCCCAGCAGGTGACGGAATGGTGGTCAGAGGGCATCGAGACAGGGCGTCGGCATCGAGATGTTTCCGGCCGGACTTAGTGTGACGACGAAATCATACTGCTGTAGGCGGAGAACCCAGCGGCCTAGGCGTCCGGACAAGTTCTTGAGGGAAGACAACCAACACAGAGCGTGGTGGTCAGTTACGATGGTGAAGTGGCGGCCATAAAGGTATGGGCGGAATTTTTGAACAGCCCACACTACTGCCAGACACTCTTGCTCTGTGATGGTATAGTTTTGTTCAGCACTTGTCAGGGAACGACTGGCATAGGCAACTACTCTTTCCTGATTCTGGGCGTCCCGCTGCAGAAGGACAACGCCAAGGCCGTGACCGCTGGCGTCCGTGTGGAGTATTGTGGGGCTCTTTTCGTCGAAGTGGCGCAGAACAGGTCGAGATGTGAGCGCTTCCTTAAGTGTTTGAAAGGCTGCTTCACATTCGCTCGACCAGTCGTAGGGCGTGCCAGAATTTCAAAGCTTGTGTAAAGGAGAAGCAATGGCCGCAAAGTTACGCAGGAAGCGAAGGAAGTAAGAAGCCAAGCCGAGGAAGCTCCGTAGATCTTTTAAGTGGAGCGGACGAGGGAAATCGACTACAGCAGCGATCTTGCCAGGATCAGGTTCTATGCCCTCTTTGCTGACCACCGGGCCCAATACCCTAATAGTCTTACTCGCAAAGCAGCATTTCTTTGCATTAGGTTGAAGCCCAGCGCGGGCAAGGCATGCTAATACTTCTTCCAGACGCTTGAGGTGCTCGGAGAACGTGGACGAGAAGATGACAATATCGTCAAGGTAGCAGAAGCACGTTTTCCATTTTAGGCCACGGAGAACTGTATCCGTCATCCGTTCAAACGTGGCCGGGGCATTGCACAGCCCAAACGGCATCACGTTGAACTCGCAGAGGTCGTCAGGCGTAGCGAATGCCGTCTTCTCTTTGTCCGACTCACGCAGCGGAATTCGCCAGTAACCGGACCGTAGGTCCAGACTGGAAAAATACTCAGCGCCTTGAAGGCAGTCCAGAGCATCGTCAATGCTAGGCATCGGGTACACATCCTTCCGAGTGATCTTATTTAGCGCCCTGTAATTAACGCAGCAGCGAACTGAGCCATCCTTCTTCTCCACCAAGACGACAGGTGAAGACCACGGGCTTGCCGAGGGGCGTATGATGTTGCGCTTGAGCATGTCGGCCACATTGTCGTCAATTATTTTTCTTTCTGATGGTGAGACACGGTATGGACGACGGCGAACTATGTCGGGGCCTACAGTTTCGATGCAGTGCTCTGTGGTAGAAGTCTGCGAAAGAGAGGGGGAGCACGAGTCGAAGGAAGCTTGGTATTTAGAGAGCACGTCTAGAAGAGACTTTTTTTTGGGAGGGAGTGAGATCGGGGCTGGTAACGGCACCAAGAAGAGGTGGGGGAGAGGCAGAAACCGAATTGGGTGGCGTCTGTGGAGTTACGGCAGGTGGGAGAACGGCGGCAATTTCGTGATTAACTGATCCAATCGTGCAACCCTTAGACAGCAGAATTGGTTCTGGTGTCGTATTCTGAACAGTAATGAGTGCAGTACCTTGCGTAAATCGGACAAGACCCGCAGCGACTGTAATACCGCGCGATAGCAAACGAGCAGAGGGCACCACAAGGACATCTCCCCCAGTAATGGCTCCAGCGGAAATCGGCAAGATGTGCTCGCAGCTAGCAGGTATAACACAATCTGCTGTCAAAGTCACTGACTCCGTTGAAGCGGAAACAATGAAGTCTTCTGTATCCGAGATGTCGATGGCGGGTTGACGACATGAAATGATAGCAGACGTCGAAGAGAGAAGGTCCCAGCCCAATATCAGCTTGTGGGCACAAGGAGAGAGCACAGCACACAATATGTGGTAAGTAACTCAGGCGATCATAACCCTAACTGTACAGTATCCCGGAGGTGTAAGGGCAGTCTCATTAGCAGCGCGCAAAGATTGCCCTACGTAGGGAGTCCTCACTTTTCGTAAACGTGTACACAAATCGGCATAGATAATCGAAATGCTTGCTCCCGTATCAATCAAAGCTTGTACACGAATCCCCTCAACCGATACCGATAACATATTAGCTGGATAACCTGGGGGAATTTCAATTTTCGAAACTGGTGCAGTTTTCCCCCAAAAAACTGCAGGGCCTAGTTTCCCGCCAATTGGTTAGTCTCATGAGAGACAGGGCAAACAGGAGACGACGTGCGGCGATACGGTGACAGAGATCGGCGGCGCACTTCTCGAGAATCGTGATGAAAGGCTGCTTGGCCAGGTGGAGACGACGAGCGTCGCATAGGAGGCGTATAGAACCGTGGACGGTAACCGGAACTGAAACGGAAGTCATCCCGTTCGTTGACATCGTAGCCGCGTCTTTCGTCTTGCTGGCGTCGCCTGCAGAAACGATAGATGTGACCAGGGATTCCACAATAGTAACACGTTGGCCGGCGAGTGCGGAGGTCCTGGCGGGGGTGTCGCCACGTCGGCTGGAAGGTCTGCGGGCGGGAGACCGCAGGAACAGCTGCCACAAACCCAGGGTGAGGCTGAGCAGTGACTGGCGCCAACGGCAAGGGCGTTCGGCTTACGACTTCGCAATACGACGGGTTGGTTGCCGCTGTCGGTAGAGGGGACGCCGAAAGGCAGGACATAGACGCCAGCTCCTCTTGAACTATTTCACGAAGCCCAGGTGCAGGAGCGCTGCGACGAACGCTGGCACTGCATAGTGACGGTTGGTTGCCGAGCTCTTTACGAATTATGGCACGAATCATCGTGCGTAGCTCATCATTTGCGAGATAGGCAGGTGCCAGCGAGTCATTGTGTAGGCGGATGGATTGCAGCTCGTCCAATCGTTGACACGTCGGGACCACATCGTGACCACAGCAAGGGCTGAAAATGCAAACTGGCCGATCCCCTTCATAATGTGACGCACCCGATCTGCCTCTGACATATCCCCGTTGACCCGACGGCACAGCGCAAGAATGTCCTCTATATACGACGTATACGTCTCTTGGGCATGTTGCACGTGATCGTCCAGCTGTTTCTTCGCGGCGTTGGAACGAGCAGCGGATGAGCCAAATTTCTGGCGTATCTGCCCGGTGAAATCGGGCCAGTCAGCGATTCGGTGCTCGTTGTTGAAGAACCACGTCTTGGCTGCTTTGTCGAGGGACCACGAGACGTTCTGCAGCTTAGCGCGGTCGTCCCACCTGTTAAAGGAGCCATGAAGAGAAAACAAAAGTTTGTTTTATTCGAAAGATTAGGTGTTTCATAGTACCCCAAGCGCTTTCCCGGAAGCAAATGGTGCTTTATTCACTGAGAAATAAGGCAATTTAAGCCAAAATTTTAAATCTCCCGCTAAAATTGCACATTTGGTGACGTGAGCAATGGTGTCACACGGGCCGGTCCATGAAACAGATACTTAGTATGTCGACTCCATATAGCACCCACACGCGGGAGTCGACCGAGACGGCGGCCATTTTAAAAATGCTAGTAAAACCTAGTGCACCCGCAGCCCTAGTCATGGAATCGCCTGATCCGGAGAACAAAACTCTCGCCGAGGAGCTCCGGCTTGCATTTAACAACCTCACACCACTTGAACGCTCAACGCTTCTAAGTGCACGAGCGGCAAGAGTTGTGGGATACGCGGTGGACGGGAAAGCGACCATTCCGCGATAGCCACAACAGACGAACGCCCTGCCGTCGGCACCGCTGCCTCGTCAGCGCCGTCGCCACGGACGAATACAGACTGGTACGTATGTGCCGTATTTTTATTACGGTTAATAATAGTTCAACTTCAGTAGCAGTATCGCTTATGCCAGTTGGCCGGTGTCGTGTATGGAAAGCCGTTCGCGCGAGCTCTCTGCTTCGACCAGAAAGATACGAGCGTCAATGCGCGGTGTTTACGGCATTTTTCCTCCAAGGTCAGAGCGCCTCGAACCCGAAAATTCGTCTGCGCGACGGCGAGATGTCGAGCTCGGCCAGGCGGTTGTTTCGTACGCATTGGCGCACACGCTTGCGTGTTCGTTCGGAACTTCAACCGTTTACTCCACCGTTCTTTGTCATAAAAAGAATGTGCAGTATGTTTCACGGGCATTTAGCTCGCTATGCAAACTGTAAGCCCTGCCTAACATGCGTTTGCTTTTGCCGGCCTCCGCCAATCGCAGAGCTTAGCCCATGTGACGGCATAGGTTCTGTTGCGGGAAATGAGCTGGTGGGTCGCATGACCATTCCCGTTTTTCCTAATTATGTAGCTTATTTGAGCGAAGTTTGCGTTATAAGTGGTGTCGTTATGGTTCTAACGAGGCAATCTTTTGAATGAACCAAACTTGTGTTTTCTCTTCATGGCTCCTTTAAAGGCGCTGACTCGTTCGTAGCTATCGAGCCACTCCTCAATATCTTCGCCACGAAGGCCAGCGAACGATGGCGGGTCACGCTGGCGGGTCGTAATGATACACTGCGGCGGTGCCGGGTTGGCGGCAGTGTTGGCCGATTCTCGCGTCATGGGCATGGCTGGGCCAGGCAACCGGTGACCGGAACGCAGCTCCAGGAGTGGGACCGAAGAGGTACGAAGCGGGACCGAAACGCACCCTCCACCACTTGAGAGGACAAGGCTCACCGGAGAGGCCGATGTTCGGGGCGACCGTTTATTCGGAGGCTCAAGCAGGGAACGCCCGAGTACACACCATGATGATGAGTATTCACAGAGATGAGGACGAAGTGCTAGAGCACGTTCGCTAATGATGATGATAATGTACAGATGAAGATGAAGCACTGATGGCAGTCCGATGAACCCACACCAAGACCGACTGTGCCAACCGGTGCCGGTAGATTGCCCAAGGATGCTCACAATATATATATTAAGTTAGAGTCACCACGAAAAACATAACAATATTTAATACGACGTTTCGGCTGGGAACCAGCCTTTTTTAAGTGAAGTACATAGGTCGAATACAGGGTATATGTAGGCTCGCAAGGAGCGCTGTGAGCACGTGGACATATTATTTCAAAAGTGTACAAGAAGGACGTACAGCAAGAAACAAGTGGAAAGAAACGTACTGCACGACTGGGCGCGCAGGTAATCCATCTCAATATACAACGCCGCGAAAAGCAAAAGCGAGGCACTTAGGAAGCGTGTTTCCTTCAGCCACCGCCCACCCACGCACAGAAATATTAAGAAAAGTAAACAAATAAGGAAGGGGTACTGGGCATCTTACTCCAAAGGAGCGGAAACAACCTGCCGCATCAGGCGGAAGCGTAGAATCGACAATTTGTCATCCAGACACTGGGGAACGCAAAATGGCAGAAGGCGACGTTGAATTTCAATAATGCAGGCGGTAGGATTAGCGAGGGGGCCGCGTCCTCAAAGAAAAGTGCCGCCGCTTCGGTAGGAGACCAGATAATAGCCACAAATGGCTTATCCGCGGCCCGCGGCCCCGGCACCAGGCGGACAATGACGACTCCTCGAAGGGCGCCGACGCGGACAGAGCTGTGCGTCAGCCACCCAAGAAGAGCGCTGGCTGTGCGAGGATTTTGAGAAATGACACACAAAGCACGAAATAAACAAAGAAACAGCACACAGAAAAAAGCAGTTGAACGAGCCCCCGGCTCATGACATGAAATGGATAAATACAACAAATTGTCAGCTTACATTTGATATTTTTGCAAGTAACAAGGGTTTGCACATTATGAAAAAAGTAAAAGAAAGATGTGACGCACGTACGAGAACAAATCTCCAATGATCTAGGAAAAAAAAAAAGAAGACACTTCGTAGCTAGTCATCCATGGCAGAATCAATTCGCACACAGCATTCTTTAAACGAACTCACAAACTAAAGAATACAAAGAATACACGTGTACAAATCGTAGAACATGGGGAACCATAGCAGTGAACAAAAATAGTTTACAAAATGACATTTCGGGCAAAAGAGCAATGAAGCATACGGAGAAAATAAGTTATTCACAACACTAGACCGAATAGTGCTTGGAAAGTGTAATGATGGGATACAGCAAGATTTCGTGCAGGAGAAGCATTAAAGCATACGGAAAAGTAACCTGCTGACAACGATGAACCATCCAACGGTTGAGAAGTGGTAACGTGCGATACGTGCCGCTACAAGGTCTAGGTTTGAAGGCACGACAGCCTTCCCTGAGACTCATTGATACCTCTTGTGAGAGTGTTATATTTGTGGATCAGATAAGATTCGCAGGCTTCCCTGTCGAAATGGGTTTTAAATCCTGATTGGAGCACTGTGGCCTTAAATTGATCGATCGGGTGTTTCAAAGAGTTGATATGTTTGGAAAGGGGGAGATAAGCTTTTGTTTTTGCATCGGATCTGTGATTATTGATGCGAGTTCTAAAAGAATTTTCACTCTGTCCAATATATTGCGCACCACAATCACCACATTCTAGGAGGTAAACTATATTTGCAGTGTCACAATTAAAATTGCTCCTGATCTGCATGGAAAAGTCAGATTCCCTGCTCTGAGCGCTTGTTGTTGGTGTAATCATTAGACACAATTTGCACCGGGGTTTTCCACATGGTGTGGAACCTGTGAAACTAGTTTCTTTTGATTAATATGACGTTACAATGTCTCTGATGTTTCTTGCCCGGAGATACACCACGCGTGGTGGGTCAGGAATGACGTGCTTCATTCTTTCACTCTGGAGCAAGATGTTGTGGTGTCTTCTTAAAATTTCATATTGACGTTTGGGCAGATGCCGAATATATCAGAATCAGATTGGTTTGTGACCTCGAAGTGGAGGTTTTATTGCCACTAATGAGGCTAGAACGCTCCTGTTCTGATGCCTTCCTGATTGAATCTTCAATGAGTGGTAGTGGGTATTTTTGTCGTGCGAGGTCAATGCGGAGCTGATCACAATTAGATGCGAAGTCATTTTGGTTAGAGCAAATTCTGCGGAAGCGTACAGCTTTGCTGTATGGAATGGCTGTAGGGCTTGGCTGTATTCCATACAGCCAAGCCCTACGCTTCCGCAGAATTTGCTCTAACCAAAATGACTTCGCTTCTAATTGTGATCAGCTCCGCATTGACCTCGCACGACAAAAATACCCATTACCACTCATTGAAGATTCAATCAGGAAGGCATCAGAACAGGAGCGTTCTAGCAATATTTGTGGCAATAAAACCTCCACTTCGAGGTCACAAACCAATCTGATTCTGACATATTCGGCATCTGGCCCAAACGTCAATGACATTTTAAGAAGACACCACAACATCTTGCTCCAGAGTGAAAGAATGAAGCACGTCATTCCAGACCCACCACGCGTGGTGTATCGCCGGGCAAGAAACATCAGAGACATTGTAACATCATCTCGATCAAGAGAAACTAGTTTCACAGGTTCCACACCATGTGGAAAACCCCGGTGCAAATTGTGTCTAATGATGACACCAACAACAAGCGCTCAGAGCAGGGAATCTGACTTTTCCATGCAGATCAGGGGCAATTTTAATTGTGACACTGCAAATATAGTTTACCTCCTAGAATGTGGTGATTGTGGTGCGCAATATATTGGACAGACTGAAAATTCTTTTAGAACTCGCATCAATAATCACAGATCCGATGCAAAAACAAAACCTTATCTCCCCCTTTCCAAACATATCAACTCTTTGAAACACCCGTTCGACGAATTTAAGGCCACAGTGCTCCAATCAGGATTTAAAACCCATTTCGACAGGGAAGCCTGCGAATCTTATCTGATCCACAAATATAACACTCTCACAACAGGTATCAATGAGTCTCAGGGAAGGCTGTCGTGCCTTCAAACCTAGACCTTGTAGCGGCACGTATCGCACGTTACCACTTCTCAACCGTTGGATGGTTCATCGTTGTCAGCAGGTTACTATTCCGTATGCTTTAATGCTTCTCCTGCACGAAATCTTGCTGTATCCCATCATTACACTTTCCAAGCACTATTCGGTCTAGTGATGTGAATAACTTATTTTCTCCTTATGCTTCATTGCTCTTTTGCCCGAAATGTCATTTTGTAAGCTATTTTTGTTCTTTGCTATGGTTCCCCATGTTCTACGATTTGTACACGTGTATTCTTTGTATTCTTTCGTTTGTGAGTTTGTTTAAAGAATGCTGTGTGCGAATTGATACTGCCATTGATGACTAGCTACGAAGTGTCTTCTTTTTTTTTCGTAGATCATTGGAGATTTGTTCTCGTACGTGCGTCACATCTTTCTTTTACTTTTTTCATAATGTGCAAACACTTGCAAAAATATCAAATGTAAGCTGACAATTTGTTGTATCTATCCATTTCATGTCATGCGCCGGGGGCTCGTTCAACTGCTTTTTTTCTGTGTGCTATTTCTTTGTTTATTTCCTGCCTTGTGTGTCATTTCTCAAAATCCTCGCACAGCCTGCGCTCTTCTTGGGTGGCTGACGCACAGCTCTGTCCGCGTCGGCGCCCTTCGAGGAGTCGTCATTGTCCGCCTTGTGCCCGGGCCGCGGGCCGCGGATAAGCCATTTGTGGCTATTATCTGGTCTCCTCCCGAAGCGGCGACACTTTTCTTTGAGGACGCGGCCCCCTCGCTAATCCTCCCGCCTGCATTCTTGAAATTCAACGTCGCCTTGTGCCATTTTGCGTTTACCAGTGTCTGGATGACTAATTGTCGATTCTACGCTTCCGCCTTATGCGGCAGGTTGTTTCCGCTCCTTTGGAGTAAGATGCCCAGTACTCCTTCCTTATTTGTTTACTTTTCCTAATATTGCTGTGCGTGGGTGGGCGGTAGCTGAAGGAAACACGCTTCCTAAGTGCCTCGCTTTTGCTTTTCGCCGCGTTGTATATTGAGATGGATTACCTGCGCGCCCAGTCGTGCAGTACGTTTCTTTCCACTTGTTTCTTGCTGTACGTCCTTCTTGTACACTATTGAAATAATATGTCCACGTGCTCACAGCGCTCCTTGCGAGCCTACATATACCCTGTATTCGACCTATGTACTTCACTTAAAAAAGGCTGGTTCCCAGCCGAAACGTCGTATTAAATATTGTTATGTTTTTCGTGGTGACTCTAATTTAATATACTATTCAGCTGCCAAGCCCTGCACTGTTATATATATATATATATATATATATATATATATATATATATATATATATATATATATATATATAAGAACAAAGTTTTCCTGCACGCCGGTAGAATATACAGAAAAATAGTTTCGACCACGGTAAAAAAAGAGAACAGATTGAATAACGTTTCGGCTGAGGGACCGGCCTTCGTCAGACGAAGGCCGGACCCCGGGCCGAAACGTTATTAAATCTGTTCTCTTTGTTTACCGTGGTCCAAACAATTTTTGTATATATATATATATTGCTGTCGGCCCAACTAAAGCTCAGATAGAAGCCCTATTTGACGCTATCAAGAAGCTCGATGAAACCGTCCTAACCATTCGTGAAGATATTAACCAGCTCAAGGCAGTACAACCTAACCAATGAAACAGTTCTCTCGACATTAACAAACCGAATTGTAGCGCTAGAAACAGTCCAATTGAACCCTCACCGAACGCCGTACCCGAAGACGCCGTCAAAATCAAGCATGAAATATAAACACTAAAAGCTGGTAATACCGATGCTAGTAATCGACTGCGGCGCAATAACCTTCTCTTCTTCGGTATTGAGGACTCTGTAAAAGAACCATGGGAAGAATCCGAACTTAACGTGCTAAGATTTTGCACCACCCAACTCGGTATTACGATCGAACCAAGTGGAATTGAACGTGCTCATCGGATCGGAAATCTTGCACCTGACAAAAAAAGACCTATCGTGGTAAAGCTTGCTCACTTCGAAACAAAATAAAAGATTTTAGGCTGCGGAATCAAGCTTAACGAAACGACCTTCTCCGTAAGGGAAGACTTTGCTGCAGCCACTCGCCTTGCGCGTGCTAAGTTGCTTAAATTCATTCGGCCAAAAAGTGTGCATTTATGCTGAGAATGGACAAGCTGTTTGTTGGAAACAAGACCTACTTCTATGACGCGAAAAATGATAGCATTACGGAACTTGAAAACTCACCCATCATTACATTGGATAACAACCCACTATCACAAGCCACCTCCGTTGGCAGCACATGACAGGTTTCGAATCATTCCGCCTCGTGTAACACGTGCGTCCGCCCTATGGCATTTCTAAACATAAACATCGCATTTACTAACATACGAAGCATAATTCCTAAACGCGATGAACTTTACAGTTTCATAAATGATATCAGTGCTGACATAGTCATACTAACTGAACATGGTTGCATGAAGACATTATATATACGGAAGTGTTTCCCTCCAACTTGAACTTCACAATTTTTCGCAGCGATCGAGATAGCAAGAGAGGAGGCGACGTGCTGATAGCCATTAAGAGTACCCTAGCATCTTCACTTATATTCCATGATGACAAAATAGAATTAACCTGGGCACTTGTCTCAAACGGAGCCTCGAAATGTGTTTTTGGCGCCTGCTATAGGCCACCGGACAGGCAACCCGACTTCTGTGACCTACTTCATCAATCCCTACTTACAGCTACCAATAAATGTCCCAAGGGACCCATATTTTTATTCGGAGACTTCAACTATCCAGCAATCAGCTGGTCATTGCTTTCAGTGTCGAAAGGGTCACCGTCTCAAGAGCATCAATTTTTAAACACTGTACTTGATTTTAATCTTCACCAGGCCATAACCTGTCCTACCAGGGGTAATAATATCCTAGACTTCCTGCTAACTTCGTGCCCTTACGACATAAAATCAATGAACACGCTCCCTGGTCTTAGTGACCACAAACTAATCCATATTTGCATCTCTTCCCCGCTGAAAAAGAAATCACCCACACAGAAGATAATCACAGATTACTAGAGAGGAAATTTTAACGCCATTATTCATAACTCACAAAATTCTTAGGTAAATTCAGGATTACGCACCTAACTCGTAGTGTCAACGCCAACTGGGAACTGCTTAAGACTACAATGCTTAACCTTCAAAATAAATACATTCCTACTACCCTCATTAAATCAGATTCGAACTGTCAATGGTTTAACAAACAGCTAAAATCACTCTGCAACCGGAAGAAACGCTTGTACAGATCGGCTCACATAAGCCGAAGTCCAACTGCATGGGAGCGCTATCGCTCATGCGTGAAACAGTACTTAACCGAACTCAAAGCTGCAAAAATTAAATTCTTTTCCGATGGCCTATTATCGATTCTTCAATCAA
The DNA here is from genome assembly GCF_048455015.1 of Haemaphysalis longicornis. Taxonomy (NCBI): domain Eukaryota; kingdom Metazoa; phylum Arthropoda; class Arachnida; order Ixodida; family Ixodidae; genus Haemaphysalis; species Haemaphysalis longicornis. The sequence goes on from NW_027526225.1 coordinate 42,135,643, forward strand.
ACCCTAACAAATTTTGGCGCATGCTTTCCCCTACGTGACAATCTAATCGATTAGACCTCACTAATGCTGACGGAGAACCAATCTACGCCGCTGAGTGCGCTTCTGCTTTGAATGATCACTTTTCGTCTGTGTTTTTCTCTGCTAATACCCCTGATACCGTAGCATTGCTGGATCCAGAAGCTGTAGCGATGCCAGGAATTGAAATCTCTCCTCAAGGAATATTTAAACTGATTCACGATCTAAAAGTTTCTTCTTCGGCCGGCTGTGACAGTATTAACAGCAAATTACTAAAAAGTACCATTTCAGCTTCTATCCAGATACTTTACTTGATCTTCACACAATCATTGCAAACAGGAAACCTAGCAGAGGATTGGAAGAAGGCTAAGGTTATTGCAATTTTTAAATCAGGCAACCGCGCAATCCCAGCAAACTACCGACCTATTTCCTTAACCAGTATCCCATCTAAACTGCTAGAACATATCATAGCTTCAAATCTCATGACTTATATCGAATCCATCAATTTTTTCTTTGCTCATCAACATGGTTTCCGAAAACTACTATCGTGCGAAACCCAACTAGCGGAATTCACACATGATATACTTCACTTCATGGACGAAAATCTTCAAACAGACGCCATATTTTTAGATTTCTCTAAAGCATTCGACCGTGTCCCTCATAACCTATTACTATCTAAATTATGCAACCTTGGAACCCCTCTCAACATAATTTCCTGGATAGGAAATTTCCTTAAAAACCGGAAGCAGTTCACAAGCGCTCACGATTATGTCTCGCCTCTCTCTGACGTAACGTCAGGTGTCCCCAGGGTGCCTGCGTCTCCCCGCTTCTTTTTCTAATATACATAAACGACTTGCCCAATAATGTACTAAAAAAATTAAGAGTTTTTGCCGATGACTGTGTTCTGTACTCTCCAATCTATAAACCCGATGACAGAGCATAACTTCGACATGATCTAGATATAATTGTAGCTTGGTGTGATAAATCTCTTATGCCATAAGTAAAGAGTCGGTTACACACAAGAACTATAACAAGCAAGGTTTACTTAACTACCGGCAAAGGAACTTGCCTTCATCAGAGTACAGTTACATGATTTTGCTGTCATTTTAAACAACTTTCTTATATAGCTTTGCAGAAAACTGTGAGAAGGAGCGGAAGACGTTTCGGAAATGGAGAGTATGCATGCAGTCGGGCTCTGCCTATGTCACAATAAAAAAAAGAAAAAGAAGAAGAGAGAGGGAGGGGGAGGGAGAGAAAGGGGTTGTATTAACAAAGCAGCTCTCAAGGTTGCACCTTGACGGGGCAACGTACGCGGTGTGGGCTGCAAGTTCATTCTGACACTGCGGAAAACTGGATAATCGCGATTTCAAAAGGAAGGTAAGCAGTTGGCGGGGAGACTGGTTGGGGCAGATGCGAAGATGGGTGTGCCCCCCGCGGATAGAGAGATTAGATACAGCGCAAAAAAGAGCATTGCACAGAAGCTAGCAACCGAACACGAAATAGGTAGGGTCTATAGATCACAAAGGGTTAAACATTCCTAAGTGGTGGTGGTAACGCGGCCTCCTTCCCAAGGACAAATGGCGTTATTAAGAAGCATTAGGCTAATAAAGCTGCTGTATTTGGAAAGTTTCAGCGAATTGTGATGGGAAACTCAAGGGTAGGATTAATGAACACAGTTACAAAAATTATGAGACCGCCATTTTAATCGAGGGATAAGCACGTTAGTTTTCCGTAACTTTCATTAATTCCAAGCGTCGCTGACCCAAACTTATAAATGAGATAAGATTCCCGAACCTCGCGGTCGTGGTGGGTTTTGAAGGCAGATTCTAAAATCATTGCTTTAAAATGCTCAAATGCATGCCCGGCACTGTTCACATGTCTGGACAGGGGCAAGTAAGGGCAGCTTTTTTGCACGAGAGCGGTAATTATTGAACTGTATTTGGAAGGGCGTTTCAGTTTGACCGGTACATTGCTGCCTACAAACAGTGCACTCTAGAAGGTATACGCCATTAGCAGAGTCACAGTTAAAGTTACCTTTTAAATTTACGCAGTAGTCTGAAGCCGTGCTTGTGGCGCGCTGTGTAGTGGTCATGTGTGGGCATACTTTACATCGGGGTTTATTACAGGGCGTGCAACCAGTAGTTTCCGCTCGGCTGATACGAGAGTTAGTAAGAAAATCGCCTAAATTCCTATTACGCTGATAGACAACGCGTGGTGATTCGGGGAATATTCTTTTTAAGCGGTCACTTTGCATTAGGATAATGTGATGTTTTTTTAGTACGGTTGACACTCTTGGAGCGGAGAATGAGTGGGTTCAAACTAAGTTAGTTTGCGGGTTACCGTTCGGGGCTTTTTTGCTTATAGATTTTGGTACGGTGTAATTGGTTGGCTCACACAATAGCGTCGCCGATAACTTGTTCCGGGTATTTCATTCAGGAGGGCAATCTTGAGTTCTCAACAGTTTGAGTCAAAGTCGGCTTGGTTTCGGCAAATTCTCCTAAATCGGTTGGCTTTGCTGTAAGGTATTTCTGTCTTGCAGTGTCTGACATGGCTACTTTGGAAGTGCAAATACTGCCGCTTGTCGGCCGGTTTTCTATACAGCTTAGTTTGAAGCCGACCTTGGGAGGTAGTAACAGTGACGTCCAGAAAGTTTACACTGTGTTCCTAATAGGAATGAGCAAGGGAAATACTAGGATGGGCTATGTAACTGTCTCAATAAAGGTGAGGAGCTCCGTATCACCATGTTGCCAGATCTTGAATATATCATCAACATACCTTTTATGATAGAGTGGCTTTAAATTTTGGGTGTCAAAAAGTTTGATTCGAGGTGAGCCATAAAGATATTGGCGTAGTTAGGTGAGATTCGGGTTCCAGTTCACGTTCCGCAGAGTTGGGCGTAACGAACTCCGTCGAACCCAAAATTGTTAAGTTCAACTGGCCTACGTGGGTAGGCCAATCCCCCACGTGGGTATGTATGGGTATGAAGGGCATTGCACTTAAAATAAACATCAGTAATCACAACGCAAACAGCAGCATCACCTGGAGCGAGCTCAATGATCTTCATGTCACCGATAATCCCCACGGGAAGTGGCAGTGCCCGACTAGGGCTTAAATAATTAGCGGTTTTCTAATGCGACAGTAAACTATCAATCATTTCATGCTTCGTGCAGCTCTTGATGACGAAAAAAATTGCCACTTTTCTAGCAGCAATACGAATTGCGATTGCAGCTTCAAAACAGGATTCGATAAACCGGGCGACATCACTTCGATGAAACGGGGTTTTATGGAGCGGTGTCTATGAAACGGACATGCCTTCGATAAAACGGCGTTCGACGAAACGGTGTTCGGTGAACTGTCATGTACCCGTTCTTCGCACGTCGGTACACGACGCGCGGAGGCTCAGGGGAAAACACTTCGTAACCTTTCGCTTTGAAGTAGAATGTTATGGTGCCTCGTGAGAATGCAGTTTACACTGGAGGACGAAGCGGCATATGGTAGAATAAGGTTGGGGGTTGTATTCAAAGATTTGGCTTTTGAGTTGTTTATAAGGTGGCCGCGGTCCTGTTTCTCAGACTTCCTAATAGCATCACTGATGACAGACGGTGGGCATTGTTGTCATGTTAGATCATTAGTTGTGGACAGTTACAGGCAAAATAAGCTGGGTCCGAGCATATCCTTCTAAAACGCAGAGACTGACTGTATGGTATGCCGAGTTTACAGTGTTTAAAGTGGTTGCTTTTGAAATGCAAGTATTGATGTCGGTCCGTTGGATTTCTGTACGCTGAGGTCACAAGCTTGTTGTCCGAAATCCTCACTGAAACATCGAGAAAGTGAATGAGTGGGATAATGATATGCTCTCATGGGCGTTGTTGAAAGCGGGGATAAATTTTAGATGTTTCTCTTCCTCATGGCAGCAAATTAGAAAAATATCGTCTAAGAACGTTCGATAGAAAAGAGGGTGAAGCTGCGCGTTGCTTCGAAATTCAGACTCCAATGTGCCTATGAAAATATTAGCATTGTTAGATCTTATTTTTGTTCCCATCGACGTCCCGTCAATTTGCGAATAGTGCTTATTGTCAAACTAAAGGTTGTTCAGCCCCAAGACAAGGTTGAGAAACATGCCGAGAGTTTCACCATCAATTGAATTGTCTTGAGAGGCATCATCGTACGGCTGGATGACAGATCGGATGCCTTCCAAGTGTGGAATATTTGTATATATTTAGGCGATGCCAGATTGACTAGGCGGCTGTTTTCCGCTAGAACTAGATCCATAATTTCAGCCAGAAAATGGTTTGTATACTTTACATGCGACGGTAGTGTGAGAGGAAGGTCTTTGATTAAGCTATCGATAAAACTAAAGATCATTTTTCTTACCGTCTCTACGCCGGAGATGATATCTCTGTCTGGATGTCCTGCTTTAGGCATTTTAGGCAACATATAAAATCGTCTCTATTTGGACTTAAAACTTGAAGTGAGGCTGCAGCTATTTTTGGAATTTTTTTGTCCTTGACGAGCGCCATCAGTGTCTGGCTTTCTTGTTCGCAAATCGGGGAGTCTGATTGGTGTTGGTTCGGTTTATAGAAAGAAGTATGGCAGAGCTGTCTTTCTGTCTCAGTGATGTGGTCCTGCTTATTCATAGTAACAATTGCGCCAACTTTCTCGGCGGGTTTATTGTTATGTCGGAGCACCCGCTTAAACGTTGTAATTCCTTTTTCTCTTTCTGTGTGAGATTTCAGTGATGCGGTGACTGCTTTTTACATTCACAGAGAAAGTCACGTTTTACCGCCTTGATGTAAATGTCTGAGCATTTGTCTCTTTGTGAAGGAGGAGTCCAATGGCGTAGTAATGGGAGCCTAGTGTCCATATTAGGGTATTCTGATTTGCCGTCGTAATATTCGCTGAGCCTAACCGTTCGGGAGAAGTTCTTTAGATACTTATAAACTTGGAATTACTCAAGTCCCCCCGTTGCAGGGCAAAAAATCAAACCTCTTGACAGCACGCGTTCTTCGTCATCAGTGAGGGGGGTGTCAGAAAGATTTACTTTATGGCACTCTTTGAGCTGTGAGGTGTTCTGTTCAGGAACATTTTCGGGGCTTGCATGTGAAGGAATACAACAACTTGTCTACTTTTTCAACAGGGGAAGTTATGCCGTCGCGAAGCAGCTCTTTCTGTTATGTTAGCATTACTTGGCGCTATTTGTTTTCTGCAAACAGTTTTAAAAGGTTGATTTCATGGGGCATCAAGTCTACCTGGTGAGCGACTTTTCGTTCCTCACTGAGCATGTGCTCTAATTGTGAGTTATCGTGGTCAAAAACAGTATCTAAAGGTTGCTTGGATGCCTAATGTAAGGATAGCGCCCACCTATCCTTAAGCACTTGGGACATGTCGGAGGTGGCTGCTTTAACGTAAATGCGCAGCCCTTTCAGAACTACGAAATTTTTACGATACAAATAACGGTACTTACATGGCACTGATATCGCACTCGCTTTTTGACAATTTTTCTAGCCTTCAAAAAATGTTTTGACACGGTTGGTGTGTTCTGACCACCAGAGTCACCTGATTCTAGTTCATTCCTTGGGTTTTGCTTCACGACCACCGATAAGGTCCTTCGCAAGTTGTAGCGTGGCTCCGATGGAGACTGGGCTGAAGCCTGGATGCCGCTGCTGGGGACGCCAGTGCTGGTGGAGGGGAGGTCGGTGCCGGTTCAACCGCTGTCTAACCCGCCGAGTGCTGCATCCATGTGTCGTGTGTGCGTGAGTATCCTCGACGTAGGGTCTGGTGAAGGTGGCTCCCCACAATAGGCACACCTTTGAAACTTGGGTGGAGCCCGTCAGCGGCAAGCACCCCAGCCGGCGGGAGCCACTGGACGCCGTGGACGAGGAAGAAGAGGCCCCTTGTCTGCCGGCAATGCCGGCGAAGAAGGCTGTTGAACCGGGCAGCCTCCGTGTTGCATTTCCCGACGAAACGACGGTTTCTTCCGCCCCGGCGGCGATTGATGAAGCGGGGCAGGATTAGGGTGGCATACACCCTCTTGATGCAAGGGAAGTCTCCGGCGATGACGTCAGAAAGGTTGCGATAGCGCCCAAACGCCTCTCTCGCTGAGGACTGGCCGATATCGTTCTTGCTGACATGTACCACCATGGCGGTTGTTGTGTTTGGGATGAAGTCCAGCACGGAGCAAACGTCGTCGATTTTCGCCCCGGATTGCAGATGAACGCTGGCGTTCCTTGACAGCCTGAGTCGAAGTGTTTATGCTGGTGCTTTCAGTGCGAGTGTCCAAGGACAACTCAAGTAAGTAGTTACTTTGGAAATTTCAATATAAAGTTTTTTCCGGTGCTTGTGCCTCTAGCCATTGTGGTAAAGGGTAGAGAAATGTTTCCTGGCTGTAAGATTAACTGCACGAGAGAGAAGTCACATTGGAAACATTACTGCCTTTATTTTAACGTTTCGACCGAGGGTCGGTCTTTTTCAAAGATACATGTAGCGCTGATCAGTTGGGATTAAATACATTTCAGTTGTGGGCGGGGCAAGAAGATATTTCAAGCAAAACGTAGGCTCTAATCGACACAAAAGCATGCCAAGCCCCAGAACGCAAGGGTAGGAGCGTTGTAGTGGTGCTGGGGAACATAGGCCTCCTGCGCTGGAGTTTTGGCGACATGCAGCGCCCCTAGCGGCCGAGGCCTCTGGGTAGTACAAAAGCAGACGACCCTCGCCGCCCTCCATGTGTTTCAATTACAAGCCAGAGTGAAAGTTGGTTGTGGCGCTTTGTATCGTGTTTGGATGACTGCATACTGTATGAAATAGCCATTAAAGTAGTTGCAGTGGCTAAACAAAATAATATCCGCTAAAAGAAGCCGATTTATCGGCTTTCTTTTGAGCGAGCTGTCGCGGTGGTCGCGGCGTGGGACAGGATCGCCAGGTCGGGCCGTTTAACTGTTTCACAACAGATACAGTTTTTTCTTCTTGCGTGCGGTCGACAAAGGAAAGTTCACGAGTAGCATAAACGGAACGCTGCTCATCCTGTATCCTGAGGTAACTGCAAAAGGTTGCTTCAGCGGAGCATGCAAGCGAACGCAAGAATTGCGCAGCCGACTCTTGCGTAACGTTTTATGCCGCACGATTTACGAATGGCAGGGCACATGTACACTAGCGAATATAGGTGGGGCAATAGCGCCAAATGAACAAATTAGGCTCTATGAAAGGACGCAAAACATGCGCCAAATCGCACGCCCGCTGCCTGCAGAGAGATGTGTACTTCTATAACATCACCTAACACAGCCGCATACACGGCGCGGGGCCCCGAATATTTATATACGATCATCACTGACTGTGTTGGTTTTCTAGTGCAGGGGTCGTCGAATCTGAACCCTGACACGCCAGTTAGACAGCGAGACAAGAACAGAGAAGCGTCCTCCAGTTTAATTATTGACAATTTAATTATTGACGCCAGATTATTGACAAATATTATTAGAAATTCGCTGAATTTTTTCTCTTTGCATTCAAAGCCCTCCTCTTCCTCCTCCCACCCGATTTGAAGTCCAGCCCTCCGCCGTGTCGGCTGCATGGAACTCGGCCGTTGCTGACCCTCATTCCAGGCTATTAAGTGCGAACTGGGAATGTATGCTACAAGAGCGTAATTAAGTAAAGTGAGAGCAAACAAGGAAAGCGAGCGGCCTCTTAGTTCGCCCGACCACTTTGTTTTACGGCCACTAATTTCGGAAACGCAAAGCAGATTTCACGCTTCTGACGGTCCCGGCATTTTGTCACTGAGACACGCAACAAAACGGCAAGCTAGCGCTGCACCACGTATTCGTAACGGTGACGCAAACGAGCACTGTTAATGAAAGTGCACGCATAGTGTGCAGGTACGCAAAAGAGCGCGACGCACCGCAGCAGGCGAGCCTGCGGTCCGCCGCACTCGCTGGCTTTTTACAGCGCGATCATCGCCGATTGCGTTACTCTTCTTTTTGATCGGCTGTTTTTGAGAAGTCTTTATCACCTAGAGTATTAGTTTAAACTAGAAATTTCCCTTGAAATTCCACTTCGTACGACCATCGATCGGTGAGCCTGGTAGCAGACGCCGTCCCGGTCCTGGCACTTTCGTCGGCGCTGTAAACGTGTTTAGCGCTGCAAAGCTTTTTCCCCTAATGCCAGGTTGATCGCTGAAATAGATCGGACGCGTCGGGGATGAGCTGGTGACCACGTCGCAAAATAATCGGGAGCGTCGAGCCCAATTTGCTTCTGTCAACACGGGATCCTATGGTACCCGCGCAGCTTTGTACTACCCGGAAATACTGCCCGGAAGCCGCTTGCGCAGCGCCCCCTGGGCAGCGCAGGAGGGCCTATAGGGGAAAGAGGGCGCAATCAAGACAAACAAGGCTGTAGGATAACAGGAAAGGTTTGCATGGCACTGAACATACCACGAACGTGAGAGATTAAGGAGGGGCTCGTTTCAAGCTCGTATCTTGACCTTGAACTTCTGGCGACTGCTGCGTGGTACAGAAACTTGTTGCTCTTTTTTGAAAACATTGCTGCCACATGTAGGCATCAATGCACGCGAGTTTCAAGAATAGAGAACTACGCCAAGAATGAGAGGGAAGAAATTGACTGGTTAGGAGAAACGGGTGGGAGAGCCGAGAGTTAATTACGGACACTTAGTGCAAGCTTTAGCAAAAAGAAACAGAACGAAGAGAGGTGGGGTTTTTTTAGGGGGAGGGGCGCGGGAACCGCAGTCGTCAGGGAGGGAATGAAAAAGGTTCCAAGAAAGCCCCAAACGATACGTTTTTTCACATGAAGTTCAATCGCGGCAACGTTTTTATGGGTAACACGCAACAGCCGTCCACGAGGCGGACGCAGACAGACAATGGCATGCAATGCAAGGACATTACAATACAAAATAGTGCTAATTCAACCTAAATCACATAAATAGCAAAAAACAAGTGGACATGAGCCTAAATAACAAATAAAAAAATGAGATTTACAGTGCCACATGAATTTCTCGAAGAACATTCATGCAAGATGATATTCCTTTGCATACCCGCATACAGACACAGAGAAAAACTATAAGCAGAACACTACCACAAAAAGAGAAGCGGTTTTATCTACCCGACAGCAATTGTTCAGTGGAAAAGGACACAAAATATTAGCAATATTATAATTATAATAACATTAATAAAAATATATAAAGTAATGGGTACTATGGTGAAATCTATGCACATTCGTGCTTATACGGTACGGCAACTATACTCAAGCAATACACTGACACAGTACAAAGTACACTACGTACACAGCACACCATACTCCGATTTAAAAAAAGAGAGAAAAGACAAAGTAAAAACCCTTCTCTTTCAGAACAAAGTTTCTCATTTCCTCGCTGCATCGGCCTCCTCCTGTGCCTGATTGGGCAAGCAAGACAATCGGCCCGTGTTTTAATTTATGCCGCTCAAGACATTGTTAAACTTGTAAATAAGGTACGATTCACGGGCTTCGCGTTCGTAATTCGTGTTGAAATTGGGCTGAAGCACCATGGCTGTGAATGCGGGGAAGGGGTGGCCTAGATTATTTACATGTTTAGAAAGGGAAGGTCTAGTAGGCACATTATGTGTGCTCCGTGGTTCTTGATTCTCATTCTAAACGGATTCTCAGTTTGACCAACGTACCGGGCGTGGCATATGGTGCATTCAAGAAGGTAGACAATGCTTCACTGTCACAGACAGTTTCCTCTTATCTGGAAATAGAAAAGAGACGCGGTGCTGGTGGCGACGCCGGTGTCTTCGTGAGGTTGGCGAAGACCACACCGAAGAGCATGAGGGCCCTTTTCCTCCCATGCCGGAGGGGTTTCCGCGGGCCACACAGACGTTGGTTCGCCGCCTTACAACCAACACCGCATTCTCACCCGCGCTCCGCCACAAATTGTACAGCAATGACCCCGGCGAAGGACTCTGTGTGCATTGTCGCGTGACTGCAACTGCCGCACATTTAGTGCGGGACTGTCAGTGTTACGCTCTCTTCCGTGCTCGCATGCTCCATACACTCCCCGACAACGTACTTCAACTTGGTGCTACCGTTAACACGAAACATCACCACGCTCACTTTCTTATGGACCTATCTTGCCGTGTTTGTCTATGCCAACGAGAGTCCAAGGGGCGTATTTGGTAACTCCCACAAACATTCCCACCATCCCACCCGCCCTCCCTGACGACTAAACAACCCTCACAGGCCAGCACCGATGCATACAGCAAGAGTGCTCTCGCACAGGGCTCAAATAAAGCACGTCGTTCTCCCTCTCTCTCTATCGTGCAATATATATATATATATATATTGTGAGCTGAGTTTGTGTCTTGCTGCCTGCTAGGAGATATTTGTCCCCATTGGTATTAATCATCATCACCAGTAGCTTGCGGCTACCGCATCATCTGCTGTACATACTCATCATCACCGGCACAACCTCGTCTTCGGCTAATCATCATCAGCAGGGACGCTGTGTCGCCATCTTGGTTCGTCCCCGCCTGACGCCTCGGAATAAAGGAGCTGCGAAAGCAACGGTCCCGTCACCTTCTATCTACGGCCTCACAATATATATATATATATATATATATATATATATATATATATATATATATATATATATATATATATTGCCGCGAACAAGGCGCCTCCCACATCACTGGGAGCACGCTCTCGTGGCGCCGTTCCACGAAGCCACGTCGAATGTGTGCTCCTGCGGCAGGGCTAGTTTTGGAGGAAACGCTCGTGGGGAGACATGCGAAACGGTCGGTGTTTTAGGTTGTTGGCACACGTTCGCCGCCATACACTAATCGGGATACACCCGTGCAACGTCTTATCTCTACAAAACTGCTGAAGGTGTGGGTTACAATCAATGGAGCTCTACATCCACCCTTGCACTGGCCCTGCAACAAACTAACCCACGCAGTTGACACCCATTCACGAGCGAACCAGCCGGCGACTGCTAAGTTTGCCGGTAGAATTGCAGCCCAGGACCACCAAACCAGCGAGGATGGCCACACGGGACGCCAGAACTGTGACCTCCGGTACGGCACCTTCCTATTTCGTGGTACACCAGCACCGCAAAACAAAATATTTCTATGGGTACTCTTTCGAGGACGGGAAAGATTCGCTCGACCAATTAGAACGTGTTGCAAACTTCAATGAATAGAACAAGCAACACAAGCTGCACAACGTGTTCTATGGCTTAGAAGAGTCAGCTCACACGTAGTTTGAAAACCACGAGGCCGCGTTGACGCCGTGGAACGAGTTTTTACGGCTGTGTTTGGCCACGTATGCCGGCATGGATCTTCGGGAACGAGCTGAGTCGGCGCTTCGAGCTAGAAAGCAACGGCCAAATGAAATCGTCACCATGTACGTAGAAGACATGGCTCGCTCTTCTGGCGCACAGATCCGGCAATAACTGAGAAAAAGAAGTTGAGGCACCTTATGCGATATGTAAAGCAAGATATATTTGCTGGGCTGGTGGGAAATCCTCCGCAGTCTGTCAGCGCATTTCTATCTGAGGCCACAGCAATTGAAACAGCACTACTCCAAAGAGCGAGGCAGTACAGCCGGGACATAACTTCCATGTCGAGCGACACCCCTTCAGTTGAGTAAGGAAAGTGCGGCCTCCGGGAGTTGGTCAGGTCGATCGTGTGCACCCTTTATAAAGCCGATGCAAACTATTCCACCACGGTGAAGGAATGCTTGGCTGTCGTCTGGGTGAGCACCAAATTTAGTCCCTAGCTTCATGGTAGGCCTTTTAAAGCAGTCAGCTATCATCACTCCCTGTGCTGACTCGCCAACCTCAAAGACCCATCGTGTAGATTGGCTCGGCTAAGCCTTCGACCTAAGGAATACGACATTTCTGATTTATATAAATCTGGAAGGAACACAGCGACGCTGGCTGCTTGTCGTGAGCACCGATATCTGCAGAGTCATACGACCACGACGAAGAATTAACACTTTTTGGGGCTATAGACACACCCCAAATGGCCGACTTATAATTGGGGATCCAGAACTAGGCACACTCATCGAATACCTTCAAGAAAAATGCACTGACGTGCCACGCGCCTTTGTTAGAGGATTGCCACCCTAGGTCCCGCGAAGACGTGCTATACAAAAAAATCATGACAGCAGTAAAGAGGCCTTCCTTCTTACAGGCCTGCCAAGACGAGCCAACAGCGGGTCACTTAGGTGTTAGCCGAACGTTCGCGGGAATTCACCAAAAATACTACTGGCCGAGGCTTCTTCCCATACTGCAACATTACGTGAAGACCTGTCACAATTGCCAGCTGCAAAAAGCACCGCCATCGAAGCCGGCTGGAGTACCTCGTTCACTGGAACTACCAAAAACGCCGTTCTACCAGGTTGGCATGGACCTGCTCGGGCCAGTCCCAATGTCTTTCTCTGGAAACAAGTGGATAGTAGTAGTGACGGAGTATTTGACATGGTACGCCGAGACCAAAGCTCTTCCTCGAGGAACAGCAGCAGAGGAAGTTTCTCGTGCACGAGATTGTTTTAAGTGCGATGCACTTTATAAGCGACCCTGAATCCGCCGTCATCCGCGCTCCTCCTCCTCTCCCCTAGCAACGGCGCGAGGAGCGGAGAGGAGCGTCTGTAGCAACGGCGCAGCGACGTCACACCCCACGTGACCCGCGCGCGCTCCGCCTCCCGCGCCGTGGCTGCGCGCGCCCGCGCCGGCTCCCGCACCGCTCCACGCGCTGTGACGTCACACTCCCACGTGACCGCGCGCTGGCGCCTTTGCGTCTGCTCCCCCTCTCCTTGCGCCGTGACGTCACATGCTCTGCAGCTGGCGCGCCTCTCCCCCCGTTAGGTTTGCACTCACCCTCGGCGCGCGCCTCTCCCCTCGCCTGACAGCTCCCCCTCGCCGGTACTGCGCCTCTCAAGGCGATGGCAGAATTACTACGCCGTGTACTTTCGGCGCAAGAAATGCATTCGCACTTCCTCACGATTCCCTTCGGAGAGGTGGGGGCAATTTTTTTACGCCATGGCGCACACGGAGTTATAACTACAGACAGGGCAACAGCTTTCACCCCCAATTTTATGCAATACGTTCTCAGAAAGACCGGGAGACACCACCGGAAGGCCACCGCATATCACCCACAAACCAACGGCCTTACGGAACGCCTCATCAGAACATTGGCTCACATGTTATCCATCTACTTCCACGTGGGCCACAAATCATGCGACGAAATTCTGCCGTATAAAATATTCGCATACAATACTGCTGTGCAAGAGGCGACTCAGAGGACACCCTTCCAACTGCTCTACAGACGTGAAGTAACAACACCGCTCTATGCCGTGCTTCCCCTCTACGATGGTGAATCAGGTGACAGCGTGTCTGAAGAGTTTCTTCAGTTGACTCAGCAGGCACGACAGCTGGCCAGCCATCGCATGCTGCGCGAGCAGGAAAGCGACGCGCCACACTATAACCTCGCCTCCGAGCTACAAAGTACGTGCCAGGTGTACTTGTGTTGGTGTGAACGCCAATCCGCCGCTGTGGACTCTGGCGGTATTTTGGTCCTTTTAAAGTCACCCGCCGAATGAATGACGTTACCTATGAACTTGTATGAACTTGTACCTCGCGGTTCTCGCTCCACTATTCAACGCAGAAATTTGGGCTAGTTGGTGATACGACTCCGACATGGTAAAAAGCGCACTAGACGGGGACACAAGAAAAGACAGTGACACGGGCGAGCGCTAAACATCAACTGAGGCTTCATTGACAAGAAAGGCTATATACATACACACAAATGCGCAGAAACACTGAAAAGATACATAAGGCACAGCTTTCACAGAACATGTGATTGACGCTGTAGATAGGCTTTTTCTTTTGTGGTCAAAGCCAGCGACGGAGTGCTTACGCCTTCGTCATTTTCCTTGATAATGCAGAAGGCCTCGAAGATTTCTCTTCGTAATTTCGTCCTAAAGCTGCGCAGGACGCGGGTTTCCTGAAAGTCAGGCGTGCAAGTGCACCGCCGGCAGTGATCTGGCAAATGTCCTCCCCCGCCAATGAGTTTACAGCTGCGCGGTGGTCTCACAGCCTTTCATTAATGCAGCGTCTGGTGTGTCCGACGTAGCATTTTCCACAATTTAGTGGAATCTTGTACACCACACATACTTTACATTCCAGGAAGAGTGTGGTGTGCTTAGTTGTGCAGTCAGCCTTCCCAGCTTCGTTGTTCACGGCTTTTCACATACGTGAAATCTTGCTGGCGCCGAAAATACAACCTGGGTGCCGCACCTTCCCGCCACTTTTTCGAGCAGGTTGGACAGGTTGTGCACGTACGAAACGACTACAGGCAGCGCCTTCTGGCGTTCAGGTTGATTCACTCTAGCCTGGGTCCCTGAATGTGCTTCTTTGATCAAGTTTCCAGCTATGGAAGCCAGCAAGTCTGCAGGAAAACCGGCATTGCGCAGGCGTCAAGCTTGGTGGTGAAGGCTGCATGCCACTTGGTGGAAACAGGACTTTTTTAGAGCAGTGCGCATGCAGTTTTTGGCGATACCCCTTTTCACAATTTTGGAATGGGCCGAATCGTAGTCAAGGACTGTTTTTTTGGACTGGGGATGCTATCTCCAGCACACCTGACCGTCATGGAAAAGGATGCTTAAATCGAGGAAGTGAAGGCATCCCTCTTCAGGTAACTCAAAAGTGAATTTGACCCCTTTGCCACATGAATTAAAAACGCCTAGAACTTGGTTCACGAGTTCAGCCGAATCCTCTGCACGCATATCCGTCAAAACAACCAGGTAGTCATCTACATACCGAAAGACGTTTAGAACCTTAGCACCGCAGACTGTGTCAAGGCACGTGTGAATACGCTTGTCATTAAAGTTTAAAAAAATGTCACTTAAAATTTGGGCAATACATGAACAAATACAAATCCCCTCTTTTGGAAGGAAGGGTGTATAATTAAAAGCAACTATTGAAGAGGAGAGGTAAAATATTAATAATTTCATAAAATTGTCAATATTAAAAGCAATAGAATGCCGGTTTTCCTGTAGAATTGCTGGCTTCCATAGCTGGAAACTTGATCAAAGAAGCACATTCAGGGACCCAGGCTAGAGTGAATCAACCTGAACGCCAGAAGGCGCTGCCTGTAGTCGTTTCGTACGTGCACAACCTGTCCAACCTGCTCGAAAAAGTGGCGGGAAGGTGCGGCACCCAGGTTGTATTTTCGGCGCCAGCAAGATTTCACGTATGTGAAAAGCCGTGAACAACGAAGCTGGGAAGGCTGGCTGCACAACTAAGCACACCACACGCTTCCTGGAATGTAAAGTAGGTGTGGTGTACAAGATTCCACTAGATCATGTAAAATACTACGTCGGACAGACCGGACACTGCATTAATGAAAGGCTGAGAGAGCCCCGTGCAGCTGTAAACTCATTGGCGGGGGGAGGACATTTGGCAGATCACTGCCAGCGGTGCACTTGCACGCATGACTTTCAGGAAACACGCGTCCTGAGCAGCTTTAGGACGAAACTACAGAACAAATCTTCGAGGCGTTCGGCATTATCAAGGAAAACGACGAATGCGTGAACACTCCGTCGCTGTCTTTGCACACAAAAGAAAAAGCCTGTCTACAGCGTCAATCACATGTTCTGTGAAAGCTGCGCCTTATGTGTCTTTTCAGTGTTTCTGCGCATTTGTGTGTATGTATATAGCCTTTATTGTCAATCAAGCCTCAGTTCATATTTAGCACTCGTCCCGTTTCACTGTCTTTTCTTGTGTCCCCGTCTAGTGCGCTTTTTACCATGTCGATCTCGCTCCACAGCTGGCCGACGATCACCCGGCAAAGTCGTCCAAGTTGTGTGCATGAAACCATACTATGCTCGGTAGATCCATTCAAGACTTTGCAGAGGACGCTGACGTGCTATTTGGTTAAAAGGGTTGAGAGTTGGGCGAGTTGGTAATGATGCATCTCGAAAAACAAACTCCGCGCAAATTAACGGGGACTACAACACATGAATACGGCACAAGCTCAGTTAGCCTAGTATACAAGTTAGACTAGTTTGACTAGTTTGACTATTTTGTTAGACTAGTTTATTTTTTCCTCTTTGGGTTTATATCTCCTCCTTTGGTTCTATTTGTTTCTGGCTAAATTGTCGCACTTTATTTCGGTCTTAGCATCGGCGTGATGCTGCTAACGAGAGGAGCAATGCCGCGAAGAAGGCTTTCCTACAAGGCGCCTTCCACGCTACTGGGAGCCCGCTCTTGTGGCGCCGTTCCACGAAGCCACGTGGAATGCCTGCTCGTGGGGCGGGGCCAGTTTTGGAGGGTACGCTCGTGGGGAGACGTCCGAAACGGTCGGTGTTTTACGTTGCGGGCATCAGTTTGCCCCAACAAACGAATTGTAATCCTTCCGTGCAACGCCTCGTCGCTACAATATATATATATCTTTCTCTCTCAAAGGTCGACAAGGGTGTTTAGGAGAATTGTTTTATTGGGGCATCTATTTCCCCGATTTCCGTATTTTATGGTCCCTTCTGTCCCCTCTCAATAAAATTTTGATGATCCACCCCCACCTTCCAATGTAAAGCAGAGGTTTGGTTCCCGCCTGCCTCAAACCCAGACCACCCCCAATTTCAGCCGCTGCAAGATTTCGCCTGCGGGGAAAGTATCACCCCACTTCTCAAACTGTAAAATTACTAGCCGAGTTTTCCGCAGTGTACTTAAGACGTTTACGCCATATCCTCAGTTTTAAAATAATCTACCTAGATACCTTTTGAATTTCTCTTGCTCTAAACCTTTCACAGGCAGTTCTGAAGATGACAGAAATCTATGAACAAAAACATTTTCAATACCCCATACCTTCAGTACAGGGGCAATACAGTGCGCATTTCTTCGCGATTTCGGCTAGAGTAGCTCACATTTTCTCTGGCGCTTTGAATAGAGACACCTGTCATTTTAGTGATAAAAATGGCTACGAACATTATTTCAGAACACTCGGGTGCGGAAAATATCCACGGTGCACTTAGGTCTGTTTTGAAGGCTCTGAAGGCAATAACATCAAGCGATACGTATAAATTACTCCTTTACTGCTAAATGGTATTTGCGTGGCTTTCGTCGCTTTTGCTTTATCCTCTTTCAGCGCAGAATAATTCCACCACAGTGTGGTGATATCCACCACCGCTTTATCATTATCAGATTTCTGTGTAGATGGGTTGCATTTGTGGATTTCATGGGCCGTCAGGTTAAATTAATGTGTCACGTGGCAAAGACATTTTGTTACAATTACTAATATTGCTACCTTACAATTCAAGACATTGCAGGAGAGCGTGCATAACAGTGAATACAGCCTAACTAACAGAACACATGGTTAGGGAGTTCATTCGAAAAAAAAGTATTTGTGTGCAATTTTCAGATAGAAAAAACCAGGTTATTCCATATTTCCACTCTGGACGGAAAAAAACGAGAACCTAAAACAATCTAAAAATCTAGGGCTCTTCGACTCTGTGAACAAGGATGACCTGCAAAGCTGTACGCAGTCCACCGAGTGCACAAAACAATGGATGTTTGTTGTAATTTCCGATGAAGCATACTTCCTAGCCAATTAGCTGAATAAACCTCTGAAGGATACAAGCCTTGTTCGTTGAAACAAACATAGAGTTACCTGTGCCCTCCCGCGTGGTAAGCATCTTACTGTTTGCGAAACACACAAACCCAATCCGCTCTTCCACTAAGAACTCAGGAAAAGTCACGTGCGCGTGCTTACACGTGAACGACACAGTCGAAAATATCTCCTGAAAGCCCTCTGAAGAAGTGATATTGGCTCATGCCGCAGTTCCAAGCGGGCAAGTTGCTGTTCATCCGGGATGGAATCGGCGCTACTCGACGAGCTGAACTTGAGGACGTAACGGCGGCGCCAGCAGCTTTCCTATGTTTTTGCGCCCATTCACGCTTGTGGTCGGGCCAACGCTTCAATTCTTGCTCTTCTTCCTCCAAACGTCTTAACGGCATGCATCCGTCCCATAACAATTTAAAACCTGAAAGCCGTTCAGCTCTATTCTCGCGTACAAACATGTGGCTGTCTGTTTCCATTCCCCATCGTATTTATGTTACGGTCTGTGTAAGATGCCTGTAACCCATCAACCGACACCCGAACAACTCGATGAAGGAGGTCAGCGGACTAAGCGCATTGAGCCATGTAATTTCAAAATCTAAATCTTCCACCAGCACAACCAGCATTTCATCGATAGCGGCACGAAGCCTAGCTGTGTGGGCATGTGTGTGATTTCCGGAACCCGCTTATATACCGGAGCACCGCGGCGCCATATCCTGTTTACGCGTAGCGCCATCTAGCGTAGTTCGGTGCAGCCACTATTTATTACAACTTGATCACAACATGACTACACCGGTGTTTTTGCGCGTTTTCTCGTTTCTAGGTTATGTTTGTGCCTGCTTTCGAGTGTTTTGGAGTGTCCTTGTACACTTTTAGGTTGTTTCTCGCTTGATGGTGGTGTGCGCACGCAACGGACATTGGGAGGTCTTCATGTACTCCGCACCGTTACTAGCGAGGGTGTACTGGTACTACGGTACTAACTCACGAGGGTGTACGGGTACTAACTCACGGTCGTAACCCAGTGGGTAAGACGACTGACATTAACTCTGTCTGGTCTACCAACGCAGGCTCGAATCCTCCCGGTGCCTGTGTGATTTTTTCGATTGTAAATGCTGTGCGTACGGACGCGGACGGATATCGTGAGGTCCCAACGTGCTCCGCACCTACATATGGCTGCGGCTTAGCTCCGCTAACCTTGGATATGCAAAACAAAGCTTGGCTTAGTCTCGTTGAGTCATGGTTGCGCTTGGTTAACCTTTGATTTAGTTGTATTGCAGATCACATCTCAAAGCCGTTAGGTTCCGTGCAACGCTCACAGAAGGAGTCCGGGCGAGCGCACCGTTCCTCTTCGCCGGGCGCGAGACGAGTCACGTTGCCCGAAACGACCCAGCGGCGCATGCATGGGAGGCTGCAGTGGTGGGTGCAGTGTCGGCCCACGCAGGCGTCAACTGCGATCCCGGCAATTCATGCGATGCGCTTCGACCGGATGTGTCGGCGGGAGTGTGTCTCCGGTCAAAAGGTCATTTCACATCCTCCACGAAATCGCTGGACGAAAGTAGTACAGCTTTACTTTACAAGTGGTGCTTCCCTTGCGAAGAACTTAAGTTCCCGGGCCATGTCGTCAACGCCGTGGAGTCCTTCGTGGCTCGCCCAAAACTTCAGCTGATACGAACTTCCCTGTACCGATAGATAACTACGGAGTGCGAAGAAGTCTCGGACTTTCTACGTACTACCGGAGCTTCGTCGCAAACGCGGCTCGCATAGCAGAGGCACTCACGCGCTGGACGAAACACCGTGCTCCTTTATATTCAGCCCAAGCTGAGCATGAAGCATTTGCTAGCTACCATGATGCCTGCCAAGCACATATGTGCTCTCTTATTTCGACGAAAATGCCAAAACAAATTTGAACCGACGCCAGTGATATGGGCTTAGATTCCGTTCTCATCCAAAATCAAAGCGCCTGCAAAAAATACCTGCTTACGCCAACCGTGGTTTGGCGAAACAAGGAGAGCACTACTCAGCCTGTCAGGAAAAAGTCCTTGGTGTATTCTGTGGACCATTTCGATATTTCACCGACACATTGTGGCAAACGTTTCAAGGTTGTAACGGACCAGCATATACTGTATTTGCTCTCCAATTTGTAAGACCCCTTTGGCCGTCTCAAGTGATGAAGCTGGTGCCTGCAAGAACTCCATGCTACCATCTGCTACAAATCCGACAGAAAAAATTTGGATGCCGACTGCCTATCTTGTGCACCCGTCCGCCCAACACCTCAAGATGAGGATGGCGCATTTTTCGGTATAGTGACGACGAGCCACCTAGCCTCCCTGCAGTACGCAGACCCCGAGGTACACGTCATGACCGACTGCATAGGATGGCGCAACGTCTGCCTATACAAGGGCCTTCAAGCAAAACTTTTCCTGCATTCAGCTTCAAAAGCTGTCCCCGTGAATCAAAGATTCAACAACTGTAATTGAAACAAATTACATAGTTGTCATCTCCACACACCTTCATGAAAAAGTATAGGAAGCATGCCACGACGACCCGTTTCCTGACACCTCGGCACATCACTTATAAATAGAAAAATCAACACGAAATACTGCTGTCGGAGGCTAAAATTAAATTTATCACGATTATTCGAAGCATCGATCGGTGCCAGCGACACAAAACTCCACCAACGTGACCAGCGGATCTTCTGCAGTCTATTGCAGTACCATCAAAACCCTTCCAACATATCTGACCACACCCGATCACACCCTCGGGGCCCACTCCCTACATCACGAGCCTAGAACAAGTGGATTCTCGTAGTGACAGACTACATGACGCACTACGCAATACGGCCGCTCTTCCAAAGGGGGACGCGCAGGAAGTCGCGGATTTCTTCATCCATGAAGTAGCGCAGCAGTATGGAGGTCCTGAAATCCTAAACACGGACGGCGGAATGGCGTTCCCTGTGGAGCTCACGTAAGGAGTCTTGCGCTACAGCAATACGTCATGACCGACTGCATAGGATGGCGCAACGTCTGCCTATACAACCCGACTGCGTACCACCCCAAACGAACGGACTAACCAAAATGTGAACGAGAGTGTCCACCTGAGTATCCTGTCAATGTACGTCGACGATGAACATAAGGCGTGCGTTGAACTGTGTCTTGATATCACGTTTGTGCACAACACAGCTGTCTAGAAATCTACGTAGATGACAGCGCTCACGCTTGTTTAAGGAAGACAGCCCACTACAATGCTCGCCGCTATGCTGCTGACGTAGAAGACGACGGCTTATACAACGGCGTTCAAGGACCCGTGTAACCCATTACAATCATACGTCAGCTCAGAATGCAGCACTGTGTAGCAATACGAACGCCATATAAAGGGATTTATTATTATTGTGCAATATGGTTACGGTGCGGGAAGCTGCTACGCTCCCATTGATGCGTGTTACTTTAGCCAGTGTCTAGTGGTAGCGCTTCCAATGAGAGTGTGGAGGAACTTAGTTTTTGTTTCCGCTGTGTGATGGAACGCGTGGCGCAATTCACGAGCGCAACACCTAAGAAATGACCTCCCTGTTCTAGCCATGACCCGCCGCGGTGGCTCAGTGGCTAAGGCGTTGCGCTGCTGAGCACGAGGTCGCGGGTTCGATTCCCGGCCGCTGCGGCCGCTTTTCTGATGGAGGCGAAAAGCAAAAACGCCCGTGTGTACGAGATTTCGGCGCACGATAAAGATCCCCAGGTGGTCAAAATTAATCCGGAGCCCTCCACTACGGCGCGCCTCATCGCCTGCGTTGCGTCGGCGCGTTAAACCCTACAATGAATCAATCAATGTTCTAGCCATGAAACCAACCAACGCAGTTATTCGCTAAGTGTGAACAAACGCGCGGAGCTGCCAATATATTTTGTTAGTATATAACAGGTTTTGAACACACCATTTTATTGAATAACAGGCTGTTTTGTTTTTTACAGTAAAATTATCGTATGTGTATTGAATGTAAGGAAGAATGACCATGCGGAAAAACTTTACCGGTAGTGTGAAATGTCGTATGCCTATGTATCCCTCTTGTTTGTGTATGAAGTGATCTGGCCGTGGTGATTTTAAGGCGAAATATTTATGTCGAGAAATTGTCCACTTTCGTTCGGTCAAAAACAACCACAACTGCAAACATACAAAACACGTGTTATTTCATTAGGTTTGAACCAGGGTCTCCACAGATAGTCCAATGCGATACGACTGCGGTATGTTTCACGTTCCAGCGGTAGAACACATGTTCTTGTTCTTTTTTCGTTATGCGACATTTACACTTGGGCAATTGGCAAGGAATAGGACGTTCTGAGGGGCTAAAGTACGCGCTTCTAAAAATTCACAAGCTATACAACAGGGTGCATGGCGTGGCACCTGAACAAAATGGCGCGGGAGTAGAACACGTGCAAGCAGTCGAGCAGAACCCAGGTTCTAGAAATGCTGCTACGCGTGAGTTTCCTTGCCAGCATATTTACCTCCCTCAAATACTTTATAACAGAAGAGGGCCCGGGCGATTCAATTTGCCAGTAAAAAACTGAATATCTATTGCTGTTACTTTGCCTTCAAACCACGTAAGCACACGTAAATTCCCCTAGGAGCCGAAATAGCTTTTCCACAGGTGATGCCTCTGAAGTGGTGGCATCAAAAACATGCCGAGGAAAGCCAAAATGTCTTTGTATTTAAAACTTCTGTGCCCAGTTGATGGTGGACACAAAATAATGGGCCATATGTAAGAAGGATGGCATTTAATAGGGGAATGAATTAGCTCACTGAAAAAACGTTGTTTTAAAGACGACAGTCTTTCTTGGGGTACTTAAAAGCAGCAATTTTGGTCTGCCTGTATTTCTGTCTGCCTGTCTTCTGTCTGCCGGTCTATGACCCATTTAAGCCACCTGCCCATAGTAAAAAAGAAGCTCCACAATAATCTTATCTCCATAGCCAAATATAAACGTGTAAGTCGGTGCCAATGTTCATACTTGTCAACATTGTTTAGCAAGAACAGGACGTTAGGCAAATATAATCAGAAAATGAAGACATAAGTGATGATTAAAGTGTTTTTTTATTAAAATATTTATGGATGCATGGTTTTCGCGGCATAAAATTAGATACTACATGAACTACAGAAAACCGTGGCCTGGTGTTGCCCACGCAACTATAGCTCCCAGCGAAAAATAAGAAATCAAGCGGCAACAGTAACGAAAAGTTCCACTAGATAGGCTGCACGTTCTGCTTGAAACGCTCGTGGAGCAGGGCAACGGGGTTCTATAAATATTGTTGTAGGGTGCCTCGATACACGTGCGTCTCCGCCGTACGGCAGCGCTGGTGTTGAGGCACCCGAATTGGCACTGGGGAACGCGGTAAAGTTCAATTGACCTGAGCAATCTTCTAGCGTGTTGTCTTGGGAGAAACGAGACGGGATAGGAACAGCAGGAGAGGTTGGCGGGAAAGAGAAGGGAGTTATTTACTTGGCAGGGCTCACCTGCGGACTATCGTCTTCTGTCGACATTTACTACGAAAGGAACAGATGGTCGGCCATTTTTTGGCATTATTGTTTTTATTGCCTGGTTTTTATTGCCACGGGAGGTATATATACCCTCTAACATGGCGCCTTAACTCTTTGGGGAAGACTTCTTTGGGATAAAAATCAACTATTGCTTTTCAGCACAAGTTCTGTTTAATGAGACCCTGATACACCTTTCAAGCACAAGAGAGGGACATCCTCTAGGTATTTTTACAACGAATCACAGCTATCTCCCAGCTAAGCCAGAGAATGAAAGTAGCGGTAAGTTTTGTTGTTTATCGTTGCAATGCCATGGCCATGATGTTAACAAAACTTGTTGCTGAGCTAGTTGGTATATACTTTATGAAAGAAGGAAACGTGGCGCAAACTAGATGTGGACGTGTATGTGGCGCCTCTATGTCTCACCTTGTTTTGTTCGTCTACGTCTAGTTTGCGCCACGTTTTCTTCTTTCTTAAAGCCATGATGTGATTGATGATATAACTTCAATTATTTATTGTGGCATGACATAAACCGTTTCTTTCAGATGCAAGAAGGAAAAGCAACTTTATTAATTTACGGTACGAATACTAAGTCGATCAACTTTCCACAGAAAATTTCGCTTCACAGCACCCATCTATTTTAGGCACCTGGGAACCCGAGCCAAATAAGCGAGCATTTAGTCCGTAGAAGTATCACTTCAAACACCGTTAACTCTTTCTCTTTTTTAGCCACATGAAGGGCCTGACCATTATGGTTACAATATTTCCGAACCGCACTGATGTGAGATAAACTTCCTATCTTGTAAAGTACAGGTCTAGTATTTCATTCGTTGTCACACATGTCAGAGACTACGATGGAAGGTCGTGAGGCAATATGGTTTGCGAGATTTTTTTTGTAAGCATCATTTTGCGAGTTGAAACTAAGCAGCGTGGCGAAAAATGATCAGGGCTTCGGGTAAATGAACACCCTTCGTTATGTAAGATTTCCGTGTGAGCTTAACTTCCCTCGTGTTGTCAGTTAATATTTTACAGAACAATAGAAAAATTTTACCCACGCGTAATCACTACGCTTCGATAGCTTATGGAAGCCTTAAAAGAAAAGAGAAAAGTGATGCTAGGATTGTCACCCGCACTATAGTATTTACCGAAAATGTATAAAGCGTAATAGACAAAACAGAGGAGAGACAGAAAATACTGCGTCTACTGCAACTAAGTGTTGGAATAGCGCCATTCTCCCCTGTTATCTTTTCCTGTTCTGCGCTAACTTTTATAGTTGAAACGTAATGAAGCCTGTATAGGCATGGTGTAGCCGACTAGATATTAGTCTTTCTTAGTCTTTTTCGGGTTACTTGAACGCAAAAACTTTGGTTTGTCTGTATGGATGTTTGTCTGTCTGTCTGTAACTCGATTCAGCCACTCGGCCAAACTGAAACAGAAGCTGCACAAAGTTCCATATACCCACGGCCAGATCTTAACGTCTAAGTCCGGAGGCGCTTTCTAACAAATTATTAGATGCTTGGTTTTTGCAATGGCAAATAAAATACTGCGTCCCCTGCATAAAAACACTTACTCCGTCGCATGCTGTCGCCCGCGCCACTATAGCTTTTCGCGGCATTTTAAGAAATAAAAGGGGAACAATTACGCAAGGTTCCATTAGGATAAGTTCCGCGTTCTTCTTGAAACGCACGTGGAGTGGGGCAGCGTGGTTCTAGCCACGCAACGCGCACCCCGAACATCACATAGCCAGGAGAAAGAAACAGGCAGAAGCACTCCATAAATTACACAGCAATACCCCAAACACCATCTATGTGGACGCAGCAAAGTACACACACCACGACGCATACGCGGTTGCTATAACAAACTTTTCCAGAAAATTACTGAACTCGGCGACCATACGCACTACCCGCCCAGAAACGGCCGAAGATGGGGCCATAGGCTTAGCCATAATACAAAATCCAACCCCCAGACAATAATTTCAGATTCAGAAGACAAACTTTTCCAGAAAATTACTGAACTCGGCGACCATACGCACTACCCGCCCAGAAACGGCCGAAGATGGGGCCATAGGCTTAGCCATAATACAAAATCCAACCCCCAGACAATAATTTCAGATTCAGAAGTCCAATTAAAAATTTTGCAGCAGGCAGATTTTCACAAGTGGCACTCAAAATTCTCGAAAAAGTTCGATCGATATCCCCAGACTAGAAAATATGCCTGACCTGGACACCTGCGCGCTCCGTCCTCGAGGGCAATGAGAGGGCCCACGAACTCGCCCGAGGGCTGACGATACGGGCAGGGTCTAATCTCTATCCCTATCACGGGGCGCGGTCTGCAAGGGATCGCCTGGTCACATTTAATGAGATCACAACATACTACCACCTCTCCCGCCTATCAACCCACCGGCAGACCAGCAATTTTATAACAACAAAGTGCACATTTGGTGTTTAATCACGCCACCCTTTTTACACATCATATGTGCATGCCCACAAAATACGTTCCAACTTATCACATCTGAGGAGCAATGGGAGGCCGCGCTCCGCAGCTCCGATCAGGACCTTCAGGTCCGGTTAATCGATGGGGCTGTGGCAGTCGCCGGTGAGTGCTGGATGCCACCGGGCTACAAACGCACCTGAATGGCATTAACCCAAAAAAGTTTTCTCTCTCTCTCTCTCTCTCTCTCTCTCTCTCTCTCTCTCTCTCTCTCTCTCTCTCTCTCTCTCTCTCTCTCTCTCCACAAACGTTGAAGTACGCCGCCTCGATTCACGCCCATCTCCGCCATACGGTAGCACTGAATTTGGGGCATCGGGCCTGCAGTAGTGGAACGCGATAAATTTACATCGACTTGAGCAAACCGCCAGCGTGTTTACCTTAGGAAGAGCGCGACGGGAGAGGAAGAGCATGACAGGTGAGCAAGAAAGTGAAGGGAGTCACCTACTTTGCAAATGTTGACGGAAGACCATCGTTGTTCGTGGCCTTTTGCAACGAAAGCTGGAGACACGTGGCCAATTTTTGTAAAGGTGAAGCCCCTTAGGGGATGGGGCTGTTGGCGTCTTCTGTCGTTGTCGTAATATTCGTGTTATGTAGTCACGGTTCTAAAGTACCCGGAAACTCGTTTACACCTCACACTAGAGCATAAAGCGTACTA
This sequence comes from Haemaphysalis longicornis, assembly GCF_048455015.1. Classification (NCBI taxonomy): domain Eukaryota; kingdom Metazoa; phylum Arthropoda; class Arachnida; order Ixodida; family Ixodidae; genus Haemaphysalis; species Haemaphysalis longicornis. The sequence continues at coordinate 42,161,912 of NW_027526225.1, forward strand.
AAATTAAAAAAAAAACACCGGGACACTTGTTTACGCCTCGCGCTACAGCGCTTTCTAAAGCGTACTAAAAACCCGGGACACTTTTTTACGCCTCCTAACAAAGAGGTTCGTGTTTCAAAGACAAGAGACTTCTACAGCAAAGCTGTATACCACTGCCGGGTGTCTTGATGTGAACGCTGCTGTACGGCGAAGACGCGCGTTCATCGAGGCGCCCTACTTCAACGTTTATAGAACCGCGTTTCCCTACTCCACGTGCGTTGCAAGCAGAACGTGGAACCTATCTAGTGGAACCTTGCGTAACTGTTGCCGGTTGATTTCTTAAAATGGCGCCAGCAGCTATAGTGGCGCGAGAGACAGCAGGCGACGGCGGAGTGAATTATTTTTCTGCAGTTGTTGAAGTGTTTAATTTCGCAAAAGTCAAGCATGTTTGATTTTTTATAAAGGAACACTGCAAATATCACTTCTGTATTGATTTGTTGTCTCATATTTGCGTAATGTCTTGTTCTTCTTCAACAATGTTGACAAGTATGAACCTTACACCGGACATAGACGGTTAGATGTAGCTGTGACTATATAAGACTATTGCGCAGGCATTGTTCTGCTTTGGCCGGGTGGCTGAATCGAGTCAAAGACAGACAGACGGACAGACAGACAGAAATACAGACAGACCAAGAAAGACTATCGTGTTTAATAATCCCCTCTCCCCCTTTCATCCACCAGCATTCTAATCTCCTTTTCGTCGTCTCGACAGCCTTGAGGTACACTTCCTCTGCACTACCCTTAAATCATAGGGCTTCTGGAAGCCGAATATTTCCCGCATGTAGATTTGGATGGATACCCTCGAATTCTAACACTGTGCCGCATAGTTTCTGCGTCTTTTCCGCAGACCACGCGCACCCCATCATTTTTTGTATACTTCCCCAAAAAGCTCTTACTTCGCAAACAACCTGCTATAGCCTTAAAAAGCACAGCACTGCCCTGGCAATTGTCAGAAATTTCTTTTCATTAGACCAATTTCTCAGCCAAGTACATCTGTAACGACGTTGTAGCTTCCACTTTGTCTGTCCATTTATTCGTTTCAATCTGCCTTGCCTCTTTTTTGGTTACCCTGGCTGTTTTGGAAACTCCACTGTTCTTTCCGTATTTCATCGTTAGCCTTCTAGACTTCCTTAACCGCAGCGTGTCCACGCTTTTCAAGTATAGGTTCCTAAAAGCCTTAGCTTGCCACGTACGTTGATCCATTGCTCTCAACCACCTCTGAAAGCATATTTTACTCTGCGCTTCTCGAACTTGAAACGACGCTCCCCCCATATCTCCCTGCACTGCTTGGTTAGTTGTTTTTCTATGCACTCCTAAGGCGAAACGGCCTACTCTTCTCTGGTTTCCTTCAAGGCCATATAGAACGTCTGATTTTAAGCAGAGTACAGCACTTCCTCACCAGAGCAGGATTGGCTACTCTGGTGTAGTAATGGCCCCAACCTCCCATGAATACGCCAATTACCCACGGCCCTCAGTCTCCAGTGGCTGCGAAGCAACTGACCAGGAGGGCGGTCAGACCTGTGACGCAGCAGAGGGTGCTAACAATCCCTGGTCCCCGACAGGCCGCCATTGGAATCTGAACCTGGCAACGTTTAACACGAGACCCTTGTCTAGCGAAGCGAGTCTAGAGGTATTGTTCGAGGAATTAAAGGACATTAAATGGGATGTCATCACGCTTCGTGAGGCTAGGAGGACCGGCGAAGCCTTTACGGTGCTGAAAAATGGACACGTCCTATGTTACCGTAGTGTAGTGGACAGAAGAGAACTGGGATTGAGATTTCTGGCCAATAAAAGCAGAGCTGGCAATATAGACGAATACTATAGCATTAACGAAAGGGTAGCCAGTCTCGTAATTAGGCCTAATAAGAGGTACAAACTCAAAGTGGTACAGGACTACGCGCCTACAGCCAGCCACGACGACCAGATAGTTGAACCCCTCTATAAAGACGTGAAATCGGCAATGAATAAAGTAAAAACACAGTATACCCTACTTATGGGAGATGTCAGGGCTAAAGTAGACAAGAATCAGACTGGAGACAAGGCAGATGGGAACTATGGTCTGCTGTGTAGAAATAGCAGGGGGGACCTACTACTAGTCGAGTTCACGGCACGGAATAATCTACGCATTATGAACACCTTCTTCTGCAAGTGGCAGAGCCGGGAGTGGACGTGAAGGATCCTGAATGGGGAGCATAAAAATGAAATTGTCTTCATGTTATGCGATAACCCTCGTGTCGTGCAGGATGTTGAAGTGCTCGGAAGGGTTAGGTGTAGTGACCACCGTATACGGTAAGATCTTGAATTAGGCTAGATTTAAGGTGGGACCGTGACAAGCTAGTACCAAAGAATCTGATCCGTGAACTAACAGTAAGACGTAAAGTTGAAGAATTCAGGATCGTACAGCAGAACCAATAATCTCGGCGAGTTAATTCAGCACCGCAGGAGAAGCTGCTTAGAACATGAGCCCTTAGCCGTGGTTTTGCCATTGTTCCCAGTTATTACGGGATATGCGAGGAACTTTACACAGGCTGTTTCTACCATGCAGGAATAGGAATTCGAGTTTAGAAAAAAGTAATAATCGTATCTTTCTTATCCAGAGCTATCACAACAAATACGGATCAGGAGTACTCGTGCGTGCTTGTTTTATATTTAATTTCGATGGAAAAGCCAAGCTTGTGCAAGCTGCAACGGCTTCGTAGGCGTTTACATCATTATATAGCTTCTCTATCCCCCGAAACTTTCACATTGCGATATATAGTGTGTTAAGGCAACATACAAACACGGGACAGGCAAATGTAGGCAATTTGTGTACGCTAGGATAAATAGGTAGATGGGATTTTACCCTGTGCGCTAATAAACAATATTCCCCCATATTTGGGAACTCAATGACCAGAGCACAACGCATGTTCTTCGGTAAACTTTGCACCCATCATCTGGCGTTCTGAATTAAACCTTCATGATTGTATATACAGAAGTTATGCTGTTTTTGTGTGCAGCGCTATCATTGCTCGCATTTGTATTATATTAAACAGAAACCTTCCCTTCTTAAAGTTGATACCTGTCGAAGGTTTGAGGATAAGACGACAAAAACCTGTCTGACAACTGTGCCTGGACCGAGGAAATTCAAATACGCGAAATGTATGAGGTGTGTGGTCATAGTTTTCAGAATTTCAAACACATATTCCAAAGGAAAAAAAGATCATGGACTCCTCCATCGAAAGACAACAACGGTTGAACAAGAAGTCTTCCCGCGATGGCTTCTTTGGTTGGGCATTTGACACTGCGAGTATGGGCTACTCCGTATGTATAGGCCATTTTTCTAGGAATATCTCTGCAAGTCTCGGGAGTGCACTCGGTAGGCTTTTCGATTCGGCTTGCGGTATACGGCGTGAATCGGTACCTTTTACTTGGGGTTCAGTGAGAAATATTTTGATTTTGTTCCGCTTGAGGTGTTACACCCCAAGATGTGACGTTAGGCTTAACGTCTTAAACATCGAAATTGGAAGTTAGGCCTGATTACGGCACGCAGAGCAGCGCCATTGTTGTCGTTACGAATCCTTTGGTTGCCATCTGAGCTTTCCAATCCGCTACGACCATGTCAAAATTGAGCAGTCGGACAAACGCCCTCTTGATAACGCGAGGGACCCAGGTTCGATTCCGGCCACGGAAAGCGCTTTTGACAGCGGAGCTGTTGTACAAGCAGTACGTTCGCTGTTGCAGACAAAAATACAAAGAAAATGCCCAGCCCTCGTGAGGACATCACCCGTGGCGCCCGCGGACCGTACTCGGCATGCGCAGTGGCTTTAGCAAAAAAAAGCAAGCAAAAACCCCGAAGAAACCGAAAATGCCCATCGCATGTGATCGCGTCCCTCACAGCGACCTGCAGAGGCCCCGCCTCACGCAGTGGCCTTAGCAAACAAAGGTTCCAGATGACATTTACGTTTAGTTCCTAAGATGTATGACGCGTGAGCGTCACCCCAGCGCCGAGGAATCGTTTTGGAACGGAGTTGCTGCATTTATCATTTATGCTTTTCAAGCACTGAAGTTCAGTGACGACAACCAGGCTAGCGTAAATGGTTTTAGACACAGCCGCACAGAAACACAGAAAGACATCTATGCCTTCGTGGCTGAATGCCTTCATGGACAAGAAAACTTGCGGCAGCGGGGTGTTGGCCAGTTCGAGAAAGGAAAACAGCGTCAAAGTTTAAAAGTTTACCGTGTGACCAGACAGAACGTTTTGGGTTTTTATAAGGCAGCCACAAGAAGGGAGGGAAGGATTGAAAAGTATTTGTTGAGTATGATTCATTGATAGTTTGGGAAAGGTTGATACAGAGATTGTAGACGTTACAATGTTAAGCACAGTTTCTCAGCCGCATATTTAGCTCACACTGATTTTCAGGTGACAAGCTGCTCAGAGCAGCCTTTCAGGTGTCAATATCGGTTGGATATGAGATGTTTGATTTGTTTACCCCTGAACACATCCTTGGATGTGACCAGGTTGTGATGAAGAGAGCGGGTGTTTCGCCGTCTTTAAGATACTGTCGGAAATTTCCTACCAAACATCTTCGCCATTGCAAATTTGTGGATATGCGTGTTGGTTTGCATCCGGAGCAGATGTGATTTCTAAGCAATGAGATCCCGGTGTGGCACGGGGAACGATGCCGTTCCAAGGCATAGGATGACAAACCGCCGCTGTGGCTCAGTGGCTGGGGAATTGCGCTGCTGAGCACGAGGTCACGAGTTCGATTCCCGGTAGCGGCGGCCGCTTTTCTGATGGAGGCGAAAAGCAAAAACGCCCTTATGTACGAGACTTCGGCGCACAATAAAAATTCCCAGGTGGTCAAAATTATTCCCGAGCCCTCCACTACGGCGCGCCTCATCGCTTGTGTTTCGTCGGCGCGTTAAACCCCATAATCAATCAATCATAGGATGAGGAGACATTTCCACATTTTTCTGAGAGGGGAGTGTGGCAGTGGTGGTCGACATGGAGCACGCCATGCGTGTTAGAGTGAACCTTCATCGCCTTTGTCGGTTCATTGCACACCCGTGCCTGTGTATTGATGTACTGTGAACTTTTATAATTGTGGTTTGTAGAACCTCTCTCAAGCATTTTGCTACCCTACCTGTACCCAACAGACTAATTACCGATTGAGCGTGTGTAATGGTGGTTAAGCATCTATTCGATTGTTCTGGTAGGGGAAGGCTCACAAAAGAATTTATTTCGCGCGTGTGGGAAAGTAATGGAGTTCCAGCGATTGCTACGGTACCCCTTTACGACAATTGTTGCGTGTGTATTTTCGAACGTGCAGGCGTCGACGTACACTGTTTTCTCCGTGGTTTTCCCTATCTTTGATCCTGTCTGGTCACCTGTCCACATGTAGGTTTGGATCTATTTTTCAGTAGGGGGAGGGCATTAATGCAAAGTCGCAAGATCGGTGGCATATCTATCATGGCGTCCAGAATTTGTTTTTTTTTTCTGGAGATGTGACGACTTTTTATAGGATGACCAGTCCTCATTTTGTTTTCTCCAGATTCTCCCTTTGTGCTAACTGGACTCTCTGATGTATTTAAAGGCAGCATAAAACACAATTTGGATACCCCTCGCTGATAGTCAAAATTCGGAGGTTAAAGGCCAGTCTCAATGCTAACATGGTGAAGGTGTTTATTCGGCCTTGTTCAGTTAGGGTAAGTAATGCTTGGTAGTGCAGTCTCTACAATATCCGGATCATCGCCAGTGCCTGCAGAAGCTTCATCATTTTTTCTGTCATTCCGGTACTTCATCCTGTAGACATGTTTTACAATGTGGGCGAAATGGTCAAAGATTTTAGGTATTTTGCCGATTGCGAGATCCGCTCTGCCTCTTTCCTGTAGGGCCAGGCCGAGGACATTTACGTAACTCGTTTTCGGTGATCACATGTTCGCCGATTGTTAGGCTTTTTTTTAATTTTCCGCGTAGCGCAATTCAGGGTTTGCCGCACAGCACTTGCGAATGTGACACGACCGCAAAATGTTTTAAGCTCTTTTCAGATTCATGTAATTTGACGCCAGACACTCTGTTGTGTTTCTTTTAATGCGGTAGCGTTGTTAGGCTCATTTTTCGATTTCCCCGTGATTCCTAGCCGTGCTCATTAGGCGTGCCGCTGAGGCGTCCATGGAAATACGTCACCACTGCCACACGGAATCTACGACTGAGGCAGCAAGATTCAAGGGCTCTGCTGAACCTGTAATTGGGTACTACGGCAACATACGTTTGGACAAGAGAATGACACAACGTCGGATAAGAAAGAAACGACACCCGTATTTACCAGGCGCTGCGCCTGCAAGGTGGTTTCTTATATGCCCAGTCGGTCTCCAGCCGTGCCCGCGACTTACGCCATCACACCAAAGCGCGTTTCCACCAGAAGAGCAAAAATGTAAATTTGCGGTAATTCATGCCCTGAAGCAACTCGTGGGCTTTGAGTAGTGAACGTTTCCGGAAGAATTTTGACCCGTTTAGGAACTTTAACGTGCGAGAAAGATCCACACCCTGCCGTTTTTTATTTCTGCTTGCACCAGAGAAATGGCCGCCGTGGGCGAGAATTGAACCAGCGGTATTGGGCACAGCAGCGCAACGCCTTACCCACTGAGCCACCGCCCTTTTCTTATTACCTTACTGAGCCACCGCGCTGTGTATTTCACCGGGGCTTATGCCGCCACCAACAGTGGGTGACCTAACTAAAGCAAAGGACAAAGAATTAACACCGATCTCTCAGAAATCAAAGAAACGTTCGAGTACAAGCCGAAAATATCGAAAATAAAGCCCGCTATGTAGCGTCTAATCGCACAAGTTTTCAATATACTTTTCAATACTTGCACGTTTACGTCTCTGCCGCAAGATTGATTTGGTAAACGAAAGATGGCGCCACACGCCCGAGTAAAAATTACCCACTAAATAGGAACGAATGTCCTCCCAAAGAACAGCCACGTAAGAATGCCCGGCAGGGTTGTAGACAAGTGAATACTTACGATTTTACAATCGCCAAAAACAGAAAATATTTAACCAAATATTTCCTACAAGCAAAACGTCCAACCAAGAGAAGAGCAAGAAAAAAGGAAAAGACACGATAAGACTCATGCAACCACTGATCATGGCCAAAATATTGCAGAGCCTGCCGTACCACGAATTTACCGGCACCATAGAAAGTGAAGAAAAACCATCATTAGGGCAGCAGACAAGGCTGCTCTCAATCTCACAATTTGACTGTAAGATGAGGTAACAAAGGGTCGATCACGCGAACAACAGAATGAACATGCATAGATGGCTCTGGAAGAATGGGACAGCTGTTACTAGAAGCAGGGCAAAATGACCATATTCGGATCAAAGAATGGTCTCGGGAAGCGCAGGACAACAGCGGGCGAATCAATACGAGAGGCCTTCACGCGGCAGTCGTCCTAAGTAGGATGTTGGTGATTATGGCGATCAACTGGTCCAAAACTTGTGTCTTCCTAACACATTTCCAGAAATCGGAGAAACAAGCCTCCGAGCATCAAGAATGCGGATGTCAAAACAAAATCGGGAGGGGTCATCATACCGCCTTCGAAAAAAAAACAGGCACCACCAAATGGGCACCCCAAACATAAAAGAAAACATAGCCCAACCCCCGCCACCGTTTGAAAGGATACCGCTGGAGGCCATAATAGACATGGCATCGATACAGTGACCTCGAATAAAAGCTCTGCTCTACAAATATATGAACATAATCGTACAAAAGAAGGGGCGGAATAGGAAGCTCATGTTCATTCTGGAAAAGTTTCGATATCTTGAGACCACAGTACACACCGACTCCGGGATGCACGAAAGCACGAGGCCCCAACTGTCGCAGTTGATTACTCTTGCAATGTTTGCGGCTGCATGACCCTCCAGCAAATAGGAACAAACAAGTGGGAGTTGGAGCCATCCTCTTGAAGATCCGACTTGCGGAATCATGAATTAGAAGGGTAAAATAATTACGGTCGCACAAAGGATATTACACTGTTTTTTGGAGGCAAAATACCAATCGCTTCGGTGAGATGTTCCCATTCATAATGTAAACAGTTAACAACGACACCTGTACCAAGGATCCAATGGTCTGAAAGCGAACAACGCACTATGCAAAAGGTGCACGAACTCACATACCGTGCTCTTTGTGACCCCGACTACCACACTTCCCTCTTCAAAAAAAACATTATGGACGTATCCTCACACAATGCAGAAAAACAAAATCATTCCCATTGCTAGAACGAGTTCTCAATAGCGAAGAATCAGAAACCCTGTGGGCGAAAAACCAAAGAACTTTTGTGAAAATCCATATGTGCGATAATCAGACATTAACTTGGAACTCTGCTATAATAGGGGAAACATCCATCTTCTTGCGCACACCCTAGCCACGTTCAAGGGTATGGCCAGGAGGGAAGAACTAAAACATAACATATTTCACTCGTTCGATCCATGGGGGCCAGACTTGAGCAGCTCATTACCTAAAAATCAGCTCGAGCTGATTGAGAGGGCAACGGAAGGAGCTGCTGCATCTGGTCCTGTAGACTCAGGTTCCAGCTTTGAGCTTCCCGGCATCTCTTTACCCCCTTTTTCTGAATCACAAATATGTCTTCCTGAACAAAGGTATGCTCTCTCCCTCTAAAAAAATCCTATTTGTTCAGCCGGCCTAGACGTCAATGCATAAACTTTTTGAAACACGTGATCCTCCTCGCTCAAACTGACCAACACTTCGCCTTTGCAACCTTACGCGCTGACATTTTAAGCCTCAGAAGCGCAGAGAGCCTTTTTCTCTCGTGGGACACGGTGATTAAAAACCCTGGTTGCTATTCTTTATCTATTCGATAACCTTTCTTGGTCGTGAAGCATAGATCGGAAAAGCAGCAGCTGCTGATGAACACGCTCCGTGGAAGTTAAAGTATGGCTGTCGCGCCTTACATCTTAGGATACAAACGTAGGTGTCTCTGCAACATTCTGTCTTGTTCCAATACAGGCTTCCCTTGGCTTTTTAGAGCCTGGTGTTCATATTTTACCGCCTGTTAAAACTAGGTAATGGAGTTCTGGCGCCGGCATCAATTTAGGCTTTTGGAGAGGCGCTTTGGGGGTGGCGTAAGTTGCGGTGACGGCTGGCGATCGTGTCTGCTCAGCGTGCGACTACACACAGCATGTAGAACAAACTTCAGTGCCCAGGCGCGGCCCCTGCGCAAATCGCGCATCTATACTTTTGCCTCAGGCGTAGTATTGTTGCCCTCCTTCCCACAATCTTATTGACGCTTCTCGGCATTTCTGGTACCGGCGCGCACTCGTATCTGGCTGCCTCAGTTCTTAGCACCTACGACGCACTTCCGTGGACTCGTGCTGAGCACGGCCGATAGCGGACGGTTGGGAGGCATGGCAAAATCGAAAAATGAGCCTAATTACGCTAGCGCATTAAGCCTCCCGGGCCAACTCTACTAACGTGAAACCTGGGGAGGTACGAAGTGTGTAGTGTATAGAGAATTCTTGGCGCATTCGCGTTTTTCCATGCAGAGATGAATCCGTTCGAGGGAAGAGGTATGCAGGGTGTAAACGACTCGTTCCTTGGAGCACCAAGCTTTCTGTGGAGAGGCAGTTGGAAACGAGTGTGCCGGTGTGTTCTTTTAATACGCATTACGTTCTCCCGAGATGCGCTCGAAAACGGGTGTCCCGATGTTTTAGTACTGTGATGACATGAGACGAGATACGACGACAACAGGAGGCGGCGACACCCCGAACCGTAAGTGGGAGCTTCGCCTCTATAAAAATCCAGCGCAGTCGTCAAGCACTACAGGCCAGGTAAAACACGTAAGCGCTAATGCTAAACACGAAAAAAACATCCTGATTGAGAGAGGTAACCCCATCAGCGGCATTCCCTGAAAGCCACTATGGATAATTGGAGACGTGGGTACGAGTATCGAAATCCTTCCCGAGACGACTTGCAGATCCCGCCAATCCTGTCTCGAGCCCAAGACGAAGTCTTGGTGCAAGTCTACGATGCTAAGAGTGACCTTGAATCCACCACTTGCCGTGAAAAGGACCACGACTTCCTCGATGCATATGACGGCGATTACTTGCACCCCAACTATGCAAATGAACAACGATACTGAAACTTAACTCGGGGTCCGGCAGTGCTCACCTACAACACATCCGCCATTCAGGACTTCCGCGTGAGTACAAAGTTTGCTGAACTTTAACAACAAAAGTGTTGTATGCCGGGATCGACAAAGGACTCACTAACGTCGTATCCGTCACAAATATTACGCCATTATAGGTGAAAGGGCAGAAAACGTTTCATTGACTCGAATGGTGCTGTCGTCTAGGAGAGGTGAAGTGAAGTAGTGCCTCATGACGCTAACGAGCGCCGACACTTGGCGCCTCGATCGGGCAGCTTGAGCTGCGGCTGGAGATGCAGCTTGGACCGTGAACGGGCATTGCCAGACGCAGCCTACGTTGACCGATCGAGGCGCGTTATCGGTCCCAGCTACGAACTCTGCCTCTCCCGTTTCACAAGCTGAGCACGTCGCAATGCAGCCGTTCGCCGTACACGCTACGTACCAGTACCGAAGTGGTCGCCCCTTTGCCGAAGTGACCCGCCAGCAGGACGTCCCTCGCCAGCACACTCACAAGCCAGCCGCCGACCCACCAATCATGCTTGTTTCGCTAGAGATTTTGCTGCACATTTCCCTTTTGTGTTTTCCCGATTTCTGTGACAGAGGAATCAACCACAGTTTTTTTTCGTTTACTTTACACAGGATCATTAATCGTCATCGTGATTGAAATTTAGCTTTCTTGCAGCCTGTATCGGCGTACAATGGCATCTGCGAGGACACGTAAAGAGGCCATTCACACGAAATAAAACTTTGTCTTATTCGATAGATGCGGTGTTTTATAGGGCTCCCAGCGCTTTTCGGCAGCAAGTGTTGCTGTTTGCACTGCGAAATTATTCAATTTAGACTAAAAGTTTGATTATCTATCGTGTTTCGTGACGTCTCCCATGACGTCACATCGACGGATCTTCAAGCGAACTTAGAGTGCGCAGGTTAGTCTGCAGCGGACTGCAGAGCCTTGTTTACTGTCGGTCCTCCTAGATGGCACCACGATACTGCTACGCACCCCTATTCGCCTTTGCATTGTTTTTGACCGTCTTTGCACCTGCCTTGTTTTTCTTACGGTATGTCGTAAACGTTTCCTGGTATTCTCGACAAATAGAGTCACATAAGACAATATTGCTTACGCCAATCAGCCAGTATTGTCTGAGACAAGCACAAAGCGCCCCAGTGCTGTTCAAATATAACAAGCATAATGCGCGCAGTACCAACAGCTCTGCGCGCTGGTATTTCTGAGTTTTTGTGTACTTTCGTAACTTCCATTATTTCAGACCTCCATTCATACTGCAATAAAATGACTATGCATCAGACTAAAGCGAAAATAGCTCGTTCTGCAAGATATAAACTCTGCCAAACTTGTGTTCACTCTTTCCGGCCATACCCGATCGATCGGCTGTGCCAATGACGTTATATGTTCTAGTGCAGGAATAGGCATGGCCGTTTTCATTTCATCGAATTATGCAACTTATTTTAGTGGAGTTTATGCTAAAAGTGCTATCAGTATAATTCTAACGAGGCAATCGGTCCAGTGCAGCAAAATTGTGTTTTGTCTGCATGGCCGCTTTGAGTTTCGCTTAATTAATAATTCGAATGAACTGGTTTACTTTTAAATAACCACGTGGAATATTTGTCAGTGTGACATTCCTAGACAATGTGTGGAATACAAAAGTAAAATGTATAAAGTCACCAAGTTTAATGAAAAGTTTTAATTCCTATTCAAAATTTCGTTTCATTCAAGGAAGCGTAATTGATGCTTTAAAATGAGGCCAGGGAGTCGAGCAATTATTCGGCTGGAATTGCTGTTGTCTTCTCAAATTATGTATTATAGACAGGGCAACTTATGTATAGAGGGCTAATTACTAATCTTTTGTCAATGGAGACGTCGGGACAGCTCCTTAGCTACGCTCTGCTGAGGCCAATCCTTCTAGCCTTCGTTTGTCACATACGCATGAGAAGTGTTAACTTCTCCGTTTATTATAAGAAGCCTGTTATATTATTATTCACGATGCTCAAGTGTCATCTTAGCTAGTGATTGCTAATATTTTTCTTCTTATACCGGTTTTGTGATTGATTCCGTCACTTTTCTCTTATTTTGCTTCAGGACTTCCTCCTGATACGTGTGAACTCCGCATCAGGAGCAACAAATTTGGCGTCCTTGACTACACACACTTTGCGGAGTACGACAGAGTATTTAAAGACCACTGTGGTGGAAACAAGACTTGCAGAGTTTATTACAACAACTGCCCATTCCCTTGGGCACCTACACCCAATCCTCGTGTATTTGAACTAATGAAAGAACAGAACTATTCGACGTGTGACATGCCAGGAATACTGAATACGGGCAAACGAAAAAAATAAACTTGTTTTGAAAAATAAACTGAAAATTTTATTCCATGCAACTGGTCTACTAGATGTTTCAATGCTCCATAACGTTTAACGTGGTGATGTTTACAACCACGTGATGCAGAGGCCCATAATTCGCATGCGCCAACCGTGGGAAAATATGCGTTATCAGCTTCTAAGAACATAGGATACGCAGTGTTGCAGTATTCTCTTTTCTCCTTCCTGTGAAGCCGAAGGGTTCAGCGGTTCAGGAATAAAGAATCTTTAGCGGCGCGCTATGATAGCTAATAATTTATGTACACAGCTTCTCCTTCAATGTACCAAGCAAGTGTTTACAAGTAAAGGGTCGGATGCACAGCAACAACAACAAAGAAGGTTTACTCACGTAGCGACACCGGGACTTGCCTTGATCAGACAGAGTACAGTTACATGATTTTGCTGTCACAAACATTTGCAACACATTTCTTATATAGCTTTGCGGAAAACTCTGAGAAACAACAAAGAAGGTTTACTCACGTAGCGGCACCGGGACTTGCCTTGATCAGACAGAGTACAGTTACATGATTTTGCTGTCACAAACATTTGCAACACATTTCTTATATAGCTTTGTGGAAAACTCTGAGAAGGAGCGGAAGATGTTTCGGAAACGGAGTATGCATGCAGTCGGACTATGCCCATGGTACAACAACAAAAACATTGCAAAAGGAAGGAGAGCCAGAGACAGAGAGAGAGAGAGAGAAAGGGGTCGTATTAACGAGGCAGCTCTCAAGATTCCACCACGACGGGGCATTGCACGTGGCGTGGGCTGCAAATTCAGACAGTGCGGAATCCTGGACAATCGCGCTTTGAAAGAGAAGGGAGAGGTGGACAATGAGGTGTTCAGTGGGTGGGAAGACAGGTTCGGACGGATCCATACAGGCATGAACGAAGATGGCATGATAGAGTGCACAGAACAACATTGCAGAGTGAGCTAGCAACCGAAGAGGAAATCGGTAGGGTCTATAGATCACAAAGGGTTAAACGTTTTTAAGGGGGGGGGGGTTATGCGGCCTCCTTCCCAAGGACAAATCGCATTGTTGAGCCGCGTTAGGCTAATAAAGCTTCTGTATCTGGAGAGTTTTGCGAATTCTCATGGGAAAATTAAGGGTAGGAATAATGAACAATGGGATAAAAGTTATGAGGTCACCAATTTAATCGATTGATAAGCACGTTTGTTTTTCGTAACTTTCATTAATACCAAGCGTCGATGATCCAAACTTATAAATTATATAAGATTCCCGAAATTATAAATGAGAAAAGATTCAATACATGCAAGTCAGCGGAACGTCAATGGAAACTCGAATCGGACCCAACTACGCGAATACCTCTATTCCTCACCTCGAGTTCTGCGCACTATGGTCAGAGATGACTCTACGCAGAGAGCGGCTGCAGCATCCGTTCGGAGACGTCGAAGCTCCCGTCGCAGACGTCCACAGTCACGCAAAATATCTCCCCCGAGGGATTTGCAAACCACAGCGGTGCCACCGTTGGCGCCACCCCCACAAATGTTGACACAGTTAGAACAACGACCTCCTCCGGTTTCTTCTCGTCGGGAATGCGTCTGGAACTGTATCGGCCGATGACTGGCCTCCCTTGCCGCAAACGGCTACTGCTGCAAACAAGTCAGCCATTGTAGTGAAAGGCCCACATGAAAAGGACAGCAGTGAAGAGAGGCTCACCGATGAGAAGGTGTTACGCATGCCTAAACAGCTGCTAAACACTTTGCGAAAACTGAGCGCTGTCTGAAAAATCAATCTACGAAAATTGTGGTGCAGGTTCTAGATGCGTTGGAGCCGCTCCAGTGATTTATTATGGCGTAATAAACCGGCATAACTTTACTGGAAGAAAGAATTCACAATTCTTTCATGATGCAATGGAGCGCACGAAGACTACGAGGGCGGATGTCAGGTTTTCGGCAGCGCATGTTTAAGTACAAGTTCCCAGTCGTGGTTATATGTGAGCCAAGCATATCTGCCCCGTTTCGTGTTTCCGGTTACGTTCTCGTGTTGTCACAGAAGAAAGGCGTACCGAGCAAGGTATTATTATGCGTACGAGTGTACATACCTTACGTCAGGCATGCACTTTCTGCTCATGCTTCAAATGAATATATTTGCATGACGTTAACGCACAATCGTCGAGTCATTTCGGTCATTGGGGCTTACATACCCCACGGGTGGACGTTGACTGCACGTACCTGAGCTCTGTGGTGCACACGTGTAGCGGTCCACACATGATCGTCCGTGAATGTAATGCCCACGACTTCCTGTAGGGCAGTGCGGCTACTAACAAAAGATGAAATGACCTGGCAGACTTTATCCACCGCGAAAGCTTCGTAGTTAAGTACGACGGTTTCCCTACCTTTCTTACTGGACTCTCGTACTGTAATTGCATGAACCTTGCAATCGTATCAAGGACTCTGTCGCCATCTGCAACTTGGTGATGTGATGTTGAGTCACATGGGAGGGACCACATTCCAACCTGCGTACAACTGCACTGCTTCACATGACTGATGTCCATAGGATCCGTTGTACTGATTGGCGGAAGTTTACGTTGATGGTTGAGGAGTCATGCGCAACTATTAGGCCGGGAGTCCGATGTAGAAAACGTAATATTGTCTGCTAGGGAGTGCACCACGAAGTACGTTAGCAGTCCCAAACATGGAACACCCATAGATGCCGTGTACGAAGAACTCTGTGCCATATGATGCCGCGCAGGGGGCAGGTATAGAGGGGCCCGGGCTCCAGCAGGTCTAACAGAATTCCTCCATGTGCAAGGAAAAATACGACGCCATTTAGAAAAGCTTGGAGGAGAGCGCTGGAGGAGATTTTGCCCTTCATTGGATCCGCGCAGCGTCTTCCAAGAATTCGGCAAGGGGTGCGAAGTCTCCAGTACTACCCGAAACAACTGTAACCTTTTCGTGCTTTGGCTCTACGCACAAGAAAAAGAGAAGTAGATTAAGCCGAAACATACTGCTAAATGCTTCTTGATGGATTCCACACTCTGCTTCCCAGTACACAAAGGCCTACACCGCAGACAACACACGACCTCCTCAACGTTCCGTTCTCGATGCCACAGCTGGATACCGCTCTTTCAGCCTCCTGCCGTTCATCTGCTCCAGGACCTGATGGTGTACGGTACTGCGTGCAGTGAAACCTTGGACGCAAAGGTCGGAAAGCTCTCTCATGATGGTTCAATGCAACAGGGATCGCCAGTGTAGCGGAAGAACAACGCTAGGCAGACCTTGTTCATGGCTGCCCTTATCGGGGACGATAACTTTACTCGCACGGTCTACATGATGATGATGTTGATGACTGGCGCATGAACAGCCGCAAATGCATAGCCAGCGGGAGATTTAACTTCATCCAGCGCGCTCAATGTTCGAGTCTGCCGCTGTGGAAGCACGCTACTGCACACCGTACTTGCTTACTAGTCCACAGCTTCTCCAGGTGGTGCCATTTATCGATCAAGGCTGTGGAAATGTCCTATAGCACCTTTTCCTTTTCATGTGATGATACTTTAACAGTGGATCCGGGAGTTTACCTAATGCTTGAGCGTTAGTCGGGCTCCTATTAGCACTACGGACGCTTCTTGAACTAGCTTGGACGCTTCTTGAACACCTCCGTACTCCGACACAGCTCGAACACGCGGATCTAGTTCTTTGGAACTTCACAAATCTCAACCTTTGCACTGAGGCACGGCGTCTCAATTTTGCGCGTCATCTGATTATTATCTTTCGATGTCATTAAACACATTCATCTAACATAAAAATTCTAATTAAAATTTGGGGTGTTGAACCACCGAATTTACACCGGAATTATAATGCGCGTTGTTGTGGACGGTTCCTGCTACGTTTCAACGACGTGCGGATCTCTGACACGCGGCCAAGTCTTTATACACGGGTGTTTTCGCTTTTCGCCGAAATCTGAAGAGCAGTCACCGAGCCCGGGATTGAATCCGGGAGCTTCGCATTAGCAGTCACCTAATTGAGGGAAGAGCAGTTGCGTTCTTGCGCAATTTCTGACTATGACTATGACCTAGCTCGATGGCTTGGACCATCTGCGGTTACTTGGCGGCAGGAGCCAGACTGCTGCGGTGGCGACAGTCATCCCATTTACCTCGATCTTTTATCTTCGTGCTCTCATCGCCTACGTCGTAAATGCCATATTATCAAGTAGGAGGAGTTTCGGAAGTCGATTAGGCAGATATCAGTATTCAAAGAGGAACCTTTATCATCCATTCAAAGGGCCCTTGAACATTCTTCAAATGTAAACTGGGTTGACGAGAGCCGCCCTAACCCTGATTTGAGCCTCCTTCAGCTGTGGGCGCAGCGCCGCCAGGCAGCAGTGTGTGCTTGTCGCAATTCCAACTCTCCGACTTGCCAAATCCTCCTTAAACAGCTCACAGCCGTGGCTCCTAGCCATGAACGCCGGCTGTCCCGCCAGCACTGGCTTGACATGTGCGCTTCGTTAGGGGGTCAGTCTGGACTACGCTCCATTTGGCGCATTTTTCATTCTTTGGAACGATCACCACGATCCCCAGATTCTCTTGCATCAGCGTTCCTCACGTCCAACCAGACTTCGCTGCAATTTGCAGACACGCTGGCTCATACTTTATACCCCCATTTCGATTTGGACCCAGCCATCATGCCCCTTCCGTTCAGTCTTCCGCCCGGTGCTGGTACGCCGCCATCGGAAGCAGCAACCGAGGGTATACTCTCGCCATTTACAATTGCGGAACTAACCGCGGCCATTGACACGGCTGCACTACGCAATGCTCCCGGCCCTGAGGGAGTAACGCTAGAATCTTTCAAGAACCTCGACGATTCTTCTCTGGAGGGACTCGTAAAGGCGTACAGCCGGGTTTGGCTTACGCCTACGATCCCCCCGGCCTGGCTTCAAGCGGGTGTTACCACTGCCCGAAACCCGGTAAACCGAGGACAGATATCTGCAAACTCCGACCAATAGCCCTTACGGCGACAATTTGGAAGCTGTTGGAACGGATGATTGCCACACGCCTTCAGTGGTGGCTCGACGAGCACCATCTATACCACCCATGCCAAATTGGATTTCGTCCCCAACTTGGGGCAGAGGATGGTCTGGGCCACCTCTCCGATATGATCCTTATTGGCGGCCGAGCCCACCCTGTTCGCTCTGTGCTGGGCATGGACGTTCACATAGCGTACGATCACCTTGGCCACACCACCATCATTGCGGTACTTGATCGTCTTCATCTGCCATCCCCCTTATGTGATTTCATTTCCTCCTGCCTACGAAACCGCACCTTCTCTATCCGTCTGAACGGATCTCCCATAGGTTCCTTCCCGCCCCGCCCTTGTGTACCTGAGGGGTCCGTCCTGGCCCCCTTGCTTTTCGACATGCCTATGGTTCCTCTTTCCTTGCGAACTGGTGCTGTTCCACACATCTATAGTATCATCTATGCAGGCGACATCACGGTATGGTCTGTTCACGAGAACCTTCACGTCCAAAGTGTCCGCAACAAGCTCTAGATGAAACCAATTATTGGTGCAGTTACCTTGGCCTCACGCTCTCTCCTAACAAAACAGATCTTCTCACCTTGGCCAGCGCATGGGGCCCTCGGCGCCTGCCAACCTCCCCTATCCGTCTTTCTATTCAAGGCACGCCTATACCAACAACATCTACCCTACGGGTTTTGGGCTTGGATATTAAGGCAACCGGTTCTGCAAAACATTGGAGTCGCTCTGTAAAGCGTCAAGGTACAAAATCGCTGCATCTATTCCGTCGCATGTCTCAAAAAGCCGGTGGTGCGGCAGCCAAGATGGCCCGCATGCTTGACCAAGCCGTACTTCAGCCCGGTGTAGTTTATAAAGCTCAATTCCACTTTCTTACAAAGTCAGACTGAAGCGCTGCTCTAATAAATAAAAAATTCGGCTATGCGAGCTATAACTGGTCTTCCAGCCCTCATTACTGTTGCTATTCTCCAACAGGAACCACAGCTGAATATATTTGATGTGCTAGTGCATCAGCGTCGACAAGCCCGCCTCCAAAAAGAAGCAATTGACACAGATTCCGCCCCTTTTGCAGCGTATATGACCGGTTCACCAGCCCCACCACTATCAAACACCAATAGACGGCCCCCATAGAAGTTCCACCAAGTAACGGATACACGACCTGTTGCCCGTATTCATCCCCGAACAGTTAGTGCTCCGATTCCGCCCTGTATGGACAAGTCTAGCCCTCCCTCTACGCTTGTGTTTGTCGACACCAATGCTTCCGATACCTTACTTCATATCGCTCTACTTTGCCCGACTGTGGCTCCCGATTCAATGACCTGCACTTACACAATGACAGATAAGTGGCCGTCAACACAGGTAGACCTCCTTGCAGTGCGGGATGCTCTGCTGCACACATCGTTTATGATCGACCACGCTTCACCACAGTGTACAATTTACACTGATTCGTCGGCAGCTGTACGAGTGCGTCGTAAAACTCTTACGTCCAACAAACCTCTGCTAGAAATCGAGAACGTAGTGGACACTTACCCATGTCGTGTGCACGTGTCATGGCACCAACAGAACAGCCTCCCCGCAATGCAGGCGCCAGATGGCGGAACACACCCCGTGCGTGTGTAATATCCAGCTCCTCTTGCACCTTCGTCAAATGGTGTTCACGTTGCCAGTGAAAACGAACGTCTAAGGCGCACCGCGCGTGCTCTCATACCGTCGCGTGGTGCGATCTCCCTGGCGGGTTGTCTCACCAGGATGGGGTCCCGCTGAGACGTCTTCGCCTGAGAGTCGCCCTCACGCGATCTGTGACAATCTCCTGGCCACCTCATTACCATGCTCCGTTCAACTCCACGCGCCCCTTTTGCCCCGCTCCTGTTGACCAGGCTACAGCAGAGCACCTGGTGTGGAGTTGCCCTGCTCCGCGAGGCCAACGCTTTGTGCACATCGCCCGCCACCTGCCCCGGACGTTCGCCAGATTTCATGGCGTGGATGCCATGACCACATCATTGCCCCCTGCTCCAATTTCTTCGGTACACGGGGTGTATCTGTACATTTATTTCCCTCCTATCCTGAATAGCAAACCTCCGCAACATTGCTATTTCGCTTAATACAATATTCTGTATAGTGTACCTCGCACTTCCCAATCGCTTGTTGTTTATTACAGTCCTTCTATCCAGAAAAAGCGCGAGACTGTGGTCGTTTGTATTTTGTATACTGCAGTTTCGTAGTACGTGCATGGCCATTCCTTTCGCATTTTGTCTGCCAAATGGTAGTTGCGCCAGTTTGTCCTTATCGTGTTGGATTTTCGCTTTAGGCAAACTATACTTCCCTAGTCAACCATGGCCTAGTGTCTGCAAATGATTTAAGCCCATTCTGCAGAAACTCCTGTACAAAATTCAAAAAAACTTTCCAAAACTAAAGCATAAACCGTTGGCCGCAGAGTTATTTGCTTCTTAAAAATCAATAAAGTATCTAACCGACATGTCCAGAGTGTGTCGATGGCACCGGCTTGAGGGGTTACTGAAGCAATGCATTTTGCTCTCTTTTTGGTTGTTTCATGATTAATTATAACCGCAAAGCAAGCCATTTTGTGATCGCATACGCTGCCAGTCACTTTAAGTTCCCGGTACCGAAATATAAACTATTACCAAGAAACAAATTGTTTTGAATAGACGCAGAATTTCCTTTAAAAATTCAGGGTGGTTTTTAACTAATTGGTATGTATGAAAAGGGACAATATCAAGAAAACAGTGCAATGAGTGCAACAATAATAACAGTGCACCTATCGCCAGGGAATTCCTGGTATCTATTGATCGCGGGAAAGTTTGAATCGTCTCCAAGGTTAGCATTGATATCCTCAGGTTTGTGGGTCCATACAAATTGATGGTGTTTCTGCAGAATTTATTTGCAGATTTGGGTTCGCCGTAGACGCCTGCTAGAATCGTAGTCGCTTCATCAAACTTCCTCAATTTTCACGCATTCAAAGTCTGTTATGTGCGGAAGCCTTGTGAGTCATCTAATTTCTGTGGATGATGCCAACAACTCCTCCACTCGAGTATCTGTCGTTGCGGTGAACCTTGTATCCTGGTGATGTTGATCCTTCATTGGCCACGTGTTCCGCCAACGACTTCCCCTGCTGTGGATTTCCGAGTCAGTAGTAAGCTACCTCTACCACTGAAAAGAAGAATATACAACCAATGCGTCTTGCCGGCGATGACAATTTGGGCGGACACTTGGCGCCTTACTGAAGAAGTTGAAAGCAAACTTAAGTCGGCTCAACGAGCAATGGAGCGAATATCCAACAGATAAACGTTAAGGGAGGGAAACGTGCTTCCTGGATCAGGCAACAAACTCCAGTAGATGATATCACACTTGAAGTTAAGGGAAAAAAATGGACTTTACTTGGCCTTGTAGTGAGAAGTGAAAACCGGTTGGCCACCGGGATACCAGAGTCGATACCGAGAGACAGGTCAAGAAGGGGATGGCCAGTAACTCGATGGAGAGACAAAATCGGGAATTTGGGCGCAAAGAATGAAATCGAACAGCCCAAGACAGGACTGGTTGGAGGTCTATAGGGGAGACATTCTTCCTGCTGTGGACCTAGTGGACCTTTGATGATGATGACATTGACGATGGTGACGACTGTGACCACACAGTTTTAGGGAAGCATTTTTAGGTTGTGCACTTTTAGGAGGCATTTTTTGGTTGTGCAATAATCTAGAAGTCCTGACAATGTGCAAGTTTTATGCCCCGTTATGGTAAGTACTTAAAAAGCGGCATTCCTCATTACCGTCTTTATTTGATGCATTTCTCCCGCACAAGCTTGCGAGATATACTTTTCTTGTGGGCACAAGTCCGGCACTTCCGATCACTCCTTCTGACGTTTCGAGAAATTGGTAAACAAAGCCCGCGCTCCGCCCTCGGTAGTTTTGTGGGTTAAACCACAGGATATGTATTAAACGGCCTGCTTCCAAGCGCCAGCAGTGCAACTATTCTTGCACGACCCGCTAAGTTTTAAGAGTAGAGCTCTTTTAACCTCTTAGTTCCGCACAAAAAATATACACAAAAATCTGTGGAAATATACAGAACTGTCGGCTATTGCGTAGCATTCTTAGGCGGCTTCACTAGAATCTGAGTTCTTTACCACCAACGTTTTGATTTTTCGAAACTCTGTTCGGCCAATTATGTTCATTCGCGCTATTATAATGGTTAGATGTGGAACTTTCGCCAAATCTGCATTTTTAATGGACATGCCGGGCTTTACACTGCTGTGCACTTGTCGCTCATTTTTCTATTTTAGATGCGACGCATCTCTTGCTCTGACGCATATCCCTCCTGCGTCGGCGTTGTCCTGCAGTGGACTTGGTCCTTGGTCCTGCAGTGGACTTGAGCAGGCTGATGATGATGATGATGATGATGATAGTATTTTTGGTTTATCAAAATTCTGTTCCATCAATTGGCTCCATTTGCACCGCATGTTTGCGGGAAGGAAGGGCGTTACATGTATGTGAGAATGCAGGGCGTAACTACGTTTTTCTTTTTCTTATGTTCTAGTTTTTAAAAATTCTGTTAGACCAATAATCTCATTTTACGCTATTATAACGATTACAGGTGGAACTTCCGAAAAATCAGCATTTTTATGGACATGCGGGGCGTACATGGTTAAGGCTCTGGGGTTACTCAGCAAAGAATGCTACGGATTGAAATGCCGAGCGCACGTGACCGTATGTCTCGTTATGATCCTTGTAAAACTGAATTACAAACGTAAGTATTTAAATCAAGAAAGAGCATGTAAACACAAGCGAGAATTGTTTGCGTCATCATTGAATAGAAACGCGCACGCCATCTGCAGTCTGCTACTAACGTCACATGCCGCACTTATAAAGGCGGGACTTCGCTAGTTGGTACCGCCGCCTAGCGGATATCTCAAATTTATATTGCGAGCGCGTCGGCCTTCTATGCTGTGTGGGCTTATTTTTTCAGGCTCTTCAACGTGCAGCTTTGCTCTTAAAGAAGCTTTCCGGCTTTGTGTGCGTGCTTTGCACTGCCTTTGTAGTAGCCATGGCCACGCCTTGTGTTTTTCTAATCAGAATAAACGAAGATTTGAAGCAGGGACTTCCGACGCGTGATGCTGGCCCGGCATTCCCGCCCTTCTATGTAAGCAGGTTTCCGCTCAATGCGATCGCCACACTGGTGGCGAAACGGTAAGAAGGTCTCGCGCCACAGCCCGGACCTACTTCTTGCCTGTGACGCCGCTGTGTCCCGGTATCCACTCGACTGCGACGCTGGCGCCGTGTCTTATGCCATTGATGCTACACCGCAACGACCATAGAAAAGAGTCAATGTACGCTCGGCACCGACATAATCGAAGCATGTCATGGCAGTCTGTATAGAGCCTCTAATTATTTAACCGTGGCTGCCGATGAGATGCAATGTACTTCGCTGCTTTGAGAAAGGCATGAAGCTGTAGTGTATGCACCGTTGGGGCCGAGACTTCAATCTGCTGTTCAGTGTGGTGTTTTGGGGCAGCGCACCATGCCGTAACGGAAATTGATTCGGCCGTGAATGTGGCAACGGTAACGTACGCAAAAAAGAGGGGAAGTGATTTCACACTTTTTTTACGCGTGTAGAGGCAGTGTGGGTTTCTCTGCCTTCGTTATTTTCACCGGTCTCGTGGTAACCAGCGAAAAGAATTTTGCAGAACTCCAACTAAAACACCTGGTTATATTTTTGATGATGATGATGATTGGTGTTTAATGGCGCAAGGCCAGCGAGGGAAAGAGCGCCCGAGAAGTTATTTAATGAAAAGAAGTGACTAACACAAAAGGTAGGTATGACACGTGTAAACCGGACATAGTAAGATCAATAAAGATAATGGTGATGACTGGTGTATAGGGCCAGATTTGATTATGCGTGATAGGAAATGAGGTTTAAAAACTTAACGTCTGACAAATACTTAAACACAGACCCGCCGCGGTGGCTCAGTGGCTAAGGCGTTGCGTGCTGAGCACGAGGTCGCGGGTTCGATTCCCTGTCGCGGCGGCCGCTTTTCTGATGGAGGCGAAAAGCAAAACGCCCGTGTGTACGAGATTTCGGCGCACATTAAAGATCCCCAGGTGGTCAAAATTAATCCGGAGGCCTCCACTACGGCGCGCCTCATCGCCTGCGTTGCGTCGGCGCGTTAAACCGTACAATCAAATCAAATCAAATACTTAAACACGCGTTTTACAGAAACCATGGCATCGTCACCTAGAAACAACGATGGGTTTAGGGGAATGTGTTGTCTGTAGAGTTCTCTGAAGTGTTTGTGTCGTGTTGTGTCAAGGACCTTGCATTGTATGAGTATGTGGACTACGGATAGGCCCTCCCCACGCCTGCTACACAAGGGTCTTGGAGATCCCGTGAGCAGGTGCGAATGCGTTACATGTGTATGGCCTATCCGTAATCCAGCTAAGGTAACTTCAATGTGCCTGTTGTGTGAGTCAGTAGTGTATTGTCCCAAGTGTGGTTTTATGACATGTAGTTTGTTGTCTGTCTGTTCGCTCCAGTCTGCTGGCCAAGTTTTACGGAGTTTCTCTCTTATGTTTGGCTTAAGGTCTGTGTGAGGTAGTGTTGTTATGTTTACTCTGTTTCGGTGTGCAGCATTGGCAGCCATTTCATCCGCCAGTTCATTTCCGCCGATGCCAGACTGCGCTGGCACCCAACACACAGTCACCTCAAGGTTTGAAGAATACGCCACCGTAAGTGATTTCAAGACAAGGTTAACTACATGATTTTTCGATGACTTTCCGGATGACAATGCATGGACGACGCTTAGCGAATCTGTATAGATGACGGATTTAGGAATATGATGTTCAACTGTCTCACTTACAACCAGAAAAATGCCATGTGCTTCTGCCGTAAAAATACTTGTATTAGCATTCATGGTTCTATATGCTTCAAAATTGGGTCCATCCGCAGCACAAGACACCGCAGTGAACGTTTTAGATGCATCGCTGAAAAACTCTGCAGCCCTGTATTTATCCTGCAGATACATGAAATGCTGAAAAATCCCACTTTGTGTCTTGCTCTTATTGTATCGTATGAAAGACAGATCACATGACACAGGACGGAGATGCCATGGTGCTGCAAGATCAGCGTGAGATGATTTGAATGTGTCTAAGAAGGAAACCTCATGAAGAGTCGCCTCGTCCCTCACTCCCTGCGAGAAGGGAACAGAAATTGATGGGCGGTTTGCAAAAAGTTTAGTTGTGGACGTATCATTAAAAACCGGTTCAAGGGGATGGTTATTCATTGATGAGATTTTGAAGGCATATAGAATATCAACATAAATTCGCTGGTACGCTAAGCACCAATTGTCGCACTCAGCATAAAGACTGTGGACAGGATTGGTACGGAATGCCCCACAAGACAGGCGAAGCCCCAAGTGAAGCACAGGGTCGAGCATTTTAAGTGCTATTTTTGTGGCTGACCCATACACAACACTTCCGTAGTCCAACCGTGACCCCACCAACGCGGCATAAAGTCGAAGCAAAAGTTGTTTGTCTGCACCGTATGATTGGTGAGATAAGACTTTCAGAATATTCATTGTTTTTAGGCATTTTTGTTTGAGTCGTTTTATGTTAGGAATGAATGTGAGTTTCTCGTCGAACACCACACCCAAAAACTTGTGTTCTCTTTTTACTGGAATTGAGTCACCAAAGAGTTTTACGTCGAGATCGGGCAGGATGCCCCGCCTTTTTGAGAATACAACTCAGGTACTTTTAGAAGGATTAAGTTAAATCCATTTTCATGTACCCAACGGGAAAGTTTGTTTGCCCCAAGCTGGACCTGACGTTCACAAATGGACATGTTACATGATTTGAAAGATATTTGAACGTCATCTACATACATCAAGCAGGATATGGTTGGCGGCAGTGTCTTTCGGAGAGAGTTCATCTTAACTATAAACAAGGTGCAGCTCAATACGCCACCTTGAGGCACGCCATTTTCCTGCACGTGAACGTTTGAAAGTGCCGAACCGACTCTGACATGAAATGTTCGTTCAGACAGGTAACTGGAAAGAGTATTCAGCCTGTTACCTGTTACACAATTAGATTTTAGGTCTGCAAGAATGCCATAATGCCATTCCGTATCATAAGCTTTCTCGATATCAAAAAATACTGACATGCAGTACTGTTTGTGTATAGAGGCATCCTAATGAAAGATTCCAGTGCAACTAATTGATCGTTTGTGGATCGCCCTGCCCGGAAGCCTGCCTGCCAGCTCTCGAGCAGACAATTGTACTCAATAAAGTACACGAGCCTACGGTTTATAATCTTCTCGAGGAGCTTGCACAGGCAGCTTGTCAAAGCAATGGGCCGGTAACTGGCAGGAGAGGAAGGGTCCTTCCCTTCTTTAAGGGAAGCCACTACTATGACCTCCCTCCAAGAGCGAAGAATGTGCCCCGAAAGCCATATGTTATTGTATAGATGTAGAAGTGTTTCGAGGGTGTCTGAATGTAGGTGTTGTATCATGGTGTATGTGATTTTGTCTGCACCTGGCGCTGAAGGCTTACATGTGGTTATGGCTGCCTTCAGCTCATGAATTGAAAAAGGATAATTGTAATAAGTGTGCGACTTGTTATCACGCAGGGACTTCTTTTATACGGATGTTTTGTGTTTCATGAAAGTGTTTGTGTAGTGGGCTGAGCTGGACACGTGTTGGAAGTGTTGTGCGAGTGTGTTAGCCTGGTCTTCCAGTGTGTCCCCTGTTGTACAGAACAGGGGCAGGCTGTGTGTCTGTTGTCCTTTAAGTTTGCGTATACGCTTCCTTACGTTTCGTGTGTCTGTGTAGGAGTTAATTGATGTTATGAATGTACGCAAACTCTCTCGTTTTGCCTCACGGCGCACACGTTTTCCGAACGCCTTGGCCCGTTTGAACAAAATGAGGATACCCGACGTGGGGTACTGACGGAGGATACCCCACGCCTTGTTCTGGGCCTCTCGCGCTCGTCTACAGGCCTCATTCCACCACGGCCTCCTCTGGCTGCGGCGGGCACCAGAGGCGGTGGGAATGGACTTTTCAGCGGCGTCGAGCATGTGCGCCGTGAGGAGTTGGGTAGCTTCTTCAACGTGTAGCTGTCCAATGTATGTGTGGTGTACTTTGGATGTCTCTGCAAATGTATTCCAGTTATCTTGCTTTATTGAACCTGTTTTGGGAACATGGACTGCATGGGCCTTTACCTAGATATGTTAGTGAGGTGGGGAAGTAGTCACTGCCATAAGGGTCCATCCCCACACCCCACTCGAGAAGAGGAAAGAGAACTGCGGAGCCAATCTCCAAGTCAAGATATGAGTATGTGTTGTGTCGCATGTTATGGTATGTAGGCTGTTTATTGTTGAAAAGGCATGCTCCTGAAGATGTAAGGAATTTCTCTATCAGGCGACCTCGGGCATCTGTGCGAGAAGAGCCCCGAAGAGAGTTGGGAGCATTAAGGTCGCCTGTAAGGATGTATGGTTCGGGCAGCTAGTCAACCAGCGCCTCGAAGTTAGAGCTTGAAAGTGCAACATCAGGAGGAATGTATATGGAGCATACCATTATCAACCTATGAAATATTATTGTTCGAATTGCCACAGCCTCAAGGACAGTGTTCAGAGTGACAGAGTGGCATGCTAAGGATTTCCGGGCGATTATGACCACACCCCCAGAAGAGTGCGTGCAGCCATCCCTGTCCTTTCTGTATACCAGGTAACTGTTCAAGAAATTTGTGTGTTTAGAATTCAAATGTGTTTCCTGAACACACATTACACTTGGCTGATAAGCGTTCAGTATTTCGTATACATCTCCAAGATTATTCAGAAGGCTTCTGCAGTTCCATTAAATTATGTTTTCTCTTCCTATTATGATGTTTTCGGAGCTACTGGAGTGTGAATATTTATGTAGGCTCATTCGGGGCTTGGACTCTTGGAAGGGGTTTTCTGGCCTTCTCTACTGACCTGGACGTCGCAGCCCGTTCCTTCCGCTGCGATGAAAGCCGGAAGGGCTCGACGTCCATGTCGTCATCTGAAGGCAAGGGGGTGCCCAGCGGACTGGGCACCCTTGACTTGGTACCCTTTCGGGTGTTCTTTGCCTGCGCCGCGGGCGGGGTAGGCGGTGGAGCTTGGATGGGCGCTGCTGTGGGCCATCCCGTCTCCATCTCCGTGCCCTCAGTTTCCCTAGCCCGGTGGATAGGAAACAGTGAGAGCGGCAGAGCTCCCAGCGACGATCACAATCGCCACAATCGCTGGAGTCACTACACTGGGCGATTCCTGACACCGCTAGACTACCGAAGGCAGTCTGGAAAGAGACGGGGCCCCCGCAGCCTCTACAGGTGTTGTAGAGGCAGCAGGTGGCTGCTCAGCTGGGGGCTGGGGACATCAACACATCAGCAACAAGGCTGCACTGTGTCGCTGGGCTGAACAAACGCCGCCCCAGCCCCCGGCGAGCAGCGTCTGCATAAGATGTGGCCGAAAGCAGATTGTGCCCTTGGCGTTCCTCAGCAAAGATGATGTTTTCTGTTACTTTCATTTGTAGAATTTCTTTTTCTGCTTTGAATTTTGGGCAGGTTCGCGAATAAGCATCGTGTGGGCCACTGCAATTCGGGCATTTCACTGTGCTGTTTCGACAGTCATCCGACGAATGGTCAGACTCTCAACATTTAGGACAAGTCAGCTTTCCTCGACATGATATAGTTCCATGGCCGTATCGTTGCCATTTAAAGCATCGCCTGGGATTACGGACATATGGTCGTACATTGCAGCTTAGGATGCCCACTTTGACCTTTTCGGGTGGGGTTGTGCAATCAAATGTTAGGACAAGATGCTTTGTTGGGATTTCTTCATTTGCTCTACGGATTACAATTCGTTTGGCAGAAGTTACTCCTTGAGGTTGAAGCCCCTGAAGAAGTTCCACCTCTGTCTCAGACTGTAATTCCTTTTCTGAGATTACACCTTGAGAGGAGTTGAGGGTTCTATGTGGAGTAACAGTAACAGACAGGTCAGCCAACCTGGTCTGTTTCAGGAGGTTTTCGCTTTGATTTTTTCTTTTTACTTGGACAAGTAGGTCACCGTATGAAAGCTTCTTAGCATCATAGTCTGAGCCGAAAACAGACTCAATCCATTTGGCCAAAAGAATGACTGACTTCTTGCCAAGAGGGGTGTCCCCTGTGGAATGAACTACAAGATGTTTATAGAAATGTTCTGCCCAGAGGTGTACGCCAGTGACGTGTGTGCGGTGTGTGGCGAATACCGAGCCACCATGGCGCACATGCTGTGGAAATGCAAAGTAGAGGACGGTGTCACAGACGCGTTGCCGCCGCGCCTAGCGAGTGCGGTGGCGAGTGTGGACTACGACGCCCAGCGCGAGGCCGTCAGCAAGCGCTGGAGGCTCTCGAGCGCCAGCGGCCGACAGCACGTTCTCCTCGGAGGGTGGGTGCGAGTAGGTAGCGAGCGCCGGGTGGCCGTCCAGCGTGACGTTCAGGCCGCGTCTTTTTGCCGGAGAATAAAAAACGTTGTTTCTCTCTCTCTCTGCCTTCTCTTTAGCAAGTACTTCGGTGCGGCCTCTTTTGGGAGGCCGATCATTGGAGGGGGGGGGGGTTGAGAAAATACAATACAGCATGTATAAAATCAGGGAGACGGGGGTACTTTCTCCTTTGACCTTACCCTGGTAGTCAAAGAGGTCCTGGAGCTCCCTGCCTGGTAGACAGGCAGGGAGCCCAACGGCCAGAGCGTGACCAAGGCTCCGACGGCAACCGTTAGTGGTTTCTACCTTTCACCTTAAAAACACATCACGACGGTAGGTCACAGCTTATGTTGGGGGGCTCGGAGTCCGCGGTATCGCCAGTACCGCCACCAAGATTACTCAAGGTGCCCCTTGCGGGGCCTCGTTACTTTTTTGCTTTTGGTATTTCATCTGTGTTGCCTAAAGCGCGAAGGTTAATTATTTTCCCTCAAAACCTCTACAATCTATTTCTAATCAAGGGAAAAGAGGGTAAAAGTAATCTATACGGTTACGTTCCTTCACAAACTCTCAAATATTTCTGTCCATTCAGTACTACAATGACGGACAGCTTGACACTAGATACTGGTTAAATACGTCACGTATTACGGCTTATTTCCCATAACAAGTGGCAATTTATATGACATCGAAACATGGCAATATTAGGCCTAGAGAGGAGCTCACATAAAATAATTGTTATTACATATTTTCTAAGATTTGCACCCAATCTAGTTTTCCTACGGTTAAAAATCTGCACAAATGCACACAATTGTCTACTGTTGCGCAGCGTTGTTCCGTCGCTTGTCCACATTGCGAGTTCTTTACAACCAGATTTCTCTGCAAATGGTCAAGTACGTGACTTACGTCATTATATTAAATTTCGTTCGGTTTCTTTTCACCGATGATAAAATTTCTACCATTATAGCGCATAAGTTCTATTTGCTTGGTTGTTATGTATTTATCGGCAAATGCCAAGCCAAGTATTTATTATGTATATATCGGCAAATGCCAAGGGTTGGTCTGTCCTAGTTCTTGTTTTTCAGGTTTTCATCAGTCTTCTCCTGGCGTTTTTAGTTTAGTGCTCGATTTAGGGGCGAGGCCCCTTAGGGGTTCGGGTGGTCGGCGTGTCCTGAAGTCACGGTACTAAAACACGGGGACACTCGTTTTCCAATGCCTAGCGCTAGGACGTAACACGTATTCAAAAACATGAGGCTTTTACAGCAAAGATGTATACCTCCATCTCCCAATGGTTTCGTCTTTCTGGCAAAAATGCCAAGTGGTAAA
Source organism: Haemaphysalis longicornis (assembly GCF_048455015.1). Classification (NCBI taxonomy): domain Eukaryota; kingdom Metazoa; phylum Arthropoda; class Arachnida; order Ixodida; family Ixodidae; genus Haemaphysalis; species Haemaphysalis longicornis. The sequence continues at coordinate 42,192,255 of NW_027526225.1, forward strand.
CGCCTAAGACGGCGAGCGCCCGACATGGAAACCGCATCATCGAAACCACATCATACTCTTGTACAGTGCGTGCGTCACCCATCCGCAGGTTTCCCGTTAGTGAAGATGGCCTGGTTTTTTTAGGAGGAGGTTTTTAAGGGACATTATTAAACAGCGAAGCTTTTTAGCAATCAGCAGGAAAAATTACGAAGAAATTTCTGAGCCCGCGCACGTCAGCGCGAGCTTCGCGGTGACCGCCCGGCAGATAACCAAACCAAGAAAATGCCTAGCGCTCGTGAGTGCGTGGCTCGCGACGACCGCGCAGCGTCCACAGCGCACGTTCGTCAAGTCAAGCACACACACTCAGGGAAATTGGCCAAGATTGTGGCGACCACCTGGCTGTTAAGATACCAAAAAAATGTCGAGCCCTAGTGTGTGCGTCTCTCGCGGCGACCGCCCATGTTTGCCAAAGCAAGCATACCCACTTACTGAGATTTGCCAAGATTGGCCAAGCTTTCCAAAAAAAAAACACTCTAGCGTTCGCCGTAATGATGGAAACACTTGCTCTGAACGAGAATGACACGTCATAGCGTACGCCCCTCCAAGTTGATGTCCAACGATTATCACTTCCAGAAAAATGAAAGAAGCTCACACTTCCAGCAACAATGATAGAGTTAAGGTCGTTGTGGCAGCCAACAATAAGCTAATCGGCTGCAATAGTGGACATTTAGTGCCGTGATGGTCATGAAGGTTGCGTACAGCTCCGCAAACTTCATTTCTTACGTGTTAGTGCGAGCTTCCTCATTTTTATTTTTTGTCAGTCCATTTTTGTAAGATATTATTCTTACTATTTTCAGCATTGTTCTCGTTTTTATAAATTCCGATCGAATAATTATCCCTATTTACACTATCATAACGATTAAATGTTTTACTTCCGCCAATTACGCATTTTTGTGGAAATGCAGGCAGTAACACGATTTGCTGATTTTTTCTATTAAATGCAATAGCGGTTTAGGCCGCAACGAATCCCTCTGGCGTAGACAGAAAACCCCGAGCGCACGTGAGGGCGTGCCTCACCGTGACCGCCCGGCACCGGCGTGTGCCTCACGGTGACCGCTTGGCGTGGTCAAGGCTTGCGCGTTTTCTTACGCCACATGACGACCTCCCGCATTCGTCGTCTTCGTCGTCTTGTAGCGACCGGCGCTTCATGGGCCAGCCGCGCGGAAGACGACGACAACAAATCTGCCAAGCCATCCCTTCAAAATGCACACGTGGAGGTGGCCACCGCACTAGCCGACGAGGAAGTGGAGGTCCATCGATGCGAGGCCGCGCTACAAGAGGATTTGCCCTGCGCGGCCGTGCCGTCACAAGACGACGACTAAACGAATGACGGCGACTGCTACTAAGTGAAACACAGTAGATACTTTAATGGTCTTTGCTTTACAGTTCCGTCCAAAAGGGTTTATCACTGCTGGAGTCCGTCTGCTCCCTCTCTTCTGGGACCCGCTGTCAACGTGGGGACAAGCTAGGTCGACCCCCATCTCTGCTCTTTCTTCAGCCTTGCGCCACTACTGCACGGTGAAGCAATTGTTTTAAATGCGAATGCATTTATTAGTCGGGGGTTGTCTTGCGTTCATTGAGCGGCGTGCGCCCGCAGGTGTTGGCCGGAGTGCGCCTGCATTCCTCCAGCGCGAGCGCACGTGAGCGCGCGCCTCGTAGTTCTGCCTTCATCGTCGTCGTCGTCGTAAATGCGAATGCATTTCTTAGTCGGGGGTTGTCGTGCTCCGTCGGCGTGCGCCCGCAGGTGTTATCTCTCCGCGCTCCTCCTCGCCCCTAGCAACAGCTGTGGCGCGCCTAGCAACCGGAGCAGGTGGTAGCTCGGGCGGGAGTAGCGGAGGGCAAGGGGAGAGGAGGAGCGCGCTCGGGCGTGTGAGGGCACTCGCATCGCGGAGCTCGGGCGGAGTAGCGGAGAGTGAGTGGAGAGGAGGAGCGCGCTCGGGCGTGTGAGGGCGCTCGCATCGCGGAGCTCGGAGGGAGAGAGAGCTCGCGCGCGGGGCGGGCGTGTTGCGCGGGTCTCTCTCTCCTCTCCGCGTACCCTCTCTCCGCTCGCTGCGCACGGAAAATGTATATAAATGCAGTGGAGCGCACGCCTCTCTCCGTTACTGCTTGCCGCAGCGCACTCATCGGTGCACCCAATGCATTCGCATTTCCGCACGATCCCCTTGGGGGAGGTGGGGGAGTTTTTTTAGTAGTATTTCCAACGTTTTTTTTTTCTTCGTTTTTCTAGTTCAGTCCTCATGTTTTGGTGTAGATGATTAAGGTGCATATTTTTGATTGCGTCAGCTCGTGTTTGTCAATGTTAGATTCTTTTCTATTTTTATATATCTTGTTATTCAAAATATCTTCTGGCAAGTTATCTCCACTTACACTATTATAGGGATTAAATGTGTTACTTGTGCGGGTTATGTTTATTTGGGCAAACGCAATTCCTTACATGGTGCCGGCGGGGGAGGTGCTCGGGAAAGAGCGCTACGCCAACATGTTTGCTTAAGACAAAATGAATCTTCATCGAAATGCCCACATAGCTTTCTTGGCGTCTCAGGTTAAATTAATTAATGTACTCCTTTTTTTCTGGTGAAGATAGGTATTTCCACAGGATGATTTCCACTGGATGCGCCCTCATGTCGTTTCGCCCGCTGTGTCTCTGCGACAACACCCTCGACATAAACTTTTGTTGGCGCCTGATAAGATATTCAATGATTTTCAAGTTTTATACTCCAAGAAGATGTAGGAGCGGTCACCCCGGATATGTTTCCTCAAAAATATACTCTTACTTTAAGTTTTTGAAGGTTGATCTCTGATTTAGGTATTTAACTTCTTGAAACGGCAGTTTGCTGGTAGTAATGAAACTTTCGTAAGTTAAAAACTTCGCTTCAAGAAACACATTCAAAATTAACGTTCCTGCGGAAACGCCTTTTGAGCTCACAGCGCACCAGACGTTTCATCGGTTAAAACATTGACTTCTCACATCTAATTACCCGGGAGGCGACCGTTACCGCTCTTCGTACCTCGCACAACAGCGAGGCACGACGCCTTGTTGAGAAAGTGAAAGTCACCTACGTACCTGCGCGAAGGTCTGCACGGGGATTCCAGAAGCGTCGCCACTTCCGTCAAGCCATTATGGTGACTACCCTAAAGCCTCGTCGCATAAAGGGCCAACGACGCAAACGTGGAACCTTCAAGCGGTGCGCGTCGTCGCTTCTCGAGGCCTTCCATCCCAATAGTCCCGACCGCATCTGCTTGCATCCTTAATCCAACTATAGGTGCCGGCGCGCCTAGTGTCAACCGCGCTAAAAGCGACGACGACGGCTGGAGCTCGACTCGTGGCCAAGCTCAGGCGCTTTCAATCTGGCATTACAAAATGAGTTCGAGCCTAATCACTGCCGGCGCTTTGTCTCTGCGCGACTCACCACTGCGAAAACCTCTACAGAGAAACTTTGACTTCACAGCTGCCGCTACTTATGCGTCGCCCTTGTTTGCTTCATACCGCCAAAAGCAATTAACGCTGAGGGGTATTAACTGGACTGTCATCAGCAAACAGTTACCCATTCTTACGTCGTTTTATCCCTGGATCGGCTTTTTAAAGAGCGCAGAAGCAGCACGGAACGCTGGAGTGATCCATGAGGGGCTTCGCCTGGAGTGATTTCGTTAGACTGCCATACAGGCATTCTAACAAAAAAAATATTTTTCAGCAAGGCTTCCTCATTGCAACACATAAGTACTCTTAAGCATCTCAACTAATTTTTATTGCATTGTACAAAACTATCCCAGTGAAGCAAAAATGTATCTCGGACTCTAGTTAATGCTCGCTGTTGATTTACGGTTGAATTTCTATACCGGAATTATTTTAGGGTACCTCTGACTGGCACTGCCCACCTGCTCTTAAGTTTTCGTGACAGGTGTCTATCTGAAATTTTTAATTCATGGCGGTTTGACGACCCTAAGCTACACTGGGGCTATGGGGCGCACCGTGACCTCCAGAATAATTCAGACCACGTAAGGATCTTTCGCATGTGACAAAAGTCTTTGCCACGCGGGTGTTTTCTCTGCTCCCATGGATAAAAAAAAATGCGGGCCATGCCCAATAACATGGAACCTTGGGACGGGCGAAGCATGCCGACGGATGAAACCCTCAGGGGGTAGACATACAGCTTTGCTGTACAAGACTCTTGTCTTTAAAGAACAAAGCTCTCTAGCGCCAGGAGTAAACGAGTGTCCCGGTGTTTTCTTAGGTCGCGTTATGTTCTAGCGCGAGGCGTAAACGAGATTAACGGTTTTTTAGTACCGTGACTACGCGAGACGACGATTACGACGACGACTTCAGGAGACGCCAACAGTCCCAGCCCCTAAGGGGCTTGGACCCTAAACAACTCTGCAAAAATTAAGAGAATTCTCTACTAATGGCAAGCATTCTAATGCCGCTGGTCTTAAGAGTGATTTTTTTGTCAGCAAAATTTCTTGGTTTTTCTACATGCTGCCCGACCAATTATCTCCATTTGCGCTATTATAACGATTAGAAGTGGAACTTCCGCAAAATCTCCATTATTCTGGAAATGCAGGTCATTGTACGATTTGCCCTTTTCAGTTTTTCTATTTTTGTTGTTTTCTTTTCAAATTTCCTTCCACCCTTTATATTCCTTTACGCTATTATAAAGCCTACAGGTGGAACTTTCCCGAAATCTGCAATATTGTGGAAATGCAGGGCGTTATACGGTTCGCCATTGTCCGTAATTTTCTATATATTTTTATTTTTTATTTTTCAGAATTTCGTTCGACCAATTATACCCATTTACGCTATCATAACGATTACAAATGAAACTTTTTATACGTTTTGCCATTTTTCGTCATTTCTAAACATTTTTTTTTATTTTCTAGTTTTGTAAGATCTCGTCCGACCAATCGCCTCCATTTGCGTTATTATAGCGATTACATTGCGACTTTCGCGAAATCTGCATGATTGTGTAATGCAGGGCGTTACACGGTTCGCTATATTCCGTAATTATTTTATATTTTTCATATCTTTTTAGTTTTTTTAGATTTCGTTCGAGCGATTATCTCCGTTTACGCTATTCTAACGATTAGAGATGGAACTTTCGCGAAATTTGCACTATTGTAGAAATGCCGGGCAATATACGTTTTGCATGTTTTCGTATTTTTATTATTTTGCTTTTTTAGGTTTTTCAAAATTTTGTCAGCCCAATTATCTCCATTTACGTCAGTATAACGATTGCATTTGGAACTTTCGCGAAATCTGCGTTACTGTGGAAATGCAGGGCGTTACACGGGTCGCAATTTCCCGTAATTATTTTATATTTTGCTTATTTTTTTAGTTTTTCAAGATTTCGTTCGACCAATTGTCTCCATTTACAGTATTATAACGATTACAGGTGGAACTTTCACGAAATCTGCATTATTGTGGAAATGCCATGCATTATACATTTTGACATTTTCCATACTTTTTTTATGTTGCTCCTATGTTTTAGTTTTTCAAAACTTCCTCTCACCAGTCATCTCCATTTCGTTATTACAACGATTACATTTGTATCTTTGCCGAAATCTGCATTATTATGGTAACGCAGGGTGTTACACGGTTCGCCATTTACCCTATTTATTTCACATTTCTCTTATTTTTTTAGTTTTTCAGAATATCCTTTGACCAATTACTTTTATCTACGCATTATAACCAATAGAGGGGGAACATTCGCGAAATCTGCATTACTGTAAAAATTTTATGTTTTATACGTTTTGCCATTTTCCGTCATTTCTTAAATATTTTATTAGTCTTATTTTTTTTGAAAATTTCGTCCGACCCATTACCTCTGTTAATACAATGATTACAGTTGTAACTTTTGCGAAATCTTCCGACAGAGAAACAGCCGGCAAGCACGCGTCGCGAAAGGCCAGGGCTGATCCTGGCGGCAGCTTTTGTCCCTGAATAAAAATACGGCCGTAGTTTCGTGACCAGAAATGCATTGAAGGACTCTGGTACAATCCATTGAGCGCCTTGTCAATAATAGTGATGACTATGGTTATGCATGTGGTCCCATATTTTTCTCTCCCCCTGGGGAAAAACTCCCGCCCGAGAGCCGAGAAACCCAACGTTGTTATCAGCGGAAGGCCATCAAATTCCTGCTGCGTACGTGAAATGCGGTTTTGGAATGAAAGGGTGTGAAGAGCCGAAATAAAACCAGGGTTCTGTTCTGCAGCAGTTGGCATTGTGGTTGATTGTAGGGTTTAACGCGTCGACGAAACGCAGGCGATGAGGTGCGCCGTAGCGGAGGGCTCCGGATTAATTTTGAGCGCCTGGTGATCTTTAACGTGCGCAGAAATCTCGTACACACCGGCGTTATTGCTTTTCGCCTCCACCAGAAAAGCGGCCGCCGCGGCCGGGAATCGAACCCGCGACCGCGTGCTCCGCAGCGCAACGCCTTAGACACTGAGCCACCGCGGCGGGTAGTTCGCATTGTGGTTCACTGTAAACGCAAACTAGCCGGAAATGGAGTTTTAATCAAGTAATGTGCCCTGAAAAGTACCTATAGCAAAAAATGTACTCCCTAGGCATGATCTAAAGAAGTGGACGAACCTCCATGGTAGTACCTTTGCCCATCCGGGTAGCAAAAGGGAGGATTTATAACTACTTAACACCATTTGTGAGATGGCATTCCGTTCCTTGTATACTACCACGTCCACAATAAACGCCCCATCTGAGGTAATCGTCTCAAGCGGGCGGTCGCCATGTTAGTCTTCTGTTGTCTCCGTGCACCAGCACTTCAACCGTGGCCTAATGCTAATTAGAACGAGTGAGCAGGACGCGACGGTTGCACGCCGCTACAAAACCAATACCGTACGTATACCCGTATAGATGCTTCAACCAGCGCGATCACAGGCAGAGAGCGCGGCCGTGTTGTCTCAATCTGTTTATTTTGGCGATAGGTGTTGTCAAACTCTGCTGCTAACGAAGAGGCAGTTCTCGCCGTTGCAAACAATTGCAATGTTCATCTGCTTCGCTTGCTTGCGCATACATAGACGATTTAAATTCTCGTGCCAGCGCGCCAACGCACCCGACTGCAGCGACTCAACTTGCCCTGGCGGCACGACTGGCTGCCCGGATGTAAACAACCTCTGTGCTTTCAACGCAGCGCGGCCGGTGACTCGGCGCGGCCGGAGCTTCAAGCCTCGCCTTGGGCCGGCGTTTTTTCGTATTTGTGAAGGACTAGTAGTGCCATTTGGTGGAAAGATTTTCATGTGCCCCTGTCACACGAGGAACGGCCGCAAACAGCATTTGGATACGGCGACAGGCGCGGACAGCTCGCTGGTAAGTGGTCTTTCATCAGTCGATGTGTTTGTCAAACGTTTGGATAGGGTTAACAGCGAAGTACCCGGGTACCCGTGCCGCTCACAGCTCGTACACGCACGGGCAAAGAAAAAAGCGCACACTCGTATTATTTTACTTGTTTGTGGGTTTTGGGGTATGCGTTCGCATTCTTTTGTAGGCCGGTTTGTAACAGGGCATTCGAGATAAAATCGTTTGTCGCGCGCGGCGTCGTTTCAAAGCAACGTGACGGTTACGTCGTGGTGGCGAAAATCAGCGCAGGCAGACGGAAGCGGGAAGGAAGGTTGAGAGATCGGGAAAGAGGGCGCTAATATATAAAAGAAAGTGTAATGCAAGACGAGAAATATAACACAACCCGCCTGCATTTCTCCGAACTTCAGGACAGAGCCGCACACGGGTACGTTGTCACAAACTCGAGCGTACGACGTCTAAAAGTACCGTATATTTTTTTTCATTTTTCAACGTGACCTGAGCCACTTATCTTCTCATTACCGCGCATGCAGACCTGATTGTGTCCCTGTGTTTGAGCGCACAGCCATCCTTTTGCGACATAAGAACCAGCAAACGCGAGAAATTGTAGAAGCCAGCCACATCAGAAAAGCTGGTCCCGAACGTATCAGTCATCCCTCTATCGCCCTACTTAATCGAGAAGTCGCATATTTAGACGCACATTGAGCGCTATTTCGGTGCTTCTTCTGGGAATGCGTGTTGGGGGTGGGAGGGGGGTCTTAATCCATGTATGATGCGGTTATCTTTGCTGATTTTTCGCCTTTCGTGCACCTCAAAGTTCGTTTTGTGGTTTTGTTGTTACGGTTTTTTAGTATTTTCGGCTGAGTGCGCCGAGAACTGTGACGCATTGGGGGCGCGGCAATTGGGCGCTTGGGCATATAAACCTTTGAATTGTGCAATAATAAACTAGTTGCGAGTGTGCGCTTGTGCCGTCTTCATGTGTTCTTGTCCTCGTTAATTTGCGCGCAGTTTATTTTTCGCAATGCATAATTACCAACTCGCCCAACTCGCAACCATTTTACAGATCCTATACTCCGTAAAAATGAGTGGCCTGTCCTTTTAGGTACGGCAAAATCTCGCGCAGCGCATCATTCTGCCAGGGGGCCATATCCTAACGTCAATGCACACACTATGAAAGCAGCTTGCACTTAATGCGTCACATTGTCTGCTGATAAGCATTTTAGATTCGCCCCTCTCATTATCATTCACTTCGTGGAGATGGCGGGATTTTCTTTCATAGCTTGTTGTCACTGCAGTAATTAATAGCAGAATCAGTCCTACAAATCACAGAAACGGTTCGTTTCACGTTGAAAATAATCACAGTAACACACTTTGCACCACACGGAGGAACAATCGGTTGCAGTGATGAGGCATAAGGGTAACTTGTTGTTAAAGGGTCATTGAAGACAACCAGCAAGTTGATTTCAAACGGAAGTCGGACCTCCGCATAGCCATTTCAGCATTGATTTAGTGCCAAGATGCCTTAAGTGCTAAGAAATCGCTGTTCAACTGCTCATCAAACGTGACGCAAATACGACTGCAGTCGCTGTTTGCATCAGGGTAAACCGGAAGCAAGTGAAGCAGCGGTGATTAATAGCAGTATACAATCAACTGAATATAACATTACCACGTACCAAGCAGTTTGGTCAGTTCCGGTCAAATCGCTCATGCTTCCCCAAACTCCCCTGTCATTTGCCGTTCGAGACCACTAAGCAAAATGTTCCTCCATTGGACCTGTGATCAGTATTTACGCTTCACTGAAGAAAAACATTGGCCTTTTGAGGCCCCGCAAGTTTTGGCGTCGAACGATTTTCTCATGCGTAGCTCGCATGCTCCCTTGGAAAGCGGTACTGCCCACCCCAAGTATGGACGAGTAGCACCATCCAGCGGCAGCCAAGAAAGAAGTTGTGCGCGTCAGGCCACTTAAGCCCTTCCGGTGAAAACGTGTTTTTGCTAGTTTCAACTTTATTTTAAAAAAAATGCCAGGTGTAAGAGGGGTATAATAGTGTTCTCCGTGAGCTAATCTATCAACCTAGAGAGACTTGCATTTTAACTTCACTGTCATTTAAAGTTGTGCTCGAGTATATTGTGCGGAAGTAATCTTTTTTATTGCTGCAAAAGCCACGATGGTTAATGTACTGGCACTTGGTTTTATGAAGCCTTTGCATTCCTAATTTAAGTACTGAATCTTCGCAGGGAACCTGGCATAACAATTTTATTACTGTACCGAATTATTAAGTTCATTTAACCATAGTGTCTGTTTTGAATTTTACATGTGGGGCATTTTTTTTTCTTTTTTGCTTTTTCAGGTAGATGTTCCTTTGACTCCCTGCCTGCATTCCGCGAACGGGGAAATTAGCCTCCGCATCGATGGCCAGAGTGTCTTGACTGCATCATCTTTACTGGGAGGACTGTGTAGTCTGTTTGCATCGTTCTGGGTTTTCAACATTCAATATCCCAAGAAGGCACACAGAGCTCTAACGTTTGTGGAACATGCCTTTTTGGACCTTGCCAGCACCAAACCACGTGTGAAGGATTTAGAACTAATTAACTTTTATCGCATCAATATCCCTCACCAATATTTTATTTGTTTTCAATCCTGTAATCATTGGATAGTAGTTTAAAGAATTTCGTATTATGTTTCTGACGTTTTCTTTTTTTTTTACTGAACAGGGGATATTTGATGGGCCCTTCTGTATGCTGATAATACAGCTATCTTTTAGTGAAGCAATAATATTAACCAACTAATATAACTTGAAACAATTATCTAAATAATGTTGCCAACTGGTGCCAAATGAATCAACTCAAAATTATCGGAAAAACACGAATTACATGGCTTTTTCTTCTCACTCTGAAGAAGCTGTCGCGATACCACCCATTCTGTTCTATATCCTTGCAATTAACCCCTCAGACTGGGTCACTTTTCTTGGCGCATTTGGGTCTTTATCAAAACGCACTGGTATTTTCCGCAGCATATTTCTCGTTCTTTATATTACTCATTTATCCATAGCCATCTCATTGCTGTCTGTCTCCTATATCATTTATCTCTTGTGCCTTTACCATCTACAAAATGCTCGTTACCTTTCAATATCAAATCGTTACACAGCTCTCGCTCATTTCACCACCAATTGAAAAAATGTTTTGTTGTTTTAAACCACTGCAACCATTTTTTTCACTTTGTGTACTGAGTACTGATGCGTACTGATAAGTACTCACGCGTTCTCAATCCTCTAGTATTATATAATGATGTCACTTACCATGCCGTTGTGTTTGTGCCTATATGTTTTTCGCGTATTTCCAGTTCTTGTAGTAATATTGTTTCTACAGTTTGTTCAACTAGCACACAGATCGCTCATTTCACCACCAACTGAAATTTTTTTGTTGTTGTAAACCACTGCAACCATTTTTTTCACTTTGTGTACTGAGTGCTGATGCGTTCTGATAAGTTCTGATAAGTACTGACGCGTTCTCGATCCGCTATTATTATATAATGATTTCACTTACCATGTGGTTGTGTTTGCGCCTATCTTTGTTTTTCGCGTATTTCCAGTTCTTGTAGTAATATTAATTCTACGGTTTGTTCAACTAGCATTCTATTGCTGTCTTCCATTCCTAACTGGCGTGTTTTTAGCAATTTACCATTTTTGCTTTCTTATCGGAGGTCGCCCTAAGTTTTTATTTCGGAGCCTCCTTGTGTACACCATGTACCATGTAAACTTGTATGCGAAAGTTCGTTTGAAATAAACCTGAAACCGAGAAAAACCGTGTGAAATCAGTACTCCCGCAGGGAACTAGAAACTCTCCCTTGTGGCCTTGAAAAAACTCCTTTCGGAAGGCCTACAAAACCGCCCCAACTTTGCAAAACTCCATTCAAAAGAAATATATGCTTCCCTTGAACATCCTAAAAACTCCCCTCGCGAGGGCTACAAAACGTAAAACTCCATGCAAAAGAAGTAAATGCTTCCCTTGAACCTCCTCAAAACGCCCCTAAAATAACATAAGTACTTCCCAAGGGAGCCATAATAGGCTCCTATTCAACCGCCTGAAAAGTCCATAAACATCACTTAAAAACGCCTTGAGGAAGTAAAGAATACTCCATTTTGTTCTCCTTAAATTCTCCCTAACATTTCTTAACACTCCCTAACTTCCTCCTTTCTATCACCTAAAAACACCCTGTTTTGAGGGGGTAAACAAAACCTCCCTGTTCCATGTAGTAAAAAAACTCCTACAAGGAGGATCACTAGAGGACAGGCGAAAAAGAACCTCTAGGCAGTATATGGGTGGAAAAAAAGTTTAGAGTGTCTATCGCAGGTCGGATTAGTCGTGTGCGACTTTTCTTGACGTTATTAAAGGTGTGATCGACAAAAACCAGAGCGTAGCGAGTCAATCAATGATCTAGAACTTGAACTGAGCGCTGTCTTGCGTATTGTCAAATACAGCGTGAAGTATTTCAATCACACCTGCCGTGGGGTCGACGAGATAGTAAAATAAATAAATGAATAAAAGAACTTCGAAAGGAAGTCTGCGCCTACAAAAATAGACCCATCATTTAACTGCGGAACGAAAGGTCAACAAAAATATGGACGAAGTTAAACAGCCCCAGAGGTCAAAACACTGAGAAGTAAAAGAAGTGCCAGAGGAAGGTGACGCCTACGACGTCGTCAGTAGGATAAGGGAACCCTTGTGGACGAACCTTTTGCGGGTGCTGACATTGACATATGTCATCCTGCCTCCATTTTTAGCACTCAAGAAAAAAAAAACAGTCCTTCGTTTTTGTTCAACATTCAAAGAGTAATAAAGTGCTAAAGAGTGCAGGAAGCAGGAACTGACAACCAAATATCTCGGCTACGGCGGCGACAGCACGGAGCATCTCACGAGAGCAAACAAGGAACTAATGGTTGCAGCTAGGGCGCGTAAAAAAGCCGAATGGAAGTTAGTGTGGTGATCGAATGGAAAAAACTTTTGCACAACGCGTTGTTTATTTTTGCATTGGCTTGTTTCCTTTTTTAGACTTTAATGTGCAAATTGACGATCGCAGCTGACATAGATATAAATGCACCGTGAGATGCCCCACAGGTAAAGGAATTGTTAAATGCCCTTCACGGGCATGCACTGAGCAATTTTTTTACACTAGCAGCCGGGGTAATCAAAAATACCGCAAGTCACCTTGATATTAGTGTATGAAACATAAAGAACACTAATCTTCGGAAATTGCTGTAGGCTACGACCTCAAAGATCGTTTGCCAATCTTCTACATGTGGCCACTGGCAACTAAAAAGCACAGTGGAAAAACATCCAACAGCATTTTGCGTGGGCGCATCACAGATATTTCAACAAATATTCTTTTCTTTTGAACAACAGATCTGAGATCACAGCTGCAACGAGGATAAACGTAAGATTACTCAGAAAACCTACTTATACCGAAAAAAAGCTAAATTGATAAAATAATAGCTTAGTCCAAAATACCTCCGCTTCTGGCAGTGACTGCTATTAAGCCTCTCCTGTCAAAAACGGTGCACACGCTTCAGGTCGTCCTTCTCACACCAATAAGCAGTATCTCTGAAACTGGAATTTTTTTCTGTTGAGCAATAACTACCTAAAGCATCCTCTGTGAATAAACGATGAGGAAAGGGGAAAAACAATGATTACCGTCCGACTTTGGTCCTGCAGGTTTTCTCAATGCTATTTGAGTGTGTTGTTATTGTTCAACTCACGCCTTTATTCTTTCGAAAGTAGCGAGAAACACCTAATGCGAAGCAGGATTTTTTTAAATACAAATCTGAAAAAATAAAGTTGATCTATCTCAAAGAATAAAAAACGCCGAGAACGGTGAAAACACAATTGTGGCGTTTGCTTGTAACTGTCTAAAGTACCATCGTGGGGAGGAGGAAGTGGGGGTTGTAGCAGGCGGATGCGAAAACACGCTGCCTCGCGGGGACTAGCAGAACGCTGTTGGGGCGTAACGGAATGCTTTCCATGAGAGAGTTGTAGCACCCTTCTGCAGTATCCGGTAACGCCGTAGCCAATAGAGCGTATTCACGCCTTTATGATAGTTCCCATATGGTTATGGTAATTCCCATACAGGGTTCAAGCACTCCGCCTCGAAAGCTGCAAATAAATCCCACGAGGAGAGTTTCGCCTCTCGCGCCATTCCTGGGAAGCGTAGCGCAATGCTTTCAAAGGCAGTGAAACATGGGACAAAACTTTTTACTCCTAGACAGAGTGCCCAGCCCTCCTCGACTTATTAGTGTGCTGTTCATCGTAAAAACGCGAGAGTATGCAAGCAATAATGCAAGCAATTTCCGGTTAAATGAATATGCAATAGCGAATAAGTTGAAATAATTTCAACGAAGATTTCACTCTGCAGCGCTGGCGTAGCCGACGCTCATTCCCGCCGTTACTGGCGCAACACGACTGGTGCCATGGCTGGCGCTGACAGCGCCGATGAAATGAGGATTAGACGAACGGCGGCAGCTCAGGAGCCCTTCTGCCTGTATCACCACTGAGGCCCAGCGGTCGTGCTGGAGAGAAAAACTACGGAGATTGAATGTTTGGTTAGTCCCTGGTGCACGAGACAAAACACACGCTCTGGAGAGCTTTATTACTTCTGCTTTAACGGCGCCAGTGCAACTTCAAATCGCAGTTTTTTTTTTAAAAGAAGATGTGCCGCATTGCGCTGTTGTGGACTTCGTATAACACTGAAATGTTTAATAAATTGCTTTTCACAGATTTAAACACGTGTCCTACGCGAGCTAGCGTTGTCCCAAATTTTTGAAGGAAATGTTCAGTTTAGTGAACTTTCAATTAAATGAACTACTTCCTTGGGTGCCTTGAACTTCACTCAAGCGAGAGTTCACTGTAATAGGCTTTGACTTCAGCTCCCCAACGAAGAGTGTTAGAACGCAAAGCTGAGAGGGTACGTCGAAATGTAGATGGTTCAGAAACGAAAAAATCGATGAGAGACTGCGTGGTACCGTCGCAGCAGATAGCTTGTCCAGCCGTGCTCTTTGTCGTCGTGTACGTACGATGCCCTAAGCGCTGAAAGGCTGCTTGTCCACTTTGCCTGCCAGCCTTGCGCTGAATGGGGATGTTTTATTTGCTTCATGTTGTAGAATAATCTGTTGTGAGGCATAAAAAGCACTGGAAAAATTCGGTGTTCCTCGTTAACACAAGCATAAAAGAAGAACATGCTAATTCAATCGTTTTTTTTAGCAAAGATACTGGCTTTGCTTTACAGCGAAGCTGTGTGTGTCTTATCCTCCAAGTGCTCGCGCCCACGTAGAACGAAAAGTCAGGGTCTTGGTTCCCCAACTGGTGTACATTACGATTTGCTCGTGCTATTGACCTACGCTGCTCGTCGTTAGGTGTCGGCGGCTCCGTCTCGTGCGGTAAACATTTTTCCATCTAACCCATCAGTTAAATTAGAGGCGTTCGTTCAGCGTATAAAAAATCAATAGAAAGTGAAGAAGCGCTTACAGCTTCCATGTTTTTATAAAAGATGCTTTATAATGCTGCCAAAAATTTCTTTCCCGGAATAAATTTGTGTTTAGAAGTGAAGCCACCTTGAAGAATCGGTATAAGCCAAGTTTGTGAATTCTGGCTTTACCGCATTGTGTATTAGCAGAAAAGCATGACATCTGCAGAGGAAGTATGCTTACAGCCCCACTTTATCCTCCTCTCCACCGCCGCCGCGTCTTTCCAGAGTCGTGTATACTGCTCGCCACGCGCCGCGTCTAATCTTCCCCTCCTCATGAAAAGCAAAAAAGCCAGGGTGTTTGAAATTTCAGCATAAGTTAAAGATCCCCAGGTGGTCAAAATTAACCCGGAGCCCTGCACTACGGCGCGCCTCATTGCCTTTGTTGCGTAGGCAGGGGATCAATCGAGCCCCTGCTTCGCCATTCCGTAATGCAGCGCGCCCTTCGGCAGCCGCCTCTGCGGTGCACCAGAGCCTGCGCCATGATTGGCGGAGTGACACTATAATAAAACGTATTGTGTCTAGCAAACAATCGTGTGGGTGGTTAGTCTGCGACTTAGATGTCGTTATAATTCGATGTAGATTATCCTCCGCAACGCTAAACCCCAATACGGCAAATCCCACCAGACCAGCATCTTCGCAGTACTTCCCTCTTCCTAAGGGGAGGCTGTGATTTTTTTGTGATTAGTGCTGGCCCCAGTAGGCCTGCGCTCAGGCTTTGCAACTGGGAGTGAGAGTTGCTGGAGTCGTTGTAACTTGGGCTGCAGATCGAAAGCGCTTCTTCATCACTGTCAAAATGTGATGTAGGATAGCGCGTGAATGAAATCTATTGCAGGTATGGTGGTCAAAGCAATTCTAATCGCGCGTTGTGTAGGAACGCGTTTTCACCAATCTGCATGGCGGACCTTCTGTTCCCTAAGGGGCCTGCGGCAACCCAATGGGAAGTCTTCGCCCGTCTGCTCCATTACCTGGAGACGACCGGCCTCACGCAGCGGCGGTAGCCCCAGGTGCAGTTCCGATACTGATGTGCCCGGACTGACAGCTTTCTAGGTCTGACAGCTCTCTCTCTCTCTCTCTCTCTCTCTCTCTCTCTCTCTCTCTCTCTCTCTCTCTCTCTCTCTCTCTCTCTCTCTCTCTCTCTCTCTCTCTCTCTCTCTCCGCTTTATCCTGTGACTTCCCTCTTCTTCCCTTCCCCTGCACTTGGTTGTAGGAAGGTGACCTCCCTTCCGAGCTTAAAATATCCCCTGTGCCTTTCCTTTACTTTCCTTTTCCTCTCCCGCAAACTACAACCCCCCCCCCCCCGGTATCACCAATTCAGGCAATACGCTTTGAAAAGCAGCCTAGACAGAGAAGACGGTAACAAATACGAAAGATGTAATTGGACTTTAAGACACTGTGATTAATAAGTGTTCATGCATATAATAAAATTATTTGGTATAGTTACCAATAAAAGCTTTCTTTCAAGCAATGCAAATCCACAAAAGTAGATGTGGTTATACATGTGGGACAGCAAAATAAAGTCATGAAGGCGCTATACTTCTGAGATTACCAAAATTATTCTTTCGTTTTAATGTGTTAGGAGGCTGAGTAGTCTTTTGTCGCGGATAGAATTACAATAAGCTGATATCCCCCCCTCCCCCCTCCACGCCCCCCCCCCCAAAGAAAAAGTTAATACCTGAAAGACGCGAGATCGACCGTGAGCTTACGGACTACTCGATGAACAAGTTTTAACTAGGTATCCACCACAAGGTAGTAGCCAAGTACAACTGAAAAAATTTTATCCGCATTAATTTTGCAGCGACTCAGACGTACTATATGAGGACGAAAGTAGCTTTGTTGCGCGAAGATGGGAAATTTACCATTGGTAAATTTACATTAGGTTGGAAACAAGATAAACTTATGACACATGAAAAAGTTTGTCAAAATTTAGGAAATACCAAAATAACTGCGAGTCGCAGACTTTGCGCAATAATACGTTGTCTACGTGTTCGCGCGACCCGAAACAACAATGAGCTTTAGAGGGGTAAGCATAGGTTACACTGCTCCATTTACTCCTTTCTGTTAAAGACGGCCGTACTAACTCCCACACGGTTTAAGGTCACTCCGTGTTCAAAGACCTACGTGATAAACTAACTTCTTTAATTTGCCATTGCAATAACTTAGAAACGTAATCTCCATTTAACGGATAAATGAACGATTATTTCTGCGGGCGCAACATCCTGTTAGTGGTAAGCACTTTATGAGCGAACCCTGCTTGAACAAAAATGTTAATAAAGCGTAACGCTATTGAGTTTCCACAAACATCGTCAGCTTAGCGCCATAGATAAAAAATGCGTGGAATAGTTTTGAAACTTGTGTAGTTCTATATTCGTTATCTACTATCGTTAAATGTAATTCCAGGTATGGCTTCTGGCAGTATGGATTTCTGACACCGAAGTGGCAATCGCATTGCGTACACAAGTGAAAAAAATGCACCGTTAACAAATCGTGTATTGCGTAGTGACTTGAGCATTCAGTGAGCCTTGGTCATAGATAATTCTACTTTAGGTATTCTTGCCCTTTAAAGTGCCTTCTCTTTTCCCAAACTGAACTCAAAAGTTTTGCTCCGTGTCTCTTAATGAGCTTTTTTGCCTAGACAGCATGTTGCATTAAGCTCTTTTGCATAGACACCGATTTTAGAATCTTTCTGGGCCATGCAGAATCCAGAAAATGTACTCATTACTCTTGTTTTAGCTGTTCTGAAAAAAAACAGAAGAAAGCACCGACATGTTTTTTTTCGACTCGGCTGTTTTCTCTCTCAAGTGGCCCATTTATTTTGCTGCAAATTCCTACTGTCCCTAATAAGGTTGTCCCTTAAAGACAAGGGTTCTGAGGCACTTATATCTGAAGCGGCGCTCAGTGAAGAGATGGGGACCAATTTGCTGATGGCCGTCGTATAGGCGCTTAATTTTAGATTCCCACGGCCACTTCGTTTAGCCCGTAATTTAGCTCGTGCTTCTTGAAAACGCTGACGCTCACAGTTTTACGCCAAATGGTTAGAGTAAGGTTTCTGTTTAGCTCGTTCTTTCCGCATAGCAATTCGTAGCAATTGTAACAGAACCTCACAGCGGCACTTAAGAACAACCTTTTCTTTATTTTTAGTTTCGTGTGAATTTGTGTAAGCAAAAACCGGACGCAGAATTTTCGAGGTCAGGATTTTGTTTATAACTCCCAACCACATTCGTTTTGGTTCAACAGTCCACAAAAACCTCGGCCATTCGAGGTGAAGCTGGCCATGGCATCCCGGACTAGGGAGAGAGAGAGAAACAACTTTCGCTGAGCCCATTTCAGGTGACGCTCGCAGGCGTCAGACGGGGTGGAACCCTAGTCACGAGTCCCATATGAGTCCAATAGCTCCTGGCCCCTGGACGCGAGCTCTTGCTGCGTCGACAGGTCGGGGCTGGACATCAAGATCTCCCATCGCTCGGGTAGGGGGGGAAGTGGAAGGGGGAGGGAAGGTAGAGGATTCTTGAGCTCAGTGCACTCCGCCAGTATGTGCGGCAGGGTGCCTTCCGTCTTTTTGCAGAACGGGCAGATGACTAGGGATTCCACCCACCATGTATGACCGAGAACCACCCCGCGCTCCTTTCTTCTCATTGAATGGGAGAAATAAATGCTTTTTTCTCGTCATCCTGTTTTCAGTGTCACATATGCGCTTTTTATTTGTACCTAATTGTCCTAAGCAACCCCCCCAAGAGGAAGTTCAAGGTTTGAAAAAAGACAGAGAGTACGAGAAAAATCCGCACTCTGCGGCAATGGGCAATCTCAAAGAATGGGTATCGGAGGAGTCAAGTGAAGAGGAAGAAGAAAAAGAAAAAGAAATACCTGAGAGAGAGTTGTTGTTGTTGTTGTTGTCCTTTATTAGGCGAAGGAAGGCCATGCGGCTAAAATAGGGGTAGGGGAAGGAGGGGAAGGGAGGAGTAGCCCAATTAAAAAGATGATGCGTCCATGAAGACGGCACAGGGGTTCCCTTCAGACCGCGGAGGTCAGGCTAATGTGTTAATCTACCATTAGGAGATTTTTCACGACCGGAGTAGGCCCGACTCTACACTAATCTTGAGAGACCACTCTCTACGCCGAACAGCCCAAGGGCCCTGATAAAATTCGGATCTTCAAATGGAGGATCATCTTCTGAGGCATCGGGAGGCATAGCATTGGTGAGGATAGGCCGGTACAGCAAAAACGCGGAGCAGCGCCAGATTAGGTGGTCAAGGGTGGCGAATACGGTCATTCGGCAGTGGGGACAGTAAGGAGGTGGAGACCCCGTTGGGTAAATCCATTTTCTTGTGATGTGGGGTGTGAGAGCTGCGTTGGCTCTAGCTTTGTTGACGAATACTTCCGCAGAGCGAGGCATCGGGGGAGCCAGAGCCAGGTAGCCAGGAGGGGTAACGGAAGAAAGACGGCACTTCCGTGCCTGGCGTGCGTGATCAAGTTGAAGGCGAGGGCAGAGGAAGGAGGGCGACGCGTTGTCAACCAGGGGAGGTGTACTATCAAGGCGCTCCCGTGCTGCATCATGTGCAGCCTGGTTGCCCCCATCCGGATCTGTGTGACCCGGAACCCATGCCAAACGGGTAGTGATCCCATTACGCGACAGAATGGCGGTCATATGTTGGATTCGGTGCACTGTTGGATGATCGGTGAAGGGTTTGCGCAGCTCTTGGAGGGCTTGGTGAGAGTCTGTGAGAATGCGGATGCGTGGAGGTGGCGGGTTTGAAATGGTGAAGGCCAAATGATCCAGTGCGCTAAGGATGCTCTGGAGTTACGCTTCCAGGGGGGACGAGTTACAAGCGTGACGTGTGAGGGAGCCGTCCAGGTCAGGTCGAGCTGGGCAGCGCCAGGCCAGACCCATATGGGAAGGGGAGAGGCTAGCATCCGTGAAAATATCGACCTCGTCCGGCAATTTCGCTGCGAGGACGCGCTGAAGGGCCCTTTCACGAGCGGTACGACGGGAGCGCGGAATTCCGGTTCGTTGGTGGGCAACTGTAACAGGCGGGCTTACCCAAGGGGGAGGGGGTGGTGAGGCCGATGGAAGTACTGGAGGTACACGTTCGTCCCACGCACAGAGTGCAGTCCCCTGTTGTGTTAGTGTCCGCCGAAACCGATGTTGTTGCACGGCTTCCGCAAGGAGCTCTTCCATTGGAGGGACAGGGGCAGCTCGTTCAAGAGCGTCAATGCGAGTATGCCTCGGAAGTCCGGTGATAGTACGAAGCATGGCCCGGTAAAGCACCGCTAAGTGCTTCTTGTGCGCCGAAGAGAGGTCATAAGCCGGAGCGCCATAAGTCAGACGACCGACGGCTACTGCCCTTGAGAGTGTGAGACACGCCGATTGGTTGGCGCCACCAAATTTGTTGGAAAGGCGAGAGATTAGGCGCAGCATCGGTTTCCAATTTTTGCGCAGCTGCGTTATCCATTGCCGAGCACTGTTGTGGCTAGCGAGGGGAACACCTAGTAGACGGATATGGCCACAGTGTGAGGCAATGGGTGTGTCGCCGATGTAGATAGTATGAGAGAATATTTTTTTTTTTCGATGAATATGAGTGTTGATCCGTGTCGAAAGCGATTCTGGGGGTTAGGTCGCGTTGGTGGCTGTCAGCGCGAACCTATCAGCGGCATCGGCAGCCCTCGCAATCAAACAGGCCTGTAGGCTAGGGGTCTGAGCTGCGCAGCGCGGTCTTCTACCGATCAACGGAGGGCATTTAGGGAAAGATATTTTTTGGGCAAGCTCAGATGAATGGAATAGCGTGGCATGACCGCCCCCTAAGGAGCCAGGCCAAAGTACAAAGTAGAGTATAGAGTTGAGTGGATGCGGGTCAGGACGTCACGATTCGGAATGGTGTGTGCCTGCAGAAGCTGCCACGTGTGGGCTTTGGAATTATCTGAAGTTCTGTCTGCCGGAGAGGAGATCAAGCGGGATACCAGCCACGCTTCTCGAACAGCGCCCAGCCCAGAACAGACCCTAGAGAAAGTCTGACGACGCCTCAGGCCTCAAGAAACAAGTTACATGCTACGATTCTGGAGTGAGACTATAGTTCGCGTAAACGCACAGTCATTGGCTCCCGGATACGAAACTAAAAGCCACTGTGCTGCCGGGCTGGGACGCCCGGGCTTCGTACCGACGTCAGTTTTCTAACGCATCTGGCTCCTGGCGGTGACAGCTGCGCTCGCCACGACGGAGTTCATATGACCTGAGGCATACCGGCATGGCAACCACGAATTCAACGACGACTGATAAACTGAGAAAGGTCTAGATGCAAGAACACTTTTCTGAGAAATTTAGCCGCAACATTTTGTAAATGACTTCCCAGTACATTCATCATCTAACCGTTTTACGCTTTACGTCTCGTGCAAATTGTCTTCCACGTCCAATAAATTGTCTTTGTTTTCTGTGTGTTCTATCCACTGCGTTTTTCGACGTGACAGTAAAATTGCTGGGACGTATTACCGGTACATGCATTGTTTATACTTTTCTAACACTGTCCCTGCTATAGCATCTGTAGTATTAGAAAGCACCGTTATGAATAAACATAACACATGGTCTCTTTTAGTTCCCGCATGGTTACACTCACACCAGGGCGATGCAGCACTGCTTAGTTGAGAGTGAGGGAAAAATGGGGGTCCGAGAAAATGTCGCCTGAGGAAATGGGTATGAGCATGATTAAGAGAGGGGAAAGGAGTCCGATTGGGCACTGTCTCCGAACCAGGATGAGATGGTGTACAGATGTGAAGCCTCGTGGTTAACAGATGTATAGAGAATAACTGAAAGTTTAGGTGAGTAAGAAAAATCTAGGAGGGCATGAATTCATTGCTCATTTTTAGCTACATTTTACGCAACTCCTCAGTCGAAGACCGCTTACTGAGAATATTTCTCACGGATTGCGCGCCTTTAAAGAAATTGTGGACTCACTTGCCGCTGCTTACGACGTAGAGCTCCAGCTGCTACTGATAATGCCACATCTATCGTCGCAGTATTGCTGCAATTCTAGCAATAACCTGGAGACAAAAACATTAACTGGTTCTGTTTTATTTTTCTTTGCGGGGCGTCAATTACATCGATCTGTATGAAGGAAAGCCTTGCATGAACGCAAATACTGCAAATGTCAGGCGGGAACAGTTGAGCTTATTTACGTAACGTCATTCTCTGTTTTCAGTGCACCAACTGTGTTTACAATGCTGTTTGGACTGCTTAACGTTCCAACGAAGATGATGGCCAGCCTGCGTGTTTCCAGAACGCGTCATTTGTTTTACCCATCTTTAGCTTCTATGGAAATACTTGTCAACTTAACTTGTTTGCACGCGACTTTTATACGCGTAACAAGAAATCCGCTGACCCTTTGAAGCGCGTTGTAATATTTTTTTTTTTTTTTTGCATGGCACCATTCTTCTTCCTAGCAATAAACGGCACATCTATTACTCCATTTGATTAGGTATTGTGAATAATCCGTCTTGTAATGCCTTGTTTGCTAAGCATTCACATGCACAGTCTATAATCGGCACCCTCGCAAGGTTGCCGAGTGATAGGGGCACTACGCTTCCAAGCCTTTATTGACAATCGAAGCGAGCGCAAAGATAATTTCTCCCTAGTAACATGCACATCACGCACACGATGACGGGAACTTGCCTGCTTGAATTCACGTACATACAGTATGTCGAAGAGTTCTGATCCAACGGGTGTGCTTAAGGGATTAAACGATCTGGTTTCAGACACGACACGCAAGCAATGCAACACGCACCCGCCCGTACTTGATATCGCCTGAGGATTAAACTTTCAAATGGGCACTATCGCACGCTGTTGTTGCCATTAGTCACCTAATATTTCAGGGAAGGAAATCTTTACAACGTAATCCCTCAAGTAAAGAGCGTTGTTAGCCCGTAGAGACACGGAAATAAATAAGGGGCCGGAGATTGCGTGGATGACAGTTGCGAGCCACTGCAAATGTCGAAAGCTCCTCAACGAAGAGTTATCTCTCTGACGCTGTTTTCTGTGCAAACACTTTGAATTATTTAACAATGCGTTCACAGCAGAATAGACAAACTCGGCGGCTTTTACATAAGATAAGCTCTAACAACGCTGTCCGAAGAGTAATGATTCAGGATTGTTACGCGTTTGATATAACCCCTCTTTTATGGGTTACTTGGGCCAGAATGCCAAGGAAGAAATGCAGGTACTGGAAGTGTGGTTCGGCACACAAAGTTTGTCCATATTCTTTCAGGCTCGCTGCTTTATGGATGAAAGGACACATCCTTAATAACAAACAGTTGTGCCGATCCTTCTTTGTCTACCGTGGATCGGTTAAACGTTGCTTGCAAAAAACACCAAAAACTTTAATGCCACTTTCTTGATCGCGCAGAGGCGCCTGGATATAACTTGTGGTGCTTCCACTGCGATTGCTCAACGGCTAAGCCGTTACGTTGGCTAGCGTAAACTCGCCGGTTCGATTCCAAGTATGGGCGGCTGCTTTTCCGACGGAGGTAAAATGAAATGAGCTTGCGTCTTCGGATGTCGGCGAGCGTTACAGACCCCCAAGTGGTATAAATTATTTAATAGCCAGGCACTGCGTTGTGGCATAACGCCCCGTTGTAGCTTCGGCGTGCAAAATCTCGATTTGAAAGTTGAAACCACTCGCTCGCAGTATGCGTTTAAAGGGCGGCCCAGCTACGGGCAATGCGCGTCCCGGCAAAAGCCAGAGCAGCTAAATTTAGCTTTGTAATTGAAGACAACGGGCGAGATCTGACCGGTAACCTCATCGCGCATAAACCGTTGATTGGCGGCGATTGCACCGGTAGCTCCGAAACAAATAACAGGGTTCACCCTTCGCCAGCTGCTGAATGAGCGGAACTAGTGAAGACCCGAGGTCAGCGACATAGCTAGGTAACTGGAGTACGGAATCTTATATCCCTAGTTGACTGTGAAGATTGGCCGCCGATGCTTAAATGGCGAGTCACACTTACCCTTCCCTACAACCTTTTTGCCCGAAAGACCCATATACCACAATAGGCACTTGCGAGCACTGGGAACAGGCGCTCGGCCGCTCAGGCCTGCAGGTTCAGGAGAATCTAACGGAACGAGCGGCCGAGATCGCCAGACCTACGTAACCCAGACTCTTTAAAAATGAAGTTTTCTCTCTCTCTCTCTGTCTTTCTCTCAAAAGTCAGGCGCACTGCCAGTCAGTTTGATAACTTATTGTACTACGGCTGCTACTGTAAATCCTTCCCTATGGGCGCTTGCGCTATCTTAACTCACTTGAAGTATATGCTAATTTTTTTTCGCCATGGTCGTTGTGCTTCTTCAAGGCGTCGAATAATCCGAAAACGTCGAATTTTCGTTATTATTGCTTAATTCTTGGCAGCCGTTTCATCTCGTTCCTATGGGAATCGTTCTATGCGCAAATGTTTCAAACGGCAGGTAGTTCAAGAATTTCGGCGACATTTATACTCAGGTAGAACAGGATATTGCCGCGAACCATGTATGGGCTTGCTTATTTATTGTTTGTTTCTACTGCCGTGCCACGCACGGCTGTGTTATCTGCGTTCCAAGCAAAGGGCGTATTCCAGTCTTTATTTTTATGCCGCATGGGCTATCACATTCTGATAAGCAAACTGTTTCGCCCTAACGTCACTAGCCCAGAATAATCGTCTACAATGTTCTGGATGTGAATCGACGGTTCCACAAACACTCGCGCTGAAAGATAAAAAGCCTGCAGAGCAGACGCATCGGCATTCGATTCTGCCACGCTCGACGACGCAAGTCACTTCGTTGACAGCTGCTTCGCCGCCTCTGTATTATTTTGAGTTGTTAGGGGAGTACAAGTTCGCTCCAATAAACTTGTTTCTCCTTCATAACGCGTCGTCCTTGGCTTCGTGACATCTGGTGAAGGTGCGGGGTACTCCCCCTTTATGCTCTCTACGACATCTGAAAGCCGCCAAGCCAGCCCAACCAGAGAAAGCCGCCGACTGCAAGGATTGCTACCCGAGTTCGGTCTCATGCCAGAAGGGCCCAAGAGAAGGAACGCTGCAACGAACACCATGGTGCAAGAAACAACGTCGCTAATCGTCTTGCAGCAGCCCCAGGAACCGCCATCGTTCCGGGGAGCCCCCGCTGAAGACCCCGAAGAATGGTTGGAGAAGCTGGAGCGCGTCCGCATCTTCAACAGGTTGGACGACGAAGAAACTTTCCGGTATGTCTTCTTTTACTTAGAAGATGCTGCTCGAACTTGGTTCGAGAACCATGAGAGTTCTTTGACCGACTGGACTCAATTCAAAAGGGAGTTCCTTAAGACCTTCACTACCGTTGTGAGAAAAGAGCGAGCTGTGCTTTTGCTTGAAACTCGAACGAAGCACCCCAACGAAGGTGTCGTGATCATCGTTGAGGAGATGAAGCGACTTTTTCGCCGTGCGGACCCCGAAATGACCGAAGAAAAGAAGCTCAGGTTTCTAATGCGAGGACTGAAGCATGAGCTTTTTGCTTGTCTTGTCCGTAACCCGCCGTAGACGGTGGCTGAATTCACGTCTGAGGCGGCCGCGATGGAGAAGACGCTAGAAATTCGAATGAGGCAATACGACCGCCCTGTCAACGCGCTGTTCTCAGAGACCATCGGTGCCGCAACTGGAAGCTCCGATACATTGCGCGAGACCATTCGAGCGGTGGTCAAGGAAGAGCTTCAGAAGCTTTTTCCAACAACGCCGCAACCTCAAGTGGCTTCTCTGACTGACGTCATCCGTGAAGAGCTTCAACAGGCGCTGGGAGCTTCTATGCCTTCAGAAGCACCCCGTCAGCCCAAGCGATGACCTACTCCGCAGCGAATTCGTCAACCCCGCCCTGCTCCAACCCGTCGTCAAGAGGCCCAGCCATACCGCCGTCCAATGCCGCCCGCCCGACGCCCTGTAGACCAATACCAGACGCCAAGGAAGACCGACGTGTGGCGAACGCCCGATAATCTCCCGCTGTGCTACCACTGCGGAGAGGCCGACCACATCTACCGTCGCTGCCCTTACAAGAGGCTTGGTCTGCGAGGATTCTCCGTCGACGCACCACGCCCCCGACCCGGCCAGCGCCCTACTGAGATCGACGAATACCTGTCCAACACGAACCCAGGACCTTCCCGCTTCAACCGTTCGCCGTCGCCCTACCGGTACCAGTCACCAAACCGCCATAACACCGCTGACTTCTCACGTGGAAGGTCCCCCAGCCCACGCGGGGGAAACTAAAAGCAGCAACTTCTGGAGGTGAAGTTGCAGAACGGCGAAAAATCGAAAACCCTCCATCGACGCATCGCCGCACCGAACACCGTACCTGCAGCCCAACGACTCGATCTAACCAGGACGTGACTCCCGAACCCGACGACGACACGACACGACGCGACGCGTACCAGAAACGACAGAGCCTGCCGCTGAGAAGATGAGGAGAATGACGACGCATGGTGCCCGACCGTCAACACGTACAAGCCGAGATACAACGCCCCGACGCACCAAAAACTCCAGGAAAGCGGTGTCCGACGTCCAGTTGTCCATCGACGGCTTTGAGGTAGTCGCCCTCATCGACACGGAAGCCGACTACTCGGTAATGAGCGGCTCATTCGCGTCGAAGCTGAAGAAAGTTACGACAACATGGGACGGTCCGCATATACGCACAGCAGGAGGCCATCTCGTAACGCCAAGTGGAACGTGCACATCACGCGTCACCATAGGCGGCACCTCGTACCCTGCTGAGTTCGTTATTTTGCCTAACTGCTCCCGCGACGTAATTCTCGGAATGGACGTTTTCACGGACAACGGCGCAATAATTGATCTGCAGACCAAGTCGATAACTTTTTCCTCCGATCACTGCACGACGCCGCAGCCGAACCCCGATCACCGTGCTGCTGTCAGGATCGCCGACGATCACATCACCCTGCCACCCCGCGCAAGCTTGATGATCGCCGTCTACTGTGAGGACGCTATCGTAGAGAGTGATCGAAGGTTGCTTCTCGACCGCGGTGTCTCCGTCGCAAGAGGCATTGCGCACTTTAAGCAACACCAATCTCACGTTTTGGTCACTAATTTCACCGAAGAGTACCAGCATTTAAACAAGGGAGCTGCAATTGCGTTCCTCGAAGAAACGCAAGAAGCAAGTGACGTGATCGCGGTCGACGACTTTGAACTCACACCCGATGACACCTTCAAGCTTCCGCACTCCTTCGACGTGAATCCGAGCGCTACCGCAAGAACAACGGAACAAATTATTGGCTTTCCTGCGTCGCTACAGCGAGTGTTTTTCGTCGAGTTCAAAATTACGTCAGACACCCCTAGCGAAGCACCGTATTATAACTGAAGATGGAGCCCGACCTACCCGACAGTCACCATACCGCGTCTCTTCCCACGAACGGGAAGCCATCCGGACTCAAGTCGACGACATGCTCAGCGACGACATTATACAGCCATCGAAAAGCCCCTGGGCTGCGCCGGTCGTACTCGTAAAGAAAAAAGACGGCACATTAAGGTTCTGCGTTGACTACCGGCGACTAAACAAAATCACCAAAAAAGACGTGTATCCCCTGCCACGAATCGACGACGCCCTCGACTACCTCTGCCATGCCAAGTACTTCTCATCGATAGATTTGAAGACCGGCTACTGGCAAATTGAAGTGGACGAGAGAGACCGAGAGAAGACTGCGTTTATAACACCGGACGGCCGATACGAGTTCAAGGTGATGCCTTTTGGGCTGTGCACGGCGCCAGCAACGTTTCAGAGAGTCATGGACACAGTGCTAGCTGGCCTGAAGTGGCACACTTGCATCGTATACCTCGACGACGTTGTGCTATTCGCCCGAAATTTCGACGAACACCTTGCAAGGTTGGAGTCTGTACTCGAGGCCATTCGTACATCGGGGTTAACGCTGAAGTCTGAAAAGTGTCGTTTCGCGTATGAGGAGCTGAAGTTCTTGCGCCACGTCGTCAACGCCGCTGGAGTCCTACCTGACCCGGCAAAAACTTCGGCCATTGCGAACTTCCCAAGGCCGAAAGACAAGAAGGGCGTGCGAAGATTTCTCGGGCTGTGCGCATACTACCGGCGCTTCGTCGCAAACTTCGCACGCATTGCAGAACCACTCACACGGTTGACGAAAGACAGCAGGCCTTTTAGCTGTGAAAACGACCAAGAAAAGGCATTCTGCCAGCTGCAAAAACGCCTGCAAAGCCCTCCCGTCCTCGCTCATTTCGACGAAAATGCCGAAACAGAAATGCACACCGACGCCAGAGATATAGGCTTGGGTGCCGTTCTCGTCCAAAAGCAAAGCGCTGGCGAAAAAGTAATCGCCTTTGCAAGCCGTGGTCTGTCGAAGGAGGAGAAAAATTTCTCAGCCGCTGAAAAAGAGTGCCTCGCAATTATATGGGCAATTTCAAAATTTCGCCCATACGTATATGGTAGACCATTCAAGGTTGTCACAGACCACCATGCGCTGTGTTGGTTCGCCAATTTGAAGGACCCCTCTGTCCGTCTTGGGCGGTGGAGCTTGCGCCTACAAGAGTTCGACGTTACAATCGTCTACAAATTCGGCAGGAAACACTCCGACGCCGACTGCCTGTCCCGCTCCCCCGTCTACCCGCCACCACTAGACTGCGATGAAGACACCGCGTTCCTCGGATTAGTTACGGAGAGCGACCTAGCCGCCCAGCAGCGTGCCTACCCCGACTTGCGCGTCATGATCGACTACCTCGAAGGACGAAATGTCGCCGTGTCTAGGTCGTTCAAGCAGAACGTGCCAGCATTCATCCTGAAAAACTCTGTCCTCGTGAAGAATTTCAGCCCCGGAACGAGAACGCATTACCTACTTGCCATCCCTGCAGAGCTCCGTGACGAAATTTTGGAAGCGTGCCACGACGACCCGTCTTGCGTACATCTCGGCACAGCTCGCACTATTGCAAAAATTAAGGCGAAGTACTTCTGGCCCCCCCTTACATCCGACGTCACCCACTAGGTTCGGAGTTTCCGTGACTGCCAGCGACGAAAAACGCCGCCAACACGACCCGCCGGCTTTTTGCAACCGATCGCCGTCCCGTCGAGGCCCTTTCAACAGATTGGAAAGGACCTTCTAGGCCCGTTCCCTACGTCACAATAACAGAACAAGTGGATTGTCGTGGCGACAGACTACACGACGCGCTACGCAGAGACCACCGCTCTTTTGAGGGGCACTGCACAGGAAGTCGCAAAGTTCTTCATAAGCCAAGTTGTGCTGCGACATGGAGCCCCGGAAGTCCTAATCACGCACCGCGGAACGGCCTTTACTGCGGAGCTGATGCAAGGAATATTACGCTACAGCAACACGGATCACAGAAGAACGAAGGCGTACCAGCCCCAAACGAACGGACTAACAGAACGTCTGAACAAGACAATCGCAGATATGCTGTCAATGTACTTTGATGTTGAACATAAGACTTGGGACGAAGTGCTCCCGTATGTCACATTTGCGTACAACACGGCTACCCAGGAGACGACGCAGCTGACGCCGTTCGAGCTTGTCTACGGAAGACGGCCAACTACGATGCTCGACGCCATGCTTCCGCATGTAGAAGACGACGACCTCAACACCGACGTCCAAGGATACCTTCAGCGTGCGGAGGAGGCCCACCAGCTGGTTCGAGTTCGTACTACGTGCCAGCAGCTCGTGGATGCCGGGCGCTACAACCTCCGACGCCGAGACGCCGAGTACCACCCAGGGGACCGTGTGTGGGTTTGGACTCCCATCCGACGACGCGGACTCAGTGAGAAGCTTCTGCGACGATATTTCGGACCCTACCAAATTCTACGACGTGTCCGCCAACTTACCTACGAGGTGATCCCCGATGGTGATTCCGGAAGATCACGACGACGCACGCGGCCCGAAGTCGTCCACGTGGTTCGCTTGAAACCTTACTATGCAAGATGACAGACTTTTTTTTTTTGTTGTTGCTTGTTCGGACTGTCTTTTATTTTACCATCGGGTCGATGCACTCTTAGAGGGGGGGTAATGTCGCGAACCATGTATAGGCTTGCTTATTTATTGTTTGTTTCTACTGCCGGGCCACGCCCGGCTGTGTTATCTGCGTTCCAAGCAAAGCGCGTCTTCCATTCTTTATTTTTATTACGCACGGGCTATCACATTCAGATAAGCAAACTGTTTCGCCCTAACGTCGCTAGCCCAGAATAATCGTCTACAATGCTCTGGATGTGAATCGACGGTTCCAGAAACGCTCGCGCCGAAAGATAAAAAGCCTGCACAGCAGACGCCTCGGCATTCGATTCTGCGACGCTCGCCGACGCAAGTCACTTTGTTGACCGCTGCTTCGCCGCCTCTGTCTTCTTGTGAGTTGTTAGGGGAGCACAAGTTCGCTCCAATAAACTTGTTTCTCCTTCATAACAACTGCGTCGTCCTTGGCTTCGTGACACTATATTGGTGCTCATTGATCGAAGTATTATAATTCCCCAAGCCCTGCTCACGTTTGTTGGTTCGTAAAAAGTTTGAGGATGCTTACGCGATCCTAGGCGTATACAGCCCATTTTCAATCCCGGCACCTTGAACATGTTTGCGAGCGGGTTACCTTGGGAGTCAGCGTGTGTGTGACTACGGGGGCGTGCCGTTAGTTTTGGTGGCTGCAGTGCGCATTTTAACCGGCAATGTCACAACCACTCAAGCACGTTCACACGAAGATAGCAAATATTTGCCTTGAACCTATAACCTTATAACCCTATAACCTTGGTGCACCTAATTTGGAAAGTTGCCCTTGAGAATGAACTAGCAAAGAAGCGAGTGAGTATGAGAAGTGAGGACGGTATTCACAGCTCTTAGCACTGATATTTCGTTTGTCCTTGATCCTTTCTCAGAGGAGCGTTTGGAAGGCGTACATGCGGTGTGCGTCCTTATTTAGCGATGAACGTAAGGAGGGCAGCCCTTGAAAAACCTGTCTCCAGAAGTAAATTTGCCATATGTATAGAACCTCTCAGAAATATACTCGTCGTGTTTAAGCACGCTGATTGATTTGATTGATTGTAGGGTTTAACGCGCCGAAGCAACGCAGGCGATGAGTGCGCCGTAGTGGAGGGCTCCGGATTAATTTTGACCACCTGGGGATCTTTAACGTGCGCTGAAATCTCGTACACACAGGCGTTTTTGCTTTTCGCCTCCATCAGAAAAGCGGCCGTCGTGGCCGGGAATCGAACCCACGACCTCGTGCTCAGCCGCGCAGCGCCTTAGCCACTGAGCCACCCCGGCGGGTTTGTTTAAGTACGCGGGATAGGTTCTGTGCAACAATAGCATGCTTTTGTTGCATGCGTGTTTTTAGTTCCCTACAAATTACAATTTACAATCCACTAAACTCAGCCGTTTATAAAGGTTAAAAATATCTTCCTATCTAAGAAAACAATTGCAAGGCCCCTGGTTCCGTAGAGGTTGCGGGTTTGGCACTGCCGAAGAAAAGGAGTTCTGTCTACTCAGGGGCAATGTCAAAAATGAGTCAGAGCAGGAGGTTTTTGAGGCTCTAATTGCTTCCTTAAGTTTATTAAGACGACTGCGAAAATATTAGCCCAAAGTGGGTGTCTAAAAAAAAACTTTCTGCGTAAACCCTAGTTAACTAGGGTTTATGCTGCATCGGAAGTGCAGGCTGCTAAAAAAATTCTTATCAGTGAAATGATTAGCGTACAAGAGCCGCAGTTATAACTGACATTGCCGTAATCACTGACGACGGAAATTACTTGGGCGAAGGTGAAGGGAAACACCAAAACTTTACTATTTGTTCGTCGACCTGTGACAGGCAGCAGGCAAAACAACCTCCGTATCAGTCATCGTCGCTGCCTTCATGCACGCGGGGAAAAGCGTAAGAACGTAAATACAGACCCTGGTTGCCGACCTTATCTTCGTTCACGAACGGACATTCACCGGCAAACGCGCAAATCAGCAAAATGATGGTGAAAGTGTCACCAACATTTTTGGCGTGAGAAGAGCACCGCCGGAATTTTAAAGGCGAAGCTCCTCTTGCTCGGGCCCTGTCCCGGCCGTACACGGCACATTATACACGGAACATTGATGATGATTGTGGCAGGATCCCCGTAGGGATTGGCCAACCAAAGATTGGCCGAGGAGGTCAAAACTTTCAACGCGTTCGTTGCTACTCAACAAGGAGGAGAGGAAGAAGCAGAGGTTGTCATTCGTCGCCTGCGAGCTGAAGACACGTACCGGGGGTACGCGACACAAGACGCTCTGCAGAAGGAGGCCGCCAAGGTGGCTAAAATGTCACACACCAAATTCGCCAACTTACCCATGGAGATTCTCATCGTCCCAAATAAGCCCTACATAATCACCAGAAAAATCGACGTCGTCGACGGGCTTGTCAACGAAGCGGTGGAACGCTTGACGTGTCGAGTCTTTGTATAATGTGTGGGTGAATGTTTCACGGTTTTACCGATAAGCAATTTAGCTTCGCCCCTCTCATCATCATTCACTTCGTGGAGATGACGGGATTTTTCGTTAAGTTTTTGTGGTATTCTTGCTGTGATTTTAGACTGGGAGGGTTCCGGAAAATGTGGTAGACGGAAAACACCACAGTCATCGCCGTTCCCTATTACCGACAGTTAGAACAGGCAGCACCCATGGATCGCATTTCGCCTATTTGTTCCACTGGACAGCCGCCTGTTTTGTGGCTCATGTTTACTGGCTACCTTCAGAAATATTAACAGCTGTAGGGTATAAAATTCTCATTGGCCTATGATGCTTACCGCCTAGCTTATGACAATGACACTAAGTATAAGCTGATTTATCATGAGCAGAACAGTCTTTGCCGACTGTATACGGTACATGATGACCGCGGAACGCCTACGCCTCATATCCGCTCTCAATACGTTCATCAGGGATGATGTGACACCTCAAATAACACTTTTGCAGCGAATGCAAATCGATGTTTAACCATAGCACGATTTTGAAGCATAGAGGCGTCATTTATCTGCTTTGCTGTATATGACTTGTTTGTATTTTTCCCTGCGGGCCGGAATAGTAGCACATACCGTTTTTTCGGCCACCGGCCGCAGTGAGCCGTAGGAATTTCGCTGCTACAGGGCAGAATTCAGCTCTTAGAAGTCCAGCGCAACATTCATGGCGCCCTAGATACTCTGTTGTACTATAGTCAGTAATCGCTCAATATTTTTCAACAAACTGCTGACAACTATCCAGACATTTTAAAGCTCCAGCGTCGCGGTACAAAATGTGGCATAAACATAAGTTGGCGTCGTGCATAATACGGGAGTGAATGAACGCGTCACAGAATTTGATGGAACGGGGAGTTGAATTGGGAAACTACTCAAGAAGAGAAAAGGGTACTCAAAGCTTCTGGTGCTACTCAAGGCTCTTTTACAACTTTCGCCACATGCGCTCCAGCACCTTTTAAGAACCGTCCCGGCAGTAAGTTGTTACTTTTCAAGAATAGGCGGTCTCTGCCAGTTACGCTCGGCTTCGCCTAATTCCACTCAAAGAGGCGCGTAGTCCCTGCACGCATACACGACGGAAATTACCGAGTGCGCTTTTCATTGCCAGCCCATGCGAGAGATACCCTCGACTCCGTCGACATAAGATTCCACTCAATTTGTGCAGTCGGATGCGCGACGGCTGAAGGCGGCTTTTCACAACAGACAAACGAAGACAGCGAATGCATACGGGGCTGCGTGTTATACCGCATACCCTCCTGCTTTTCCGACTCAACGCTACCCTCGGTTCTTCCTGCCATCATGGCCTCATTCAAAGATTAAAAAGCCAGCGTGGAGAAAACAAACTCGCCGCATTTACTGTTTATAAGGCACGCGTAGTTTTACGTTAAAAGACATGTCATTGCAAAGCCGATGCTAGATTCTCGGACTACGGAGTTATAAAAAATGTCTTGTAATCAAAAAGCAAGTACAACTACAATCTTTGCTTAAAGGTTGAAAAGCTGTGTTTTGGCGAGAGAAAAAGGAACCGAAAATGAGTACTCGACAAGCATATCAACCGGTTCGGAAAAAAAACGGACCATTTTGCAAGCAATAAAAATGATACTATCCGATGTATCAGACCTCAGAGGCTCCCCTGTATAGCCAAATTCACTTGGAGAAACGTTTTATATTGAGCTGCATTGAAGCAACACGTAGAAACTGCATTGCCCTTGGGGTAAAGGTGTTCGCCAACGGATGACTTCCTTTAATAGGAATACCTTTGCCTAATATTACATGGGCCATGGCTCCAGTATACGAGTAAACCACTTCAGTTTGGGTAAACAAGGGGATATACCTCAGATGCTAGTGTTGCCCGCTCACACGAACACTGAGCGGGCGACAATAACATCCGAGGTATTATTTTTGAATATTTGTGAGCTATGAGTGTTTAAAAGGACACTGAAGGCGACTACCCAGTTGGGCTTAGATGAAAACTCAACTGCCCCGTAGCCCTAAAAGCGTTTATTCGGCAATTAAGATGTTTTAATTTCCGAGACATTACACCAACTGAGAAATCTATTTCGCCACCCACTCCATTTCATGATGTTTCGGGTTACGTAAATGGGGGCCGGAAGCGAGTGAGACAGCGGGTTGGTCCAACAGGAAAACTAAAACCTACGAAGCGAATCATGGCGGCCGCAGAAGCCAGTAGTCGCGCTGAAAACGATACAAGAAAACGATTTGCCCGCCCTACACGTCCGTCCGCAGGCTGCCGCTCTTTGTTCGCCAACCTTGGTGCCACACGGGACATGCGATGGTGATTAAACCATGTGACTGTACCGTGGGGCCTTTCACCTTACATACAAACCCTCTAGCAGTAAGCGCAACCCGAGCGAGGACGACGTCAGGGGCGCTGTTTTATGCTTTTCAGTCTCGTTATGGATAGTCTGGTTCGAGTCGAATCGACGCACTCTTCTTGATACGTGGCGCCATCTGTTAGTCCCACTTGTAACCGCGCCCAATGTCTATTGTGAAAACTACAGCGAACTAGAATACCAAGTATTCTAGTTCACTGTAGTGAAAACTAGCCTAGGTACTCCGGTGTACGAGCACCGGAATGGCACTACGTGTGCCTTTGGCGTGCTATTACTATGTAGGCGTATGTGGGAAGGTTCGTCCAAAAACTCGAAAAATACATTCAAATCTACGGCTCGACCGACGGGCTTACATAGAAAAGCCTTGATATACGTACAGTTGGATGTAACAGGCATGTGACTGTGCAGAACCTGCAATAACTGTCGCCATCGCCAACGGCGCCGAGGCTTGGCAGCTTGCGATTGTCTTCACGGCTTCAATTATGCATATACATTTATAACTCTTTATAACATCAAATTTAACATGTAAATAAACATTTTGCGTGTTTGATTGATTGCTTGTGTGCGCGCTTCTCCTTCTGTTGTTGGTCACGTGACTCTGGGCACATCCACTCTGTTGCCGCTAGCGTCATCTCTGCTGGGCGACTGATAGCTTCGTTTTTTCGATTTTTCAAGAGATTATTTTAAAGGTAGTGTCGCAGAGAGTGGTGTATTCGTTTTTTATGGTCGCCAATGTATCTATTTTTAGATCAACTTCGGTTCTGGCTTCAGTGTCTCTTTAGCGTGCGCTAAGATGATACTAAGAGATTTTCTTCCTCAACTAGTTTGCACGGTATAAAATTAACATAAACGCAAGCAGAAATCTACCGTGCACTGGAAGGTGAAGAATGCAAATGGCGACTGCAATGAAAAAAGTTCAGAAACATTTCATTGCCGTAGCCGAGACGTGCGCACCGTGTAACCGTGGTTTAGTTAGAGACATTTTATAACCAACCCACTTATAGCAACGTAATTTCGTTCGGGTGACAGCGCCCAAATCATATCGCACTCTTGTCACCTTCTCACTTTAATGCGAGCGCTCCGTTAGAAGAAGCCAAGTAAGCAAAGCCACAGCTAAGCGTGGAAGCGTGACATTGTGATGCGTTGCACGACAACTTGGTGATGCTGCGTTCTTTCTGCGATCGAGGAAGAAATCGCTGCATTTTCATTTCCTTCGAAAGTCTGTAAGGATTATGCGAATTCTAGTTATTATACTTTCAGACACCCGCTACATTTATTGGTCGTCACCAGTAGGGTGATAACAACTTTTGCTATAATGTCTGTACATCAGGCGAAGCGGCTTCTCTCTTTTTTTCGGCATCTTTTTTCGGCATTGGGAAATTGTAAAATATCCACTGCTAATTTTTCTTTGCGAAGTTTAACACGCAAAAAAATGTGCAGTATTATTCTCGATGTCTTATGACGGTGGCCTTCCAGCCTCGCATCCGATGCCTGCCGCAGTGCAAGCGCTCTCTTATGCTCGATCCGACTGCGGGCGTAAAATTACAACATCCCCTCTGGCTTTTATCTCACGGTCTGCCTGTTTACGGTCTGGCGTGCCGTGCTATAAACAGTACAGTTGGTTTCCCGATACAATAGATAAATAGAATGCTCTCCCGGCTCAACCTGCTCTTTCCCCTTTGATTAATTTTTATCTGATATTGAGAGCCGTTGAATATTCCTTGTATAGCACTGTTTGTGAACTTACCTGGTATCTTCTGTGCGCATCTATCTGACCCGCTCCTGCAATAGCCCTCTGGGGCTGCAGTATAAATAAATAAATAAATAAATAAATAAATAAATAAATAAATAAATAAATAAATAAATAAATAAATAAATAAATAAATAAATAAATAAATAAATAAATAAATAAATAAATAAATAAATAAATAAATAAATAAATAAATAAATAAATAAATAAATAAATAAATAAATAAATAAATAAATAAATAAGAAATAAACAAAAAACAAATAAATAATTAAATATATAAATAAATAAATAAATAAACTGTTGATGATCCCTACTTCGACTACTAGCATAAAAATGCATGTGGCCAGGAAGTAAATCGGAGTGCAGTATTGGGCTAGTTGGTGATTCTTCTCAACAATGCAGCGCAACAGAAACAAAGGCAGCGCTCGTCCTGTGTGCCTCAGCTTAAGTCTTTGTTTCTGTTGCGCTGTTTTGTTGACAGGAAGTAAATATTTCCCTTTTTTTTCTGTTGGCTTGTGTGGACAGGAGCCTCGTGCTTTCTAAATGGGAATTTTAACCGCTTCCACATGATTGCTTCCTGATGATGGATATGCGTGGCTTTCGGCGCAAATTGTTTGTGTCCTACAACCGCCACAGAGATTGTGACTTGCAGGGAACTAAAAACGAGCATGCAACGAAAGCATGCTAGTGTTGCACAGGACCTATCACGCGTACTTGCACATGACGAGTAATTTCTGAGACTTTCTCTAACAGGCAGTTTACTTCTGTAGACAAGCATTTGGAGTGTCGCCCTCCCTACGTCCATCGCTAAATAAGAAATACACCGCATGTACGCCTTCCACGGGCTGCCCTCAGAAAGGATAAAGGACGAACAAAATATCAGGGCTAGGCTAGGAGCTGTGAATACCGTCCTCCTTTCCTATACTGACTCCCTTCTTTGCTAGCCTACTCACAAGGGCACTTTCCCGAATCAGGTGCTCTTGGCGACTGTCTATGAGGTCATAGGTTGCAGGCAAATATGCGTTGTCTTCGTGTGAACGTGCTCGAGTGGTTGAGACATTGCCACCCAAAATGCGTACTGGCACCCACAATTACTAACGGCACGTACCCGTAGTGACACACACGCTGGCTGCCAACGTAACCCGCTCGGCAACATGATAAAGGTGCCGGGTTTCGAGATGGGCTATGCGCCCAGGATCGTGTCAGCATCCTGGCAATCCATGTGATCCCATAAAGGTGAGCTGGACTTGGAGAACTATGGTACTCTGATCAAAGAGCACCTATAAATCAGTCTCTTCGTGATTATATATCTCGCCAAAATTCCTGAACTACCTGCCGTGCAAAACAATGCCCATAGGAACGAGATCAAATGGCTACCAAGAATTCAATTGTAAGAAATTGTACGCTTTTGGATTATTCGACACCTTGAAACAGCACAACGGCCAAGGCGAAAAAATATAGCTTATACTTCAAGAAAGTTATGATCGCTCAAGCGCTCAACGGGAAAGATTTATAGTAGCCGCAGTGGTACAGTAATTTTTGAAATGGACTGGCAGCTGGCCTGCCCGTTGTAAAAGGGGTTAGCGAGGGGGGAGTGTGACTCGTTATTTAGGCCTCGGCGGCAAAACTTCATAGTCAGCTGAGGATTTAACATTCTGAACTCCGGTATACTTCTTATATCGGTGCTCTGTTAACAGCGCTGATCTCGGGTCCTCACTCACTCCGCTCAGTGAGCAGCAGGCTTCGGGTGAACCCTAGTATTCGGTTCAGAGCAACCGGCGCAATCACCGCACATCAACGATTCATGCGCGGAGAGGTCACCAGTCAGACCTCGCCTGTTCTCTTCAATCAGAAAGATGAACCTGCTGTTGGTTTCGCCGGGACGCGCATGATTGGCCGTAGCTGGGCCGCCCCTTAAACACGCAGTTTCACGAGGGATTGGTTTTAACTTTCAAATTGAGATTTTACACTCTGAAGCTACGAAAGCGCTATAAAAAATAACGCAACGCGTCGCTATGAAATAACTGATACCATCGGGGGGTCTGTAACGCTCGCTGACATCCGAAGACACAAGGTCTTTTCATTTTTACCTCCGTCTGAAAAGTAGCCGGTGGTACTTGGAGTCGAACCGCTGAGTTTATGTTAGCCAACGTAACGCCTTAGCCGTTGAGCCATCGCAGTGGAAGCCACCTAAGTTATGTCCAGGCGCCTTTGCGCAATCAAGAAATTGGCCTTAAAATTTTTGGCGTTTTTTCAAGCAACTTTTTATCGATCCACGGTAGACAAAGAAGGATCGACACAACTGTTTGTTAATAAGGAAGGGTCCTTTCATCCATAAAGCAGCGAGCCTGAAAGAATATGGACCAACTTTGTGGGCCGAACCGCACTTCCAGTACCTGCATTTCTTCCTTGGCATTCTGGCCCAAGTAACGCATAAAAGATGGGTGATATCAAACGCGTAACAATCCTGAATCATTGCTCTTCGGACAGCGTTGTTAGGGCTTATCTTATGTAAAGGCAGCCCAGTTTGTCTATTCTGCTATGAACGCATTGTTAGATAATTCAAAGTGTTTCCACAGAAAACAGCGTAAGAGCGATAACTCTTCGTTGAGGAGATTTAGACATTTGCAGTGGCTCGCAACTGTCATCAACGGAATCTCCGGCCCCTTATTTATTTCCCTGTCCGTACGGGCGAACAACGCTCTTTACTTGAGGGATTAGAGCGTAAATATTTCCTTTCCTGCAATATTAGGCGACTAATGGCAACATCAGCGTGCGATAGTGCCCATTTGGAAGTTTAATCCTCAGGCTTTATAGAGGACGAGGGAGTGCGTGTTGCATTGCTTGCGTGTCGCGTCTGTAGCCAAATCCTTTAATCCCTTAAGCACACTCGTTGGATCACAGCTCTTTGACGTACTGTATTCACGTGAATTTAAGCAGGCAAGTTCCCGTCATTGTGTGCGTTATGTGCCTGTTACTACGGGAGAAATTATCTTTGAGCTCGCTTGGATTTGTCAATAAAGGCTTGGAGGCGTAGGGCTCCCATCATTAGGCAACATTGCGAGGGTGCCGATTATAGACTGTGCACGTGAATGCTTAGGAAACAAGGAATTAAAAGACGGATTATGTCACGATAGCTAATAAAATGGAGTACCAGATGTGCCGTTAATTTATAGAAATGAGAGCTGTGGCATGCAAAAAACAAAGAAAAATATTACAACGCGCTTGAAAGGGTTAGCGGGAGAGAGAGAGAGAGAGAGAGAGAGAGAGAGAGAGAGAGAGAGAGAGAGAGAGAGAGAGAGAGAGAGAGAGAGAGCTCTTTATTAGATGAAAGCAGAGAGGTTTGCAGGCATGTTCCCGCCTACATGCTACTCTGCGGGGGTCGGGAGAAGGGAGTCAAGGACCTAGAAGAAGTAAGGCAGAAGAAAGGGGGAAAACGAAAAGGTTAAAAGAAAAAGTTAACACGAAGCTTTGCGTGGTGAGGTTAAAGCCCACACGATCTCACAGGTAAAGTTCTAAATTGTCTCTGTGACGCCGATTCCGTGTAAATAGTCAAATGAGGCACCCAACACTTTTCTCTGGGACGATGGAGAGGGCCAGGGACCAAGGAGACCTTTCAAAGATATAGATGCGTTGTTGAGGTTCTCAACCTTTTCTGCGATGTGATTTCTTTCTTGGATGTATGCCGGATGTATGCCGGATGTATGCCGGTAGAGTAGAAGGACGTGCTCTAGTGTTTCGGGCAATCCACAATTATCGCAATAGGGATTTGCAGTTAGACCGCGGCGATGGCGGTAAGAGTTCGTGAGCGCTGCGTTGAGAAGCAACCGGTGGTAAAGAGTTTCAAGCTTACGTGGAATCCGCTCTGGTAGAATAATTCTGAGCTCAGGGTCTATTTGGTGCAGGAAAGGGTGCCGAGTTTCAGGACAAGACCAGAGGTGGTTTCGCTCCTCTAAGGCAAGCTTCTTCGCTAGCACTGCGGCGTCGTGTTTTGTGAAAAAAAATCGTTCTTACCATTCGCAGCTGTAGGCCTCTGCGAGCTGCCTCACCCGCTTTCTCGTTGCCGAGAATGCCGCAATGTGCAGGCATCCATTGTGGGGTCACTCGGCGACCGGCGACGTAGGCGAGAAGGTGCAGGTACGTGACGTCACTGAAGCAGCTGGGACGCCTTAAGGTTTGAAACGCCAGCTTCGAGTCGGAGAATATATCCCATTCTGCTGGTGGCTAATGAAGAATGTAGCGCAGGGATTGTTTAAGTGCATGGAGCTCGACAGACGTGGATGTCGTTGTTCGTTCCAGGCGGTAGGACAATGCTTTGCCGGTCGACCAAATGAAGACGCCGGAAGAACCACCGTGAGGCGTTGTTGAGCCGTGAATAAAATGTGGGCCATATGTGAGTATCGGGTATTGATGTGGGCAAGCGCGAGTTGTAGGAGTTTTCTTGGAGTTGAGGCCAGGTATGCTAATGTTTATGCACAGGGGTGAGAGAGTCCAGGGTAGGAAATCAGATGTCATGGTTTGTCGTGCTTGAGGAGGTACAGAAATGTTTATAGAGTTTATCGTTTCTGCGAAGCTGGAATTTTCGTTCTGCTGTACATTACGGGCCAAGAAATTGGTTTGTGAGTGCAACCGATGCCTCAGGTATATTCGAACTGTGTCCTGCAGCCGGAGAACATCCAAGGGTATCAACCAGCCTTCGCAGCTGTACCAGTGCACGAAGTTCCCTTAGGCAGTCCATACAGGCGCGCCGACAATTATTTCTTGCTCCGTCAAGTTGCTTTTTGCTTGAAGTCGACAGCCGTTGTAAAACAGGTAGGCTGTCAGCAGATTGTTTGTTACGTGTATAGAAGTTGCGTGCAATCAAGTTAAGTTGACAAACATTTGCCGAGATGTAATAAACCCATTCTGTTCCAGTAACGTCTTGTGCCGCCCCCGTCTGTCGTCCTGGCATGAACACAACACATCCCAGGCTTGTGCTGATGGCGACCAAAGCAGGATTTGTTTCTTCCCACTGTACTCGGCTCGTTTTTGGTGCGAACTTACAGATCTGGTCGGACCAAATGAGAAGGTTTACTCCTGGCTTGAACTCCATACCTGGGAAAGCAATGGTGTCAGCCAGAAGCTTCCTCTCGGAGACCATGCGTTCCAGAAGCGTGTTGCCCTTCGGTGCTTCAGCCACGTCTTCACAAATGAAAGGCACGATGATGGCTTCGACCTCAGCAGACGTGCTGTCATGTTGACTGCGAATGGTCGGTCTGACGACTTAAACTTCGTCTTGGGACCTCCAGATCGGCCAAAAGCACTGATGGCCAGATCGACTTTGCCAATCGCCTTTAACTTCAGCTTAGCGACGACGTCTCCTCTGGTGAATGCCCGCTGGCTACCATTATCAAACACTCCGAGGACGTAGCAGCAATGTAGTAGGACGTCGCTGACAAGTCGCGGGATGGCTGACTTGCGTGTGGGGATGTGCATCGCTGCCTGTCGCGTTTTTCCAGTCGATTCCGACGAAGGTTTCTTCGCGCTGCGATAGCTGCACATCGTGGTGGCATGTCGGCGCTTACATGATTGACATTGGAGCTTCCTTCGGCAACTCCGTACCAAATGTCCCTTTGCGGTGCATCTGAAGCATCGGCCGTCACCAGACAGGCGAGTTCGCTTGTCAGCCAAGTCAATGTTGCCAGAACATTCTTCAGTCCTGTGGTCCGTAGCGGCGCAGAAGAAGCAAGCAGAGGTCTTTGCCTTGTTGTGAAGAACCGCAGCGGCCGGAATAGACGGCTGTTTGTTAAATCTCCGTTCGGCGTCATGTCCTCGCGGTGGCTTGCTGATGTGACAGCTTCTTTCTCTGCATTCGAATTTCACCAGCAGAAAAGACAGCAGATGTTCCATCTCCTGTTCCGACGAAGCTTGACTGCTCGTAGAAAATGTGCTCGCAGCAAGGCTCCGTCATTTTAAGTAGTCCACGACAATGTCGCCAGGTATCACGTTCAAAAACACTTCATTCGGTATAGCCGCATATGATGGCATGCCGATTCCCAGGCTCCATATTCCTCTCCGGTTCATCTGCACGGCATCGTAAGGCTTCCTCAAAGCGGCCACGTTGCTAGATGAATCGACGGGCCTGAGCATCCGCAGGTTTTCTTAGTACTTCTGCTCAATCAGCCTTACGTTTCCGAAACGATTTTTTAGGACATCTAGGGCGTCTGAGAAAGAGGACTCGGTATTTTGAACGCCCGCAACGGCTTCCACAGCAGCTCCATCGAGAAGCGAAAATAAGTAGTGGAACCGGTCGGTGTTGAAATGCCGTGGGTTCTTATGGACGGAATGTGAAAACATATTCCAAAAAGGCTGAAATCGCGTTATTGTTCCATCAAAACGGAGACGTTATAACTTCGGGAGACGTTCTCCAAACTCACGGGTACCAGGCAAAGCTTGTCTGCCCGAATTCGCACCTCTTCGGTCCCCGCTGGCGTCATCCTATGGAGGAGAAGTCTGGGACGTCGAAGAAGATTTCAGGACGTCCATATGAAGCTCAAGTAACGCCAGGGCGCTGTTCGCTGCGTCTTCGTACTCCATGACAGAAGCGTAGTCCTC
This sequence comes from Haemaphysalis longicornis, assembly GCF_048455015.1. NCBI lineage: Eukaryota > Metazoa > Arthropoda > Arachnida > Ixodida > Ixodidae > Haemaphysalis > Haemaphysalis longicornis. The sequence goes on from NW_027526225.1 coordinate 42,235,272, forward strand.
GACTGCTCGTTCGTCGGTCAGGTGGGCTTCGAGCCCGGCATTGAGCGTAGACAATGCTGAATTGCTTGCCCGGAGACGTCCGTGAATGACACGAAGGACCGAAAGGTCGAACTGCTGGGACTGGAGCAGCTGGTCCATCTCGCTGATTATCTTCGTGTTCATAGCTCGTCGTGTCGCGCGCTTGCTCTTGACTCGATCCATGCCGGTCGCAACTAAAGAGAAGGCTCACCCAGCTCGTAAGAAGGCTCGCCACGATGCGGGCATGCTTCCTGGATTTTCGGCACCAATGATACGAGATGGGAAAACAGATCTTCAGCGTTTATTCATGCCCATCGGGAGCGACGCTAACCAGTGCACAGTCAAGCCAGAGCGTTTTCTCCATCACAAGCGAACGTGCCAGCACGCATCGCCAGGCGCGTGAACGAGCCACTTCGTTGTCGGCGTCTCTCTCATCATCATGACTTTTCATGTTGGCGGTAAATTCGAAATCCGCAACAGACGCCCCTTTTACAATGCTAGTTCTACAAGGGGCACTTGCGTGTCTGACCCGTAGCACCACGCCAGGCAAGGACAGAATTACCAATAAACTACTACGAAACCTGAACGAAGACACGCAGGAGTCCATCCTGGCACGTTTCAACAAAGATTGGCTAGCCGGCACCCTGCCAGCACAGTGGAGGCACGCCGACATAACGCTAATTACTAAACCTCACAAACGAATCAGCATTGAAAACCTTCGACCGATCTCGCTTACATCATGCCTTGGAAAGCTCTTCGAACACCTGGTGAACCGTAGACTGACAGAACATCTTGACCACAATAACCTCTACCCTCACACAATGTTCTGATTCCGCGCCCGTCTGTCTACCCAGGACGGATTGCTACAGCTGAGAGAACATATTATAGACAACCTCAGCAAAACCACCCCCAGAATCATCATTGCATTAGACGTTCAATGCGCCTTCGACAACGTCACCCACGAAGCGATCCTCCAAGAACTCCGAGACACCAACTGCGGAGAAGCGACGTACACCTTTGTACGATCGTTCCTGTCAGGCCGTACCGCTAAAATTCGTCTGGGTCCAATACAAATGGGCACATTCTCAACACCGTCGAAAGGCACGCCTCCGTTATTTCTCCCTTACTATTTAATATTGCCACGCTTCAACTGCCTTCCCAGCTTTCAGAGATCCCTGAACTACATCATGCCTTTTACGCCGATGATTTTACAATCTGGACGAACACGGGATCAGCTGGAGAACAACAGGACAGACTTCAACAGGCCATAGACTGCGTGGCGGAGTACTTGGAAATACGGGGCCTTGCGTGCGCCCCTAGCAGGTCAGCTTTACTGGTCATTCGGGCACACACACGAGGTAGACCACCCAACTCAACTCCCGACCCAACCGCCAGCATCGCATGACCTCCCGGTACCCCAAGTCACACCCTGTCGCATTTTGGGAGTACCATTTCATGCAGACGGCTCCGGTACCGACTTCCTACCACAACCTAACACCACTGTCATGCAGTTGATGCATTTGATCCGACGGATCTGCACCCAGCAGAGCGATCTTAAAGAACGGGACACCTGCTGCATCGTTCAGACACTGCTGACAAGCCGCATCGCCTATGGCACCCCATACGGGTAACTACGCCACAAGGAACACTCTATAAAAGATGCCCTCATTAGAAAATCGTATAAGCGGGCCCTGGGACTTCCCACTTTTACGCCTACAGACAACCTTCTCAAGTTTGGACTCCATAACACCTTGAGCGAAATTCTGGAAGCGGAACGAGCAAGCCAACTAAATCGACTAGCTCTAACGCCAACGGGCCGCGTGGTTCTGGACAAACTGGGTTACCCGATTCCGGCACCATCTAACGCGCCTGCCTGGATCCCGTCAAACATGCGAACCAACATCAAAGGAGCCCCCACTCCAAGACACGGGCACCCGGAATACAACAAAGGGAGAAGACAGGGAAGGAGAAGATACTTAAGCAATAAATTCATCGACAACCCGGCTGTCTATTATACAGACGTCGCAGGAAAGGCCGACCGCCAGGCCCAAGTTGCAGTGGTCGTGGGTTCCGAAGGGACATCAATCTCAGCTGCAACAGTCCGGACAACCAACACCGATGTCTCAGAAGAGACAGCCATCGCCCTAGCGGCCACCTCCAGCAAAAAGCAAATTATTACAGTCATCACTGACTCGCAACAGGCGTGCCGGCATTACCTATCAGGACGAATACCGCCGCATGCGCTCACGCTTCTAAGACACGCCAAAACTCTCCCGACCATTCGCATTGTTTGGACACCTGGTCATTCATGCCTCCCTCCCCGGGAATGAGGCGGCTCACACCGCTGCCCGTGACATTTTACACCGGGCATTCCCAAGGGAGGCCGACGACACACCTCCAATCGCCTGGGCCAGCCACTCAGTCCCGAAAACATACACGGACATCACATATAATTATCGCAGGGAGCGCCTCCTTTACCCCCTCCTCACCCATCACTCAATACACGACACTCTCGAATCTGCCGCCGAATCCAAACACAGACTTACTACAACATGGCAGTTTCGCATCATATTTCATCAGCTGTTTTTCCCTACAACTGCACAACATGCAATACACCAAACACCACCTATCATCTCGTATGGTAGTGCGTCCAACATCCCAACCCAATTCCATCACCTACATTGGAGCAGTGCGATCACAGGCTGACCAGCTTCAAGCTCGAGGATCAGGAGTACCTGATCTCCCAGGCGAGGGCTGCTGGGGAGCCTGAAGGAGGCCTGGACCGAGGCCACCACCCACTACCCTTTTCACCTGCCCTTTCCCTTAGAAAAATAAATGTTATTCCTCCGTCTCCTCCTCCGTTGTCGGAACCGAACCGGGGACCGTCGCGTTAAGAAGCCGACGTCTATCTGATTGCGCCATTCCGACACGGTTGAAGCAGTTTGAATTTAAAGCGAAGCTTTCCTTGTCTCACTGATCGCGCCTGTCCTGTCACTGAAACTGCAGGAACTAAACCTCCAATGGCAGTGAACGAATACATTAAGAGAAAGCTGACCGTTACAACCAATGTTGTATGACGAAAGAGACACTTATCTTACACTTATTATGCGATCGAAACACAGGAATTTTAAGGGTGGGCGTGGGTCTACGGTAACTTGTGTTGGGTGTAGCTGGGACACGTCAGATTCGATTAAGTTTGGCTGGGTTAGTTCAGTCCATTATGGGTTCTGTTACATTAGGTTAGGCAAAGTGAGGCTGGTTTGGTTAGGTTAAGTTAAGTTCTGTCGCGACCGTTGGTGTCAACAGAAAACTCCCGCAAACAAATAAGAGAAGTTACTTGCACCGTCAGGAATCGAACCTGGAACGAACAGAAAACGTAGTGAGCGCCCGTTGTCTTACCGATTGAGCTACGAGCCCTTTTTTTCTTTATTGCCCATCTCTGACAGCAACACCAGGTACCAGGTACAATGACAAAAACAATCACAGTAATGCCAACGGCCCCCGGGGCCAGTGTTGTCATTTAAAATTCCCTAAGTGTAGTTAGAAATTTAATTTTAGACAACCACACTGGTGGAGAGTTCTTTGCTCTCTGAACTTCAACAAATTGTGACACACTTTCCCGAAAATACTGTCGCGTTGGTCGCGCGTCTACATCACAATGCAGCCAAGCCATGCGCGAACGCCAAATGCTGTGCAGACCCAACAACATGACACTGTCAAATGGCACACCGTCCTCTGTATTAATGCACAAAAAACGTATGCCGTGTGGGCTAAGTGGAAAATATTTCTTGTAGGACCGTTCGGGGACATCCCAAAGGAAGACTGCGGACCAACAATGAAGAAAAACATGCTCCACAGTTTCGGGTTGTTTGCAAATAGGACAGTCGGTTCCCCATGGCACTGAGAGACCCTTTTCTTTCAACCAAGTAGCGACTTAAAGTGTACCCGTGTGCAATTTAAAAAAATTCCCCGCATTTCCCCGAGGGGAAGAATGTGAAAGTGCGAATGCACGAGTTGAATTTGCGCGGTTCGGTAATGTTCGCGAAAGAGAGATCACACACACACACACAACTACAAAGAAAGAAAGATGCATTTATTCACAGACACCTATTTGTGTTGTCGTTGTACTTGATTGCTAGAGCGGATCTCAGCTTTGAAATTCCGTGTCAGTACTCCTTTAAGCGGGTGCATTAGCCCTTCTCACGCCCGATTCCTGGCCAATCCCCCACGTGGGTATGTGCCATGTCAGCGGCCAGGCAGCGCGCGCTCATCTCCCCCCGTTGCCAAGGAAGACGAGGAGATTCCTGGCCAATCCCCCATGTCGGTATGCTATGCGGACATCGCCGGTGGACGCAGGTTCAGGGTCGCTTAAGAAGTGCATTCGCACTTAAAAGAAAGCATTTAACCCAGGTGACACTTCCGTTCGCTTCACTCGTTTTAACACATCTTGTCCTGGACCATTGTTGTACAGAGCTCTATACATTGGCTCTGGGAAGACTACGTCACATACATCGTTATGTAATTTTTTCCTAGTTACATTGGGCAGATATTGCATTAAAAACGCGTTGCTAAAAATCCGAATGACAAAAACATTTTTTTAAATATTCTTGGGCATTACCTGGCATGCAACCTGAAGAAACCACGAATTCGTGCAAAGCTCGCATTAACCGAACTTGCATTACAGTGCGTAGAAAAGGGTCCTGTACATCGCGTAGAAACAAAAATCGGTTTACGATTTGCCGTACAAACAGATGAGTCAGACCTAATCCTTTCGTCACGGATTCGCCGAAAGAAATTCGCCCTACTGCTCCTCTCCCACGCGCGTGGGCAAGGAAGACAGACGGTGCACTCATCCAGCACATCTGCGCGTTTGCCCTTCTGCGTTCTCGCTGAATGCCACGTAATAGCGTCACGCGACCCCTCGCGCCGCTGTGTGCTCCGCCTACGGCACGTGTAGCGGCATTGTGCGCGCCTTACGGATGCGCTAGGAGTTGTAAACATTAAAAAAAGCTTGCACCAACTCATGGCATCTTACTTCTCTGTCTCTGCTGCCGATCTCGTCGACTGCGTCGGCGACGGCCGAGACAGAGGAGAAGTGAGGTAGTCTAACACCGGGTTTCAGCTTCATATAATTTTATTAAAAAAGGGAGTTTCCACTGATGCGCTTCACGAATACAAGACAACCAACCACCGTCCATGAATCATTTATTATTTTACCCGTAGCAAAGCATGTCTCTTGGAGTAATGAAGGGTGTGGTTAAATGTCTTCGGTTTCACTCTTGGTAGAGCCACGCGTGTGGATTCAAGTGGCGTCGCATGGGTAATCGTTGTGAGTGTCGTTTACAGCTTCGTTTTCCAGCCATCTTCACAGGGAGGATTGTCCGCCACTTTTTCCTTGCTTTTTTGCTCTGTTTTCTTTCGCGTTATTTCCGTCTCAGCGTTAATTATCATATACTTGTACAATACTTTCGGCGACAAGCGTATTAATGTGCTCTTCTCACTTGTCTTGGTACGCTTAGTGCCTTACGCCTCCACGTTGCTGGCTTCCGTCGGTATGCCCTGGCCTTCACGATCATTACCCGCATTTTAAAAGGGTGGACTCCAGACTTTACAGGCGACTTCGTCCTTAAAGAACACTTACGAGTAGTTAGCACCCAAATTACTGCGGGCATTGGTGAGCAAAATGGGCACAATGAGTGCCTCCAACAGCTCTGAACGAAACACTCCTCCCAACCTACCTTCGAAGTTAAGGACGCAGTAAGGTCGAGAACTGTGCTAGTTATTAACATTCATTCTGATTGGACCGCGCGAACTTAATGGGAGAATACAAGGGCAAAACACGTCTGCTTACTAACAATTGTTAGTGAGTTGTTAGTTGTTAGTAAACGCTCGTGTTGTGCCCTTCTCTTGCCCCGCAAAACTTGCGCTGTTCAATCATAATGAAAACACGCAATGTCAGTAGTGTAAGAAACTGCTTCAGCTCATTGCACTACAAAGATCACCACCGTAGCAGACAAACCACCTCAACATATGGCTGTCTAAAGATCTAAGATGTCTCATAGATTCCAGTGAAGAGGGAATGGCTCGTACAAGAACACCATAAACTGTCTCAATAAACGGTTTGTCTGTTTCTCTTTTTCTCTGACACACTCTCTATCCCTTTTTACTAAATGATCATTGGCAACCACGACGTTAACGGCTGGCCCCTCGGTTACGCGACTGCTGCGAAGAAAAATGACCGTCCACCGATTTCTCGTGATCTTGTTTTCTCGAGTTGTTCCTTGAGAACGCGTGTCAATACGTCCCCACCCCGCTGGCCGCTTTAATTTTGTCTTCTGCGCCATAATGTCATTTCCTTCGACACTGCATTTTGTTTTCGCTTTCCCTAGCGTCTGGTACGGAGTGAGTGTGCGTGAGTGTACAGTCGACTACATTTCTTCCTTTCTGCTCTAACTGAAAGGTCTCCAGCGGCCATAAATAAAGTGACCGAAGTATTACAGCTCCAGCCACTCAGAAGGCTTGTCCTTTCACTCTCACACACCGAAGGAAGACAGGTCATCAAACTGAAGTTAAACAGGTAGGGAAAATGTGATCTTGCCCACGAGACGGAAGACGAGGCTTTTGTGATGCTTTTGCTGGAAAAGTACCTTGGAATCTGTTTCTGAAGTAATTAAATCTTGGAAAATGCTTCTGAAGTATTTAAATCTCATTGACGCTTGGAAGCTATAAACTGACAGGAGTCTGACTACCGCTACTATGCATGCTTTATTGGCGCAAGGGAGTCTAAGGCGACAGAGCGCTAAGATAATGTTTTTGTCATACTTGTTGCTAAAATACCATGGGGATGATGTTGATGTACTTGATAAAAATATTCCATATATGGGTGTAAAAGGCTCTTACTCTACCAAGGGAAGGTGAATAAGATGAGAGGTAACAATGACGATGTTTAGGTGTGTGCTGGGGGCATCATAACATAACAGGGATGGTGACTGTGACCTATTCTTAATCTGCTTATTGATATTTCTGTGAACCTGTCCCGTTATTCTGTGTTGTATTTCCCTATGTGTGGTTTTATAATGGGCAGTTTGTTTTCGATTTGTGTGTCCCACTGTACCTGCCAGTGCCTCCGAAGACTACTCCGAACTTATGGCTTCATGTCTAGGTAGGTAACGTGAAGAATATCTACAACACTGCGGAGAGCAGCCACAGCGGCATTCTGGTCAGCGAATTCATTGCCCGAAATTCCGATGTGCCGAGGTACCGAGCACACTACTACAGTCAATTTTATAGCGTAGGCAGACATGGATTTTATAGGACATGTTAAAATGAAGTTTCTCGTTGGTTTTACTGAAGGAAGTCCTAGTACTACGCTCAGAGAGTCTGTAAAAAATGAAACAGTGTACTCTGGTTTCTGTAATTTGTTCCACAGTGGTTAAAATGCCGTGTGCCTCTGCTGTAAAAACACTGGTATTTCTGTTCATTGTCATTGTGAATGCAAAGTTTTGGCCATGTGCAGCGCATGACACAGAATGGGCAGACTTGGAGGCATCTGTGTAAAATGTTGTGTAAGGATATTTGTGTCTTAGGTGTAGGAAGCGCTGCAAGATGAGCTCTCGTGGTGCAGTGCTTTTGTTAATGGCTCTAAAAGATAAATCACAAGAAACCGGGGACATTTCCCAAGGAGCAACAAGGTCTGTTATCGAAGTTTTGTAAGTCTCGCTAAAAGAAATCCCAAGCTCCTCAGTTTGCACTTTCACTCTTAACGAAAAAGGCATAGATAGAGAGGGCCGACTGAGAAATAAGTTCATGACAGAGGTTGCCTTGATAATAAATGAAGAAGGGTAATTTTTTACGGCTGTCTTCACGGCATACAATAAGTCTGTGTGTACGCGCTGGTTTTCCAGGCACCACTGGTCACATTCCACATATAGGGTTTGTGCAGAACAAGTTCGGAAGGCTCCTGACGAAAGGCGAAGCCCCAGGTGCATAACAGTGTCAAGCCTTTTTAAAGTGGTTCTCGAAGCTAACCCATATGCTATGCTCCCATAGTCCAACCTGGACTTCACTAAACGGTTGCAGCGACGCAGCAGGCACATCTTATCTGCGCCGTAGGAGTGGTGGGATAGGACTTTTAGGGTATTCATTGCCTCTATATATTTTATTTTGAGTAGCCATATACGTAGAATAATTGAACACTTTTCAACTAGCACAATGCATCAAATCTTGGGCTCCTTCTTCACATGCACAGCTATTCCACTGAGCTGTAAATTCGGCTCAGGGTGAATACCACGCATCTTGGAAAATAAGGCACATGTGCTCTTTTGATGATTTAGCTCAAAGCCATTTTCGTATGCCTATTTTACGAGCGTGTTTGTGGCAAGTTTTATCTTCCGCTCAACGATAGACAGGTTGCAGGACCGGAAACTGATACGAGCATAATCCGCATGAATAAAAAAATAGCAAAACGTAAACAGCATGGAATTTCCGAAATAATGCAGATTTCGCGAATGTTCCCCCTCTATTGGTTATAATAGTTTAAATAAAAATAATTGGTCCAACGAAATTTTGAAAAACTAACAAAATAAGATAAACATGAAATAATTAGGGAAAATGGAGAAACGCCATGCGTTTCTACAATAATGCAGATTTCAGGAAATATACGAATGTAATCGTTGTAATGACCTAAATGGAGGTAATTGGTCGGACAAAATTTTAAAAACTAAAAAATCAGAAAAAAATATTTAAAAATTACGAAAAATGTTAAAATGTATAATGCATGGCACTTTCGCAACAAGGCAGATTTCGAGAGAGTTCCGCCTGTAATCATTATAATACTGCAAATCTAGACCACTGGTCGAGAGATAATTTCAGAAAAAAAACAATAGTAAAAAAAACTTTGGTTGATTCCTCTGTCATAGAAATCGGTGAAACACGAAAGGGAAATGTGCAGCGAACTCTGCAGCTGAGCATGATTTGCGGGTCGGCGGCTGTCTTGTGGGTGTGCCTGCCGGGCGACGTCCTGTTGGCGGGTCGTTTCGGCAAAGGTGTACTCGCTTCACTGCCGTGAAGGATATGACGTCAGTGAAATCATGGTATGTCCAGGAATAAAGCGCTTTCATGTTAAAATATAAAACCCGAAAACAAACAACCCCATTATAACGTAGTCTTTAGCACTACAGGTTGTTTCGCCGCAAGAAGACCCTGTGTGCAGGGGTGCACCATTTAGAGGCCACTTGCTTCGCTATACTGGCGTCACTTCCGTGACGGATATCACGTCAGCGAAATCTTTGTGTATCCGGGAATAAAACACTTTCTTGTTAATATAAAACAATTACGGAAAATGGCGACCCGTGTACCGCGCTGCATTTTCATAATCATGGAGATTTCGTCAAAGTTTTACCTGTAATCGATAGAAAAGCGTAAATTCAGATTACTAGCCGAACAAAATTTTGAAAAACTAAGAAAATAAAAGTGCAGTCTAGTCCACTTATAACAATATCCAAGTGCCTAGAAAATCCCATCGTTATAACCGATAATTGTTATAGGCGGGTTGCGAAATAAAAAGACGGAACAGAGCTCAAAATATTTTGTTCCCATGCCAGCAAAGTGGTACTACTACTAATTTGCCGAAAAGAAGCCACAGTCGGTCACCTTTGTTTGCCGCGTGTGAAGCTAGCGGAAATTTTTTCCAAGAGCATCTATAGGTGCTTCACCTAGCTGAGGTAAATGTCCTTGGCGGAAACAAAGTCCCCGGGGGACTGTGCCACGCATTGGGCCTCCTACGAAGACACTACCTGAGTAGGATGCGCAACGGCGTCATTAGAGTCGTCACTGTTGCACTTTTGGTGCACAATATCACCCGATTCAATCGTTATACCCGATATCGCGGCACTGGAGCATTGTTATAAGCCGTTTATTTTACCATAGAAAGAATACAATCGTTGACGGTGCCATAGCTGTTGATCGTTATATCCGATATATTGTTATAAACGGTATCGTTATAAGTGGACTCGACTGTATACAAGATAATTACGCACAGTGACGAACAGTGTAACGCCCTGCATTTCCATAATCATGCAGATATTGGGAAAGTTCCACCTGGAGGCGTTATATTAGCGTAAATGGAGACAAATGGTAGAAGGAAATTTTTAAAAATAATAAAGAACAGAAATATAACAAGTACGGAAAATGGCAAATCGTATAACAGCCTGCATTTCCGGAATAATGCACATAATGCGGAAGTTCCACTTCTAATCGTTATAATAGCGTAAATGGAGATAATTGGTCGGGCAGGATTTAGAAAAACCAACAAATTTGGCCGGAAAAAACCTGCACTCAAGACAAGCGGAAAAGAATGCTACGCATTAGTAGAGAATTCTCTGATTTCTTGCAGAATTTTTTTTACGGGCGAAGCCCCTAAGAGGTTGGAGCTATTGGCGTCTCCTGTAGCCGTCGTCGTAATCGTCATCTCATCTAGTCATGGTATTAAACACCGGGAACCTCGTTTACGCCTCGCGCTAGAACGTAACGCGTCCGAAAAACAAATTGGCTCCAATCCACGCTGGGAACGGGGTTGGAAAGCAAAGCTTTAAACGACACTCACAACAATTGCCAATGCGACGTCACTGGAATTCACTCACGTGGATCTACAAAGAGTGTAACGAGAGATTCTGAAAGCCGTTGCCTGGAATTCGCGGGGGTGGCATCCCGAACGCATCAACAGCGTCGGCCACGGTGGGGCTAGAGGGGCGGACGACGCCGCCGCTGTAGCCCGGCCGTGAGTCGGGAGAAAGAAAATGGTAAGGAGCGTCTTTCGAATCTGAGACAGCCAGACCTAGCCATCCTGATGTGCTAGCTTGCGACTACACCACCGCGCAACACAAACGCGGAGACCGAAACAATTCGGCATGTGCGCTTACTGATTCCCATTTATACCGATTTAAGCTAGTTAGTTTAGTAAGTTTGACAATTTCGAGAAAGCTGAGAGAACTTTTATAATCGCTATTCATCAGAACCAGTTGGTACTCTCGCCTTTTGTAATACCTCCTAAAACACAACCGAATGGATATTCACCAATTTAGAAAACGGCGTCCCATGCGTGGCAAGCAGTGCGCAAAGGTAGCGTTTCTCTAGCGGCCAGATATCTGTATGTGGTTTTGCACATTTTGTTTACCCACCCTGCAAACCAATCTTTAACATATGTTTTGACGTACGACCACTTAATTCCGTTGGAGGCGGGTTACCATTGAGGTGCTGTCGAACACGTTAATCAAGCCGTGCGAAGGAAGCTCGCAATGGACGCGAAGTTGCGCCAAAACAGGCCCAAAACAACCGTCGCTGAAGCGGACGACAAAGCAGTACCGCCGACGCCGCCACCGGCGAGCAGGCACTTCTGCGCGGGGAACGCTGGGTAAATTCTCCGCGCCATCTACACTGTGCTCCGTTAGTGACTCCCTCCGTCACCCCCCCACCCGTCCACCCCCTTCAACGCGTTGGGAGTTTGTTGTCCTTATCGCCACGAAAGAACCGTCGGCCGGTAGAGCTAGAAAGATTTTCGTTAAAACAGCGGGACACCCGTTTACACCTGGCACTAGGGAGCTTTGTGCTTTAAAGACAGGAGACGTTTACAGCAAAGCTTTATATGTTACCCCCAACGGTTTCATCTCCGTTGGTATGCTTCGCCCGTTCCCAGGTTCCACGTTAGTGCGGATGGCCCGGGATTTTTTAACCATATGGGAGCAGAGAAAACACCCGCGTGGCAAAGACTTTTGGTACATGCGAAAGATTCTTACGTGGTCTGAATTGTTCTGGAGGTCCCCTTCACTACGGTGCGCCCCATAGCCCCAGTGTAGGTTAGGGTCGTCAAACCGCCATTAATTGATAACTTCAGGTAGACAGCTGTCACGAAAAATCAAGAGCGCGTTGGCTGCGCCAGCATGAGATACCCAAAAATATTTCCGGTATGCAAATACAATCGTAAATCAACTGCGAGCGTAAACTAGAGTCTGAGATACTTTTTTGCTTTAGTGAGATAGTTTTGTACGGTGCAATAAAAATTAGTCGACACGGTTAACGCTACTTATGTCTTAAAATAAGGAAGCATTGCTGAAAAAAAAAACTTTTTTTTTCTGTTAAAATGCCCGGATAGCAGTCGAAAAAACTCGTACCAGCCTTTCGCAAAGTAAGGTCGACAAACCTCTCATGGCTCACTTCAGCGTTCCGCGCTGCTTGTTCAGACGCCTGGGCTATCTAAAAAGCCTTTCCAGGGACAAAACGACGTAAGAATGGGTAACTGTTTACTGATGACACTCCAGTTATCACCCGTCGGCGTTAATTGCTTTTGGTGGTATGAAGCAAACGAGGGCGATGCGTAAGTAGCGGCAGCTGTGAAGTGAAACTTTCTCTGCGGTGGTTTTTCCCTGTGTTTAGTCGCACAGAGACAAAGCGCCGTGACTGATTGGGCTCTAACTCATTTATTCTGCCACGTTGATAGCACGTGAGCTTGGCCACGAGACAAGCTTTAGCCATCGTCGTCGCTTTCAGCTCTCTTCCCGGGATATAAGCTCGTGTCATCCCACTGGCAGAGGACGCAGCGAGGGACCACGGGTTCCTGACCGCCGTCTAATGGGACGAAGATACCGGACTTTTCCGCACTGTACATTCGTCTTAAAAGGGGTGACAATAAGGTCTGTTCTCTCTCTCTCTCTTTAGCGCGGTTGACACTTGGTTTGGCGGCCGTTATAGTTGGATTAAGGATGCAAGCTGATGGCGTGGGGACGAGCGGGATGGCAGGCCACGAGAAGCGACGACGCGCATAGCTTGGAGGTTCCACGTTTGCGCGGTTGGCCCTTTATGCGACGACGCTTTAGGGTCATAAGAACAATGGCTTGCCGGAAGTGGCGGCGCTTCTAGAATCACCGTGCAGACCTTTGCGCAGGTACGTAGGTGACTTTCGCTTTCAGAACAAGGCGTCGTGCCTCGCGATTGTGCGAAGCGCTAAAAGCGCAAACTGTCGCCTCCTGGGTAACGAGATGGTAGAAGTGATTGTCTTAACAGATGAAAGGTTTGGGGCCTTCGGAGCTCACGAAGAGTTGCCGCAGAAGCAGCTATTCTGAATGTATTTCGGAAAGCCAAGCTATTACACTACGCAAGTTGCATTACTGCCTACATACTGCAGTTATAGGAAGTTAAATACCAGCGCTTGTGCCGTCCTTGCTTTTCTTGTCCGGTTTTTGTCTTCGCTGACCATCATGAACGCACTCCAACTCACCCAAATCGCTGCAGTAAATTTTTGAGACGGCGCATCCGCCGTGAGCGCTCCTACACCTTCTTGGGATATCAAACCTGGAAATCACTTGATATTTTATCAGGCGCCAACAAATGTTTATTTCCAGTGCGTTGGCGATAAAGGTGCAGCGGGCAAAACGACATCAGGGCACATCAATTAAAAATAACTATTTTCAGCAGAAAAAACGAGTCCAATAATTAATTAATTTTAGATGTCAAGAAAGCTTCATTTTGTCTTAGGTAAAAATGTTCTTTTACTGCGTAGCATTATTTGCCGAGCACCTTCCACAGCGGGCACATTGTAAGGATTTGTATTTTCCAAAAAATGATAATAGGCAGAAGACAATTATTTGCGTTCATATCTTAAATAGAGATAATTTTCCTGATGGCATTATGAATAACCCATAAATACAAAAAAAAAACAGACATTTAAAAAGACGAGCTGGCGAAATGAAAAATCTGCATATTAATCATTTCTAGAAAGAAATGAGGAATGAAGTAAAAAAACAAAAAAAAACGTTGTGAATACAATAAAAAATTTGGTGCACCTAGCACTGGAGAAACAGCAGAGCTGGGGTTCCTCCAAGCTTTCCCCAACAGTGACAGCGGATCCCAGGGGAAAGGGGACAGAGGGACCCTAGCAGTGCAAAGCACTTTTGGACGGCACTGTAGAACAAAGCCCGATAATGTGTGCACAGTGTTTGATTCAATAGCAGTCGTCGTCATCCTTTTCGTCGTCGTCTTCCGACGGCACACCAGCGTACGGCAAATCCTCTTGCAGCACGTCCTCTCCCCGGTCGACCTGCACTTCTTCGGCACATGGCCCGGCGGACGTCTACACATGTGGAACAATGGAACATTTTTTTATGGTCTGTCGCGGTGTCTCACCAGCCCGACAACTGCTTTTGAAGGACCCAATTGAGCTTTTGGGGATCACTTGATCGATACTACTGATATTATAAAGTGATATATATAATCGCCATCAAGATTTTCTTTCTCCTCAGGTCGTTTCAATTCCTCAAGGGTGATGATTAATGGGTAATTCGGGTTTTACTCATAACAAAGTTTCCTTTTACGGCCTCTTTCCGGAAATAAATTAATATTTTGAGGTCCTCATGTATTTCAATAACCAATTTAGCTCTTGCCAATCCCTCGTTGTGGGTACGTGCCGAAAACGTTGAGGTTGATGATCATCATCATCCCATATGGATTGTGAAATAATTGAGTTTCATACTAATATATACTAGAGGGAAATCTGGCGCTGAATTCGCGGGCCCCCGTGGGCGGCGCCATTGCAGCTAGCGACGTTCCTCGCCTCCTTGGCTTGGTTAGCCACATGGCTTCTTCTTCGTCTTGAAGCCAAAATCAATAAAAGGAGGTAACATTGTTTTTTTTTGTTCGTCTGGTTTGAAGCTTCTAAATAATACCTGACAAATACAACTTTCTGGAGTTTAATTTTTATAATAATAAAACAAATTCGAATAATCTTCTGCAGTAAAATTGTTGCATTTTTGCAGCCAGAGGCAACTTTTCAGCCTGTTGGTGAGCCATGCCAAGGACAAGTGGAATGTGCCTGCCCGGTAGATGGCGGAACTCTCGCTGAAGCGCGGCTCCCCTAGGCAGTGGCGCCAGATTTCCCTCTAGTGTATATTAGTATGAAATTCTATTTGTGAAATGATGGCATGACAGATCCGTCGTCATCGTCTTCTGCGCGGCAGACCTGTGGCGCGCCGCTCGCTACACAATGACGACGACGAAGGCGGGAGCCCGTCATGTGGCGTAAGCCCACGCGCAAGCCTGGACGACGCCTGGCTGTCGCCGTGATACGCACGCTCACGTGTGCTGGGTATTTCTTTTGCTAAAGACTCTGCCGGAAGATCGTGCCCGGTGCCTCGCGCAGGGGTGGCCGGACGGTTACCGCGAAGCACGCCCTCACGTGCGCTCCCGGTTTTCTGTCTATGACGATGATGATGATAATAACTTTATGTTGCCCAAAACTGTGTGAAAGGAGGAAGGGGAAGTGGGAGTCTTGCTGAATTCCTCCCCATCACATGGTGGACTGCGGCCCTTGGCCGCGAGCGGCATCTTCGGCCAGTTGGGCGACCTGGAGCTGTATTTAGGTGTCGCAGCTAAGCAAACAGGTATCCAACTGTTCCGCACTGGTCTGTGCTGGACGGATTCGTGTCGGCCTAAACAGCTCAGCTGTTGAAAGCAAAAATCAGCGAGCCGTGTGATGGCCTGCATTTCTCGAAAAAATGTGTGTGAGAGAGAGAGAGAGAGAAACGTTATTGCGTGTCCGGCAGAGTGAATTAGGCCGTGGGGGTCGGCCCCGATCCCGGACGGGTCGAGCCCGTAATGGCTTGCGCCACCGCCGGTCCTTCCCGCTGTCGGGTCAGGGCTTCCTCCACCTGCCGTACGGCCTGGAGTTGTGTGTTGTAGTCTGAGGAGGTGATGGCTTCACGCACTTTTGGTGGCAATTCTTGCGCTTCGGAGTGTGTTTGTAGGTGAGTGCAATCGTTGAGGATGTGCGCTGTCGTGTAATTTGCAGAAGTAACACATTTATTTGTTATCGTAAATAAAGATTTACGAAAAATGCCGAAATAGAAAAAAATAGTTACCAAAATGAACTGACAAATTAGAAAAATGAAGGAAGATCACGCTAACGCGCAGACATTCAAGGCTGCGAAGCTCTAGGCAACCTTCACAACCATCACGACGGTTAAAGTCCACGATTGCAGTCGATTTGCTTCTTCTTTGCGGCCGCAACGATCTTTACTCCATCATTGTTGTTGTAAGTGTGAGCCCCTTAATGTTTTTGGAAGTCATAATCATTGGACATCCCGTCGGAAGGGCGTACGCTATCACGTGTATTTCTCGTTCCGAGCAAGTGTTTCCACGATTGCGGCGAACGTGGGGTTTTTTTAGATGCGAAGCATCTCATGCTCGGGGCTGTGTCCCTGCCTCCCTCGTTGACGTTGTCCGCCGTCCGCACTCCACTGCGCATGCGCGTCTCTTCAGCCCCGTCAACGTCTTGGATGATGTCAGCGCAGTCCACTTTTAAAAGAAATAGTTTGGCGGCGCCCGGTTTCGATCCCACGACTCTCTGGCCGCGACGGAAGGTACGTGGCGCTCTTCCCACTGCGCTACAAACCGAGACGGGAGCATGTGCTACGCACGCGCCTTATGTCCTTCACTCATTCAAACTACGTCAAGAAGCTACTGATACAACGAAAGCACGCGAAGCTGAACGTCAACGGAAACGACCAACTCAAACTAATGGGAACTTCAGTCGACCCCCTGCGCATGCCGGGCCAGGCCCCACTGATGGTGATTGTGGCAGGATGCCCCTAGGGATTGGCCAACCAAAGAATCCATCACGAGATAGCTTCGCGTTCAACCACCGTCGTCATCTTCCCGTAGGGGAACCCTGAGTACCACACCCCCACTGCGCACGCTTGGCGAGGCACCGCTGGTGATGATTGTGGCAGGATTCCTCTATGGATTGACTAACGAAAGAATCCATCACGAGATAGCTTCGCGTTCAGCCACCGTCGTCATCTTCCCGTAGGGGAACACTGAGTAGATTGCGAGGCATTCCTCCTCTCTTCTCCGACGCTCATCTCCTCCCCGGAGCTCCTCTACTCTCCGGGATTGCGCTACGAATGGCAACACCAGCGGCTGCACGCGCAATAATGGGAAGCGGCTTAGGGTTAGAGACGTGACGGTAGCAGCTGCATACTCCGCTGGGGGCGCCACTTTAGCTCCGCGGTATAAATGACTCGCGCTAGCGCTCCGGTTCCCTCATTCTCCTCCCGCAACGCCGTGATCGAACTGAAAACTAATGGCTACTTGAGTCGACCCCATGGCTGCTTCGCATACTACTCAGGGTTCCCCTACGGGAAGGTGGTGAAAATTTTTTTTCTTTTTGGCCAACCTTGGCCCATCTCCCTAAGTTGGTATCCTTGACTTGCAAAACGCGTGCCGCGGATGCTAGGCTGTCGCGGCGGGTCACGCACACATGAGCGCTCGGCATTTTCTTGGGTTTTTCAACTGCCGGGCGGTCGCGGCAGTCTTGGCCAATCTCCCAAGGTGGGTACACTTGGCTTCACGAACGTGCGCAGGGGACGCTGGGCGGTCGTC
Source organism: Haemaphysalis longicornis (assembly GCF_048455015.1). Lineage (NCBI taxonomy): Eukaryota > Metazoa > Arthropoda > Arachnida > Ixodida > Ixodidae > Haemaphysalis > Haemaphysalis longicornis. Next base: position 42,252,717 of record NW_027526225.1, read on the forward strand.
GCGAAGCACGCGCACACGTGCGGTAGGCGTTTTCTTGATTTTTCTAACTGCCGGGTGGCTGCGCGCTCGGATAATTCTTGCATTTGTAACTGCGGACACGAATAGTTACGATTTGCTAAACACCTCGTTCTTAAATTTTGCATCCGAAAAATCTGCACCTAAAAAAACCGCTCAATCTTCACTGACGTGAAGCCCGGGGAGGGTCAAAGAATGCAGTGTATAAGTGCATGATGCGGTTTCCATGTTGTTGTTTCGATGTATGATGAGGTTTCGAAGTCATGATGAAGTGTATCACGCGGTTTCGATGCTGAGCAGTAGGTATCTTGTAGCCTTGACGCCTTGGAATTTTTCCCCACCCAGGCGAAACCGTTGGGCGTAAAAGTGTACAGCTTTGCTGTAAGTGTCCTGTGTATATGAAGCGCGAAGCGCTGTAGCGCCAGATGTTGGAAAACGAGTGTCCCGGTGTGTTGTTTTAGTGCGCGCTTTTGCCCATGAAAATGAAACGTTCTAGCGCGAGGCGTTGGGAAAGGAATGCTCCAGGGTGTTCTTTTAGTACGCGTTACGTTCCAGCGTGAGGCGTTGGAAAATCAGTGTCCCGGTGTTTTAGTACCTTGACTACATGAGACGCCAACAGCCCGGGGTCCTAGGGATCTTCGCCCCTAAAGCGAACACTCAACCAAAAGCTCCCGGAAAAGACTGATGGAAACCAAAATAAAGAAAAAATAGAAAAAAGACCAACCCGGCTTTACATTTTGAATTTGAGGATATATACATAATTGAAAAACGTGCACCCATGCGCTGTTTTTGTATAAATTATATCAGCGGTGCAAATAAACAAAATATAAATTAAAAACCATGACACAACTCAAATATTTGACCACTTGCAGATCAACGTGGTTTTAAAGAAGTCGCAATGTAGACAAGCGGCGAAACAATGCTACCGCTTAATAGACAAATGTGTGAATTGATGCATATTTTTAACCGAAGGAGAATTAGATTAGTTACAAATCTTCACAACTTACCTAGTGACAGTTCTTTTTTTTTGTCTGAACCTCGGTCTTGACATAATATTGGCATGTTTTGCTGTCATATAAATTTCCCCTGGCTACAGAGAAAGAAGCAGTTTTAAGTGGCGTATTTGACCACTAACTTACTGTCAAGCTGTCCGTTATTGTAGTACTGAAAGGTCTGAAATATTTCAGTGGTTACGAAGAGACGTGGCAAAAGTGGAAAAATACTTCCGCCTTTTTTTGCGTACGTTGACGTTGCCACATTCACAGCCGGATCAGTTTTTGATACTGCATGGCACGGTGCCCTAAAAAACCACACTGAACAGCAGATTGAAGGCCCGACCCTCACGGTGCAGACACTACAGATTCAGGCCTTTATCAAAGCAGCGAAATACATTGGGTCTGATTGGCAGCCATGGTCAAATGACTACAGGCTCTATACGCTCACATGATGTGCTTCGAATATGTCGATGCCCAGTGTACCCTGACTTTTTTGTACGGTCGTTGCGGTGCGCCATCAATGCCATAAGACGTGGCGACAGCGTCGTAATCGAATGGATACCGGGACATAGCGGCGTCACAGGCAAGGAGTATACGGTCCGGGCTGCGGCGCGAGGCCTTCTTACCGTTTCCCCGCCATTGTGGCGCTCTCATTAAGGGAAAACCGCCTGCTTAAATGGAAGGGCGGGAATGCCGGGTCAACGTCATACTTCCGAAGTAATTTCTAAATCTTCATCTACACTGACGACACACATTAAACAAGCGCGCACACACTCTCGCTAGGCGCTAAGGTCCTTGCAAGGCAAGTGCAACCGCAGGCGTGGACCTCTCCTATTCTCTTAAACAGACTGGAAAAAAGACCTTCCGGCTTCCTCAACGGCGAAAGATGAGGCACTCGAGCGGCCGCCAAACACCTTCTCTTGGAAAGCCCTCGCTACAATAAAAACAAAAACAAAATCTGAGGGACCTTGGGCGAATAAAGAAGCAGCGCTACAAGACCTGTTAAAAAGAAAGAAAGTGGAAAGCTGTTGTAGCCTTTAGAAGTCAGACCACTGAGCCAAGTAAATTGACTTTCCTTCCAAGAAAAGCGCTCCTCTTACTTTGCAAACTATAATAACCGGCTATAGCTCCCGTTTTTTCATTTCTTTTTCGTTTTCCTTGTACCATTTCCATCGCAGAGCCACAGGTGGACCTTATATGGAAGAAACATGCACGAGGTTGTCAACTAAAACACAACAAATGAGGAAAATACCATTATTGTAAAACTTGACGCTTCCAGTAGCTGAAATGGGTGCAGCATATTACCCTATCAAAATTCTTTTAACAATAGGGACAAAAAATCGTTGAACTGGGATTCAAGGAGCAGTAGTTACCTTCGTAACGCAGTGTGTTTTACGCTAAATGGACAATGTATGCACCTAAAAAGCCAGAAAGTGCTACAGAATTCAAAATGGTGTGAAAAGCGTCAATATTTATCACCTCTTTGGACATTTTGAACAGAGGAGATTTTACTCAGTCTTTCTGATTGGCTGAAGGCAGATATCGGGGCTAATCCCAGACGATTTTCGATGACGTGTTTTTTTAACAACAAAGGTGTAAATCTAGGTTAGAGCATAGAATATACGAGTGCAGGCTTACGAGAGTCGGAAATTGATCATTAAATGTGTAGTGCGACAAAAACAAAAAGGACAAAACTGAAGCCCCGCACAACAAACCCTGACTTCCAACTAAATTTTCATAGCTGACACGTGATGTTTTTAAACACGCATACACACAGGCATACATAAATATAGTCGACCCCATCAGTACCAACACTAAATGTAGCCCAAAACACTCAAAACGAATCCTTGACTGTCACACTCTGCACGTGTATAATTTTTAAGGATTCCTACGTTATGAAGTGTTACGAATGCCTCAGCATGCCTTCTATAGCCTTTTCGATAGCACAACTTGCATATATAAAATCCCGAAACACCGTCGATGTAACATAGCAATCTTAAAAATTTGAGAACGAGGATATTATGACAGCTGGGGATAAAGTTTGTAAATTTTGGTCTCTTTCTATCAGCAACAATTGATCTTACATGTGATTCGTATGTGTGTCTCTATGCGTGTTTGTAGGTATAACAAGTATCTGAACTCAGAATTCAGTGAAAAATTACCATTTGTCCTGTGCATTGCAACTTTTGTTCCTGTTTTTTGCAGCGGCGCTGTTGTCACGATAAAATAGCAGCAAACGGATCACGTCAAAGATGCATACCAAATTTACGAAACACCGCGAATAACATTAAATCAACTGCCCTACAGGGTGTGCGCGTCAATGCGAGCGCACCATATTTGTTTGTTTGTACGACAAATTAGGTGCTTCCGGTAAATTGGATGCCTTCGATTCGCAGACAGGCAGCGCGATCTCTTAGCAATGTGTGGGACAGTGCTCTTTGGTAATCCATGATGCGACTTTCAAGCGCCAAATTTATAGACAGGGGACGTAAAGCACGCAGGAATACATACTCCCGTTCAATACGTCCTCCCAGAAGTTTCCAGCTAGGGCCTACAGTACACCGGATAAAGCTGAATCCACGACGCAGTTGGTCCATTACTCCAGCAGCTTTCGGTTCACCGTGCAAGTATCGCTAAGGCCGCTGGCCGACCGGAGCCGGCGATCAATTGAACCGTCCAATATAACCGTTGGTGCGTTAAGGGTGGCGGAAAAACACTGCCAAATGAAGTGGAAGGACGTTGGGTGCTTTGTTGCACCGAACCTGCCGTGTCTGCGCACCAGTGCGGAGTACTGTCTGGCTGGAAAGCGAGTGCTGCTCTTTCGGGTGATTACTATTTCACGCACGGGGCGTTCGCGACAGCTGTTGAGCAATGGTGCGGAATGTTTCCTCAGTCACGGAGATTGTGCAAGACGTAAGGGCGTGGCGACGTCCGCTTTTTAAAGATAAATATCTTTTGCCATTTCTCTGCTCTAGTACACGTGGTCGCACATAAGCTTTAGTGTTATTTTTCTGCTTCTGCATCGAAGCGTTTTAGGCACGCCAAGGACTGTTGTCGGCTCTACCTAGGGTTTCTAGGCGTGATGTAATTAGTGAAACCACAGAACAAGAACACACGCATGTATTTATGAATGCAGAATTGCCTGAGGCACCTAGAGCGGCACACAGAGTTTTTGGCTTCAGCTGCAGAATTTTAAAGACGATAGTCTTTCTTGGGCTACTTAATCCCAGAAATTTTGGTCTGTCTGTATGTCCGTCTGTCTGTCTGTAACTCGATTCAGCCACCCGGCCAAAGTGACATTGATATTCCGCAATAGTCTTTTATACTCACAGCCAAATGTAAACGTCTAAGCCCGGTTTATATGTTCATACTTGTCAACTTTGTTGAACAAGAACAAGACATTACGCAAATATAAGACAGGAAATTAGTACACAAGGGATATTTACAGTGTTCCTTTATTAAAAAGTTCATGGATGCTTGGTTTTTCGATAGCAAATGATATTCTACATCTACTGCAGGAAACCGCCGCCTCCTGGCGGCGTATGAAAAATCACGCGGCAACAGCAACGAAAGGTTCCACTAGCTAGGTTCCACGTTCTGCTTGTAACGCACGTGGAGCACGGCCACGCGGCTCTATAAACCTTCTAGTCGGCCGCCTCCATTCACGCGCGTCTCCGCCGTACTGCAGCGCTGGCATCGAGGAACCCGGCCTGTAGCAGTGGAACGCGGTAAACTCAAATCGCCTTGCGGAAACCTTTAGCGTGTTTACCTTGGGACGAGCGCGACGGTACAGGAACAGCATGAGAGGTGAGCGGGAAAGCAAAGGGGGGCATTTCCTTGGTGAATGTCTACAAAGACTATCGTCTTTTGACGACATTTGCAAAGAAAGGAGTAGATACGCGTCCAATTTTTTGTTCATGAATTTAGCCGCATGTAAAAGAACCAAGACTCTCGCATTAAAATACATGCGAAACCAACTATTACGATTAATACACTGCTTTTCAATATACTACACAACTTTATTGGGTGGCAAAATGCATACATTTAAGATATTCATAGCTGCCCGTTTTAAATTGCACAGAAAATGACGAACGAACAAGAAATAAATACCATAACGATAACATTGTGCTCTAAATGGCATTTTTACATTTCCACATTTGCTGAAAAACATTGGTAATATAGACAGCTTTATTTATTTATTCATATATGATGCCCTTAGGGCCAAAGACAGTACAAGGGGGAGGGGGGTACAATACAAGTAAACAAACAAAAAAAAATAACTCATCCAAAAGTCCTAAGAACTCTCTCTCCAAAGGCACATTGGCATAAGATTAACATGACATGCAGCGAAGTGGATGACCACATCCTGAAGTGACAATGCAGGCGGCCAATCCATGATGTGTTTCTTGCGTACCATATAGATGCTTCCAATCCCTTACTCTCAGAGTAACTGGGCCACGAGAAGTCTCATTGCTCACCTCATGTACCTTCAACGAAAGAACAAGAAAAGTTTGTTACATGGTGGCTTTAAATGAGTGTGCTGCTTAGGCCCTTCATAACAAAGTAATTGATTTAAAAACAGTGATTTCTTGGTGTCTTTTTGGGAGTGCTGCTAAAGCTGAAACTGGGCGGTAAAACAGTATCATTCAAAAAGGAATTACCCTTTATTTACCGCCTATCAAAATCCAATGCTAGCATTCCTTATGCTACACCTGTATTTGGGAGTATTATTGGTACTACAGGAGTATTAAAAGCGGGAAATTCAAATCTTCAGTTGCCACCGTATTGTTGCCGAAGTAACTTTTAGCGCGTCCGCGGTGCCGTTATATCTCAGCAATTAGTCTCGAAGTGTAAAAGCTAAATATTTGCAAAACAAATGCAAAATAGTGGTGTTTTGGAGTATACTGTTGCAGCATTAGAATAGGCTGAATGTGAACACAATGCCCAACATTGTCGTTCACGATAACGTCTTAACAGTGATATTTTATTACAACGAACACTCCTACAAGTTGAGTCCCGCAAAAACAAAATACCAGCCTACCCAACCAAAATTAAGATCTGGGGTGTTTTTTCAAGGCCGCCTCAAAGTGCACTTCCAGGAAAGTTTCGCTAACGTTTTCCCAAAAGCTCCTACTGTCACCTTGAACCACAGGTCCGGCTGCCAATGAAAACATGTTTCAAATCGTTATTTATAAAGCAACTACCTACAAACACACCATGAAAATCCCCAAAATGGCACTGCGCATTCACTTGTAGAATACAATTATTTCATCCCGTACAATAGCTTTTGTGTGTGGCCTTGTGGTGATCATACACTTCCAAGAATGGGTTCAAATGCAATTAAAACGGTCATGTGCATTCCTTGTTGCGTTGTTTTAAGTCAATGTTCGCCCTGTTGCCTAGAAAATAAACAGCGCAAAAATATCAGAGAATAAATTTATGCTTTCCTTTGCGCAGAGAGCAGTACAAAATACTGAAATATGCCTGATTCGTTGCGCGAAACATGAATGTTTTTATAGCACGAGTCCTGTTCATGTTTTCTTGCTGAGCAATTTAAGATATAAAAATATTTTACATACTTTCGGCTCACCTGTCCTTGGTCCATGCGAAGTGGTGAATATCTGCCCAATATGCCCGACCCAAAAGGTACTCTTTTGCGACTTCTGAGCTCCACAGTGCATTCATAGTCCGCCACACTCTCCACGACGACCTCAAAGCATGCCGAAGATGTCTTCCACCATACTGAATTCCACAGCCATTGCTTCACAGGTTCATGTAAGGGATTGGAACAATGAACAATTTTTTTTCATTTCAATTTTGGAGAGGAACAAAAACATTTTCACAAACTATCAGTGGAGAGCCAAATGTCTACACAGACAGCCATATGTTGTTCTGGACAGGTTATAGAGAATGAATACAGAATGTAGCCATCTGCTTTCGCAGTATAATATCTAAGTTCAAGGAAGAGCAGAAATGGATTATGTTTGGTGCTCATCGTGATGCAACTACTTTGCACCTAAGCGTTTTGAAAATTATTCTGCCTCTCGGGCTACCGCTGACAATCGCGGCATAAAATTGCAGAAATGAGTTATTTATAAACGCACTTTGTGATATTAGAACCTTCTCATGGTAAGCACGTGAGCTTTTTGGGCAATTATTCTGAAGTCTCAGGTTACCACTGACATTGACAGCATAGAAGCGGCACCAACCTTTCTGCGTGTTCCCACCTGTCTTCCCCCCCTCCACAAAAGGAACGTTTAAGTACTGCGCTAGTGCTAAGACAACCACTGTTCCTTCCATTTTGCTACACGTCAGGGAGCAAACTAAATTCGACTGGCGTAAATTGAACACCTGAGTTAATCAAATTTATTGGAAGAAACATGGAACAACTACACACACATCACAGATAAACGTAAGCAGTACGGCCGCTAACGCCTTGAACGCGCATCAACATTGGCGGAATAGGGTGAACTACCTCTCAGGCCCTCCTCGGTGCACTCTACGTTTCGCGCGCGTGACGTGCAAGGTCGAAGATCCCAGGTTTCATTAGTACAGTAAACGTATGCTGCTCAGCAGACCAAGACAACGGAAAAAACACGAATGTTTGAAAATACAAATAAGTCTAACGACAGACGCTATGACAAGCAAGTTGTTCAGTGTGTGCGTGCGAGACCATAGCGAGCGACTAACCCGAGGAGATTCAGTACCACCGACAGGTACAGCAACCGTGAATACAACTAAGCAACACCACACCGTAAGGGGACACGCAGACTCGAGAAATGCGCGCACCAGCAACTTTTTAAATAGGACTGGCTAAGGTACGCAGTCAGGATTGTCAAGCCGACTCCGACCCACTAACACGCAAGTTTCGGTGAATTACAGCAGCAAACGCTTCTCGCACACGAACAACGGACAGCAGAGCGGTATGTTTGTCGGACGCAGTGAGGAAGAAGTCACTGAACAACAACCATTATCAGAACATAGATAAGAAGCACTGACCTTTATGCGCCTCCTGCCAAAACTGCACTTCGTCGAACAATAAATACAGCTCTAGGATACAAAGAAATTCGCAGTTTCATGCCACAACCAAAATGGCAACGGTTCACGCCAGCCTGACGGACAGTTTCTTTATTACACCAGGCGCATTACGCAAGCAATCGACAATACCCCTAGAGACGGCACTAGTGGCGCTGCATGCGGAAGAACTAAAACTAGCGGCGTAAAGTTTGAGAGATAGGGGCACTGCTGTGGTTTAAAATGTTGACGCAGTGCCGTTTTTCACTCATCGTCGTTGTACCCGTTTAAGTCCCATTATACGGTGCAATACACAAAACAACCACTTACACAAAACAATTTACACAAAACAACCACTGCCCATGGCAAGCGCGTGTTGTATGCTAGCACACGCCTACGAGCGGATGCGGAGGCAGTCTCCTGAGCCTGTGGGATGGAACCAACTTATCCGCCGTACAGCACGGTAGTACTTTCAAGACCTTCATGGTAAGGCTCTTCAACATTGCCAACCAAGTGTTGACGAAAAAAACGGGTTCGTCTGTCCGACACCAACACGGAAATGCAAGTCGTGCGGAGTTAAAACAGAGGACTCTACTAAGTTGTAAATATGTATTCTGCACATTCGTTTTTCACTCATACTGTAATATTAAATCAGCATTCATTACAAGCCTATGTATTGTTTCTTTCGATGCAGTTTCTTGTGCAAGACATTTAAGTTCGTGCAGGTGAGCCCAAAAGGAAAACGCCATATTTGTTGCACTTGTAATATACGAGCGCCACACTTGCAGTTAAAGATTTCTGCAATATATCCGCTGGTCCCTGAAAAAAATTCGTCCAGGAGCGTTTCTTTGAATTCATTTTATCTCCAGATAATCTGCTGCCGGCGGTGTTCATATTCGCACAATATGCGTAGTTCGATGTGTCTGGTAAATTGGTCACTTCATTTCGCCTTAGGGTTATCCGACACTGGATTTTAAGTTTACGAAATCAAACGTTATGTAACAACACGCTACAATGTCCGAAGTGTAACTGGAACACGTTCCTTTCTCGATATAGAAACTTGTACGAGGAACCAGTTTCAAAAATTGGAAGCAACGAGTAACGAGCTTTCGTTCCGACTTTAGAGGAACGTGTACAACACTGTAACGGAGCCAGTACCGTTATGGTACGAATATGGAACTTGCGGAAGAAGAGCTGTCAGTAGGGAGGAAGAGCGGAGAAGGGGTTAGGAATAAATAGGCTTCACCGGAACGAAAATTAGAAGGAAGGGTGGGGGGATACGGGGTGAAATTTAGCTTCACTGTAAAAAAAAATCTTTATTACTTCTGCGTCGATTCAATAAGCTGTAGTACGGTGTAGCTTTATTCTTTCTGTGGACAATAATTATCATACGATATTGACGCCACCCGGGGCACCGCGAAAAAAAGGAGCAACCAAGTAGTGCGATCCTCATGTTTGAATTGCCCGGATTCTTCCCAAAAGATTCCAAGAACGCAGCGGTGTATATTACACGCTGGGCGGTCCCAGAACGGGAGAAGAGCAGGCAGGGCGGTGAGATTGCGTGTGCTTGCTCCGCATGCGAAAGGATAACAGCAGTTTCCGCGGGTCTCACGCTGGTGTACGGCGGCACACATCGTGCAGAGCACGCTGAACTCGCTGCTATTTGCTACGCAAAGACGGTTTGGGTTGTCCGCACACAATGCAAACCTCGAGAGGGACACGAGAACGGCGTGGATGCTCGCCCGTGGTAGTAGAGAGAGAGGGAAGCGGGAAATGAGAACTGAATAGAACGGCCGGCTGCATACTGCTTGGCGAGACCCGTTCTTCGAAAAAGCGCGGGAAAGCACGCACTGGGGAATCTCGTCGGAGGGAGTAATTGCGGTTCCTTTCTTCTTTTTTGTCGGAATGTTCGCTGGGCTGCACGGCAGCTCTATTGGGTGCAATGCGTTGTGAGAAATACGCTGGTAATAACTTTAATGTCGCCAGTTTGCGAGAGGATGTGCAGTCCAACATTGGAGTAGCGTTAACAACCGGCAAAATACAGTTTTACTTTAATATGTTGCATTATTCTACTTCATGCGACACGGTCTCCACCTCCAAGTTCCTTGGCCCCTCTCGCTATCCTCGACATAATGTTTTTCAGGAAATGAGAATCAGACCGCTCCTTTACGCTTCCGTCGAAGCTGCTCCTTCTAAAAGTAATGCAACGTAATATTAATTAAACTTCAGACACGTATTGCGGGGTTACATTTATAGGGCTGGTAATGTACGAGTAAAGACTGACGGGCAGATGGCTGGACTCGCAGATTATTTAAGTAAAAATATCCGCGCTCGAAATGTGCACAGTTGGTTTATTGAGCGTGTGGCAGATGCACAAAAAGGCAATTCCAATAAAGGATACTTCGAAAATGCGGAATTTAATTCTATAGCGACAGCAGAAGTGTCAGTGGAAACTGCCCGTTGTAATGATCGCGCCGACGCAACGCAGGCGATGAGGCGTGCCGTAGTGGGGAACTTCGGATTAATTTTCACTACCTGGGGATCTTTAACGTGCGCCGAAATCTCGTACCCACGGGTGTTCTTGCTTTTCGCCGCCATCAGAAAAGCGGCCGCCGCGGCCGGGAATAGAACCCGCGACCTCGTGCTCAGCAGCACGACGCCTTAGCCACTAAGCCACACCGGCGGCTGCCATTCTAATGAGAGAACTTTTAAGCAACAAAAGCAGAGGTACTTCTACAGGAGCCGCTCGGTGACTGCTTGCCCCCAAGTTACAAGGCTTTGTAGACTTTACTATGTTAAGAAAGCGTCGACATTGAAATAACCATGCACCCCTCCTTCTAACGACGACGATGGTTGAACGCGAAGCTTTCTCGTTGCGGCTACTACAAACGCACACGTTCCCTAATCGTACTCAATTAATTCATACACATCCACATCAATTCCACACACCCCACTGCCCCAATTGCGGTCAGCTGGACACTCTTTATATCACTCTCTTTGCGAATGTCCTGCTGACCCATATTCCCCACTCCCCTCCTCATCCCACTGGGAGCAGGCCCTGGGGAGCTCCGAGGAGTCCAGCCAAGTGCTGGTCACCTCCCAAGCTCTGGCGGTCGCGGCGGACCTCTGGTCCTCCGTCTCCTCCCGCAGCGCCCTCGCTAACCCGGTTTTATTCTTTTAATAAAGTTTTGTTCTCTCTCTCTCTCTTCTCGTGTTGAATTCTTTGGTTAGTGAATACCACACTGCAAGTACCTGTTACTCTGGAGGTACCTACCACTTTTCTAGAACACCCACAGCGCCTCCCGAATGTGCACTCTGTAGGCCTAACCTTTGGGTTTGGGGTGTAGGGCGCAAAGCGTTACCTGCTGCGTGTCGTCGAGTGAGCAATATTTTGAGTAGTTGCCGGTTCGGAGTGTTCAACCCCAAGGTGTGACGTTAGGCCTAACGTCCTGAACCTTGAAATGGGGAGTTCTGTTCATCTTCGAGCACGTTGATGGTAATCTTTGTCGGGGATGGGTTGAGGGACGAGTTATTGGGGGCACAACCGGAAACGGAATCATGGTGACGCTATTCTTAAGTGACAACACCATATGAAGCGGTCATCACTCACGTGAGGACCTCTTAAAAAAATAAAAGGGCCCTGGCATTGTTTGGTCCTGCCGGTTGCTCCAAAAGACGATTCCAACGTGATATTTAAATGTACAAATGGGTAGATTTAGTCACCAGATCAGCATCAGCATCGCCCATGTTTCTTTCGCGCATTTATACAGCTTTGGAATATACAGAGTATTAGAACGATAATTGGAAAACTGTTTTTGGATAATTGGAACAAGTTTTTTTCTGAGCGAACCACTGCTCGGTTTCCTTTCAAACTTCACACGAAGGTCGCATTTTGTAGTCTATTTTGTTTGACACCGTGAACAACGACGGTACTTACATGTTTATTCTAAAAATAAATTAAATATTAACAATTTGTGCCTATGCAGAAAATTGAGAAATGGCGGCCGATTTGGACGTGCGAGCCCGTGCAGGCTGTTATTGGGACAACGGCGCCACCTGGAATATGCAGAGCGAAACGGACAATGGGGATTCACGGTAGGAAGTATCGAAGTGAGGTAGCAAACGATTGGAAAATCTGTTTCGTCCCTAGTTTACAATGATCGCAACTCATCGCATAACAGCTGATACCAATCATAACAAATTATTCCCAATAAACATTCCATTTGTTTGCTCACCTGCTTTCACATTTTCAGGTCGTCTGCTTACTCATTTGGGTCCTTCCTACCGCGGAAGGAACCCAATGAGGTTGCAGACGACCAGAAAACATTTAACATTTTCGAATCATCTGCTACCTCATTTTGCTCCTTCCTGCCGTGGAACTAGCATGAATCCCCATCCTCCGTTTCTCTCTTCATACCCCTAGTGGCGCGCCGTCGTTCCGAGATCAGATTGCCCTGCATCGAAAGTCCAAATCGGCCGGAAATTTTCCATACGCTGAAATAGTTTTTGTTCGAATGAACAGGTACGTGCTGTCAGTTTTCCCGCTTTCAAACAGAACACAACACAAAATGTGACCTTCATGTGAAGTTTGAGAGCAAAGCGAGCAGCGGTTCACTCAGGAATAAAATAGTGTTCCAATTATCGTCGTAACAATCTGTGAATGGCTTCCCATGCGCATGGTGTTCAAGAAGAGGGATGTGCATATAGGACTTTTTTGTGACGTGCGAAGGTGACCTTCGTATAAACTAATTCTCAGTCATTTGATAACTGCAGAAGCTGTAACGTTACAAAACCGAGAGAAAAAGATGGGTCTTATGCGAAAAATGTTCCCTTAGAGGAACTTGGAATTTTGCAACCCTTGCAATATTTTTTGCAGTTCTCTTCGCATGTTTTGACGAATTGAATCTGTAGTGTACAGAAGAAGACATATACTGTCTGCGCCCTCACTAAGTGCATTGCGAATTCCTGCTCTGATGTCTCCCAATCCCTCAGTTGCTGCGGTGCTGTTTCTTCAGTTTTCAATATTTTTATTTTTCTGCTATGACCCTGTACCCTTCCCTTTTTACGTTATTCCCGCCTTAGCAGACAAAAAATAGTAAAATATCTATCAGTGGCTCCTTAAAGGCACTCTACAACACTTCTGATAAACGCTTCCCCCCTGCATTCGTGTCCGGAAGCCTTGCGAAAGCTACACTTATCGCCAGCACGGAGCGGCACTGCGTGATTTCCTTGTCTAGCAGATACGATTTCCACTTTCCGCTTTGACTATTTTTCCGATTTCCCTTAAAGTCGCCATCAGTGCGTTGATTGCTACAACTGAAAGGGAGACAGCCAATGGCCCCTTCATCACTCCAATTACGAAATTCGAGCGCTCGAAGGAGGCCAACATTGGGGAAGAGAGAAAAATATTTGGAGCCACTTTCTAAGTTGTCTGGTGGGCGTTGAGAAGTAATTTTGGGCTGAGATACTTTGAAACAACCTATTCTAAGAAGTGGATGTGTTTGGTGACTATGTTATCGAAGCATGCAGTTACATCAGGACAAAAATTCACGCGTCTCCACGAAGTGAATCATGACGAATGGGCGAAGCACTGATGATCGTTCTTACCGCAAATCACCCGTGAGAGTGGTTACCGCTGCCAAAACGATTCCCAATCCAATCTAATCCAATCTTACACAATTCAATTTATTTCAATCTAGTTAAATTCAATTCAATCGATTTCAACCCAATCGAATCCAATCCAATCCAATGCTCCTCGCGCATGCACAGCATGGCTCTCCAGGACCACTCACTCTCTCTCTTTCTCTCTTTGTCTAACCTTTTGTGAAGCCGTTTATTTGCTCTTGTTAACCTTTTGTGGACCTTTTATTCACAGATACTTCGATTTACACGGTTCTGTGCCGTGAGCACGGACGCCGGAATAGCCTCGTCTGTAAAGTGTTTCACCCCTAAAAAAGAAGTGTTCCGGGGTCGCATTATGAATGCGCCAGAAATCATTCTCCACCTTCAGAACATCAGGCTTGGTCCAATGCCCACGCTTTACTTCAGCTTTAGAGGCTGTAAAATAAGTGTTTCTGGCACTCCCCTCGGACAACGGGCAAGTCAGCTTGGAATTCTGCCAGCCTAAACGGTTCGGCCTAAACAGCTTGGAATTCTGCCAGCCTAAAGAGGCGACAGGAAGCCTAAACGGCTGACTGTCGCCTCTTTTGCAGCTCGCCAGTACCGACATTTTGTCGCCTTCAGTAGCTATCTGTCCTGTCTTGTTGCTTACTGGGCCGTAAATTCGCTTCTTTCTGTATTTTGCAATGGGTGCAAGCGGCAGAGGCACCCGCCAGCGACAAGCTCTGTAGCGATGCGAAAGCAGCGCCATTGGTGGCTGACGTGTCGTCGGTCTGGCCGCACATGCTCTTTGCTTTCGCCTCGCTCTCTATCCACGGATCCATGGCGCAAAATTTTTCCGACTTGCTGTTTGTATTGCTCGCGTACAGAATGCTTCGAGTTGGTTGACTGTAGTGTTCCGCGCTCGTGAGTGTGTATTTTTTGTCGCTATCATTTCGGTCAAAGAAGACGGAACATTACCCACACACCGCAGATATTTACTGGAAGCGTAGCCTGAGCTTTTTAATAAAATTGTCCAGGCAAATTGAGTGACGTAAGTCTTCCTACTTGTACACCACAGAACTACAGTTTCTCTAAATTCAGTCAAAATAGCTGTTCGTGGTCTCAATCCAGGAAGAGCCATGCACGACAACCCAGACAAACTAATGTTTCTCTAGGGGAGTTTTGGGAGAGTCGTGAGGTGCGAGGAGATGGGGCGGGGCGAGTGATGGAATGCTTTGGGCAGCCACAGTGCGCTCCGCTTCAACGTGCTGAGATGGCACAGTGGTTCTATATGAGATGGGACTTTATGGTTATCCCACTAATGCGTTGCGGAAACGGCGGCGTTTTCTAAAACACCTTCACCGGGTTGGCCCAGCCACGTTTGCAACATTTGCATTCCGGAACAAAGCGCAGTCCCATGTGCCAACGCATAGTTTTCGGCACGGCGCTTGTCGCGAAGTGATAAGCGCACATTTTACATTAGGTAACCTTTTGTTCCCAGACATTTATCCCAAAGCTTTTCAAGGGTTCAGTGTTTACGTTTCAGTTTTTACCTCGACTATGTGTTGAAAACTCGCAAGATGCTTACGTACTTAAGTTGCATGAATATCTGTAGCCTGCAATTTTAAGCAGTATACTGCCTAATAGAAGCCTCAAGGTATGAAAATTGCAGCGTACCTGTAGGTTTTCGGCATGTCGTATGCGGCGAGATAATTCCTTTGCCTCTTTATAGCTTAGGTGCCCTCATAATTTTTCTCGTGTGTGGAAAGTGAAATGAACACATCTCGAAAAAAGAGGATTTAATTAAATAAGCAGACACGAGAACCAATGGAAGTTATATATCCAACGCTGTAAAAATTTCACAATGTTATGCCGCCTGTAAAAACGTTCTTTAACCAAAACTTGTGCAAATTTGGTTTAAGGCTCCATCGCAGGTGACATCACGAATGTTGTTTTGTATGAACCACTCCTCTAAGTAAATATAGAAACTTCTTGATGCCAACATATATCATGGCTTCTTGTTCCCATATCCGGACGTGCCACTGGCAAGAAATCCCCAACCAAGCTGTTCAGCATTCTGGGATAGTACGCTGATAAATATTTATCTGTACCTTGTTGATGACGTATAATTATCGATTTCGTTTCAATGTGTTTTCGTTCTCGCCTAAAATCGAGTCACGCGCTTCACAAAAAGCGCAATGAGGTTAAAGCTAAACGTAAACTTGACAAAAGACAGTTATTATGGTACGCAGGTAGTTTACTGATTAAAAAAAACATAAAAAGGGCAAGCGGCTAAATTAAAGGCAGAAATGAAGGGAGAAAATGAAGTAATTTAAAAAGGGTGCTTTTTATAGGGCAAATTGGGGAAGCCAGAAGACCCCTTTAAAACTTTTTTTGAATTGCTTTTGAAACGAAAACACAAAATGGCTGCAAGGCAGCGTCTCCTTACAACTCAGTTAAACCGCAGTCACATTGTTATGGTTTTCTTGCTTATGCTCTTCCTGTATCTTCTGTTTTGCTTATCTTTTACTTCTTGAGTCAAATTCACTTGCATAAAAGTTTAGAAACAAGCGAAAATTTGCGACCGGGCCTAAATGCAATGCTCTAACTTCCTCGGGCTGACATGTAAAACATAATATATAATGGTATTGACCGCGTTTCATATAGGCCGTGTCCCAAATTTCCGGTTCTTTCTGGAATTCGTTCAGGAGGGTTTGGCTCACTTCGGAAAAAAAGACCCTGAATTCTAAGTAGGGCTGGTCTTACAGCGCTCGGGTTTTGTCAAAAAATTGTAGGTTTTTTTACAGTACTTTCTGACGGTGCGGGGTACACATATTACCGCCTATCACCCACGATATTTTACAAAAGTGGACGCGGTACGACCATTTCTTCAAACTAAAAAGTGGACCCTTGATATCTTCAGAAACCCCCATGAAAATGTTCTTAGTTCGACAACACTACATGCCAGAATTATGCCCAAGCAGGAGTGCAAAGATGGTTACATAGTATATCAGCCAGATGTAATTATAAACTCTCTGTCTGAGAAACAAGATAAAAATGACAAAGAAAAAAATGATTGGTGAAGTAACTTGGCGCAGATTTGGTGAAGTAAACACAGGAGCGGGAAGACTGTCCAGTCAGGTATCATTCGGGGGAAAAAGCGATATTTATAAGTATTTCAGCGAGCGGACAAGGGATACATTTCGAAAGATGGTATTGCATGGTAGGCCCGGGAAGAATGTTGTGTTTTCTCTCTGAGGTACCAGCGTTGGAATTCCGTTGTGCTGCATGATTGTGGTGAAAGAACCACCTTTTTGGTAGCGGTTAGAAACCCAACTCCGCGTAAGAAACCCCCTCGAGAACGTTGGGTAAGAAGGGTGAGAGTATAGAGGAGATAAAACTGCCTTTGTTTTTCTTCCGCTAAATTTGTCGGCTTCCAGTGCATGCCTTCCGTTCGCGCAACAGAAGCAGCGGAATTCCGTTCAATAGTTCCTTTCGGAAGCTGGAAGCCCCGCCTTACCGGACAGCGGACAACGCTGGATCAAGCGGCAGGTGGTCGATTACCCGCGGCTTTCGGCTCACCGTGCCAGTTCCGGTAATGCCGCTGGCTGACCGGTGCCAGCGATCAATCGAACCACCCAATACAACCATCGGTGCGTTAAGCGTGGCGGTAGAACACTGCGGCATGAAGCGGAAGGACCTCGGGTGCTTTGTCGTGCCCAGCCGAACGCATTCCAGTAATTGTTGGCTGCGAAGCGAGGGCTGCAGCTCTTTCCGGTGATTACTATTTCACGCACGGGCCGCTCGCGACACCTGGAGTGCAATGGCGCGGACATTTTTCGTAGTCGTGGGGATTGGGGAAGACTTCGGAAATGGCGACGCGCGCTGCACGGAGAAAGATTTGATTTGTAATTTTTAGTTGCTCCGGCAAACGGGAGCGTACATTTGTTTCTTGCTTCTAGTTTTGTGGTTTTGTGAAGAGCAATGGAGTGCTTTTTCCTCCGTACGAGTCATCTAGCCTTGATTGTAATGAATGAACAAAGAGCGAGCATGAAATTTTCATTGAAATAATAAATAAATGAATTAATAAAATAATCGAAAGATGTATACATACGATCCACAAAAGATTTACTAAAATAACAAATTTAAGAAAAGAAGAAATGAAAGAAGACAAAACATAAATGTATTTATTTATTTATTTATTTAACCCGCCACGGTGGCTCAGCGGCTAAGGCGTTGCGCTGCTGAGAACGAGAACGCGGGCTCGATTCCCGGAAGCGGCGGCCGCTTTTCTGATGGAGGCGAAAAGCAAAAACGCCCGTGTGTACGATATTTCGGCGCACGTTAAAGATTTTCAGGTGGTCAAAATTAATCTGAAGCCGTCCACTAGGGCGCACCTCATCGCTTGCGTTGCGTCGGCGCGTTAAACCCTACAATCAATCAATCAATCAATCAATCAATCAATCAATCAATCAATCAATCAATCAATCAATCAATCAATCAATCAATTTATTGATTTATTAATTTAAAGTATACTGCCAGCCACCTCTTGAGGGCCAAAGCAGGAGTGACATAAAACTTGCATACTACCGGCCACGGAACACAGTACAGTTCGCGGTACAGAAATATATGATCAAAATAAAATCACCACATAACAAGCTTGCGTGGGACATGTATGTACTCGGGTTACAGAGCACCACAAGAGCGGTATCGAAATACAATCTAGGAAATACAATCCAAAGCGACACCTGAATTGAAAGAAAGACTTGGTGGGCACACAAAACCAATCCCTCCCCTAACGGTAACAGAGGTGCGCGCGAAACGTGTACAACCATGCGAAACCGCAATCCAGAAATTTGTGGAATCCCTGGCAATTTAAATTGCGAACTCCTGCATAATGAACCCCTTCACCGCGAAGCTGTTGCCGGTTCGCCTGGCTTTCCAGTGGCGGGGACTCAAGATTAGCTCACCGAGAACGCGCACATTCACGGGCCCACTCGCACTGTAGTTCTTTCAGGGCTACCTGCTCTACTGAGTAACGGACTAAGCACAGCATGCTTAATGCGCAGCTGACCTTAAACTGACGAGGAACAGCGCGCATGGGGCGAGCTAGCCTTCACTTCCCTTCTCCGTAGGGATAGCCTGTGGTTGTCTGGGAATATAATGTGGTCCGGCGCGCCACTTGTGGCAGCGCGGGGTTCCTGGCCGCCATCGGCGGGTGAGGAGTGAGGGCAGGCGGTGGTGAGTAAGTAAGTAGTCATTCGTTTCCCTCTGTACAGTAAAAAATACAATACGATAGAGGACGGAGGGATAAATGCTGCCCTTTGCAGCTTGAGCACCCCTTGCGCCCTTCATAAGACTGCAGCAGTGATGTTGCACACAGAGACGGAACGACTAACGTTTTACACAATAGTAAAGGTAACATCAAACCCGTACATTGATATAAAAAAGAGGCAGCTGTAGAAAAAGAAACAAACCCATGCAAAGCAAAACTGGTAAACCGACAAACCGGTACCCAAAAGTACACGTAAATCCTCAGTAAAGAGGGGCTCAAAAATAGACATTAGCTTAGTTAACATTTTCTTTGAGATTCTCCTTATAGAAACGTTATTTTCTACCAGCGTGTTCAAAAGTCTCGGTAAGGTATACAAAATAGATTCGTGACAATAATTGGTGCGAAAGAATGGGAATGACCACAAGGCACGATGGCGTACACAGTCAGCTGGTTCATGACGAACGAGCTGAAACATAGACAACATGGCACTGGGACTACAGCAGTTGTGTGCATTGAAAGCAGTCTGAATGCGTAGAGTGAAGTCACCTTAAGAATAATAAACTCATCAAAGTACTGCTCGGTATGCGCATTCCACTCTACCTTAGCTATAAGGCTAATTTCTCTTTTTTGCGCTACCAGAAGTTTCAATTTTTTCTGCTTAGTTGTCGTTCCCCAAAGTGTATGGAAGCAGCTAATAACTGGCAGCATAAATTCGTGAAAAATTTATATTTATCCCACCTGGGTAAGCTGTATCGGTGTCGAGAAAGCACACCATTTATTCTATTCGTCTTTGCACGCTAGCTGTCAATTTGCATGTCCCAATTTACTGTTCCTGAGAATGTAATACCCAAGCATTTTACGCTAGGTGCGATCTCAATCCTGTTGTTACCGAGCTCAAGTTGAATATTGTGCCCCGGAGTTTTATTTTTGGTCCAAATACCACAGCCTTCATTTTATTGTTGCTAACCTTAAGACAGTTTTTATTGCACCATAGTATAAGATGTACTAAAAATATATTGCCGTATATCGATAATTCAGCCACTGTAGCGCCTGTTACTAGCATCGTAATATCATCAGCGTAAGCGAAAATATGAACTGAAACAGGCTACAAAATATATCATTTATATATATTGAAAACAACAGAGGACCCGAAATGCTACCTTGTGGCACTCCAGACACTTTTGACTTTGCATTTGACAATGAGTCGTTGTAACCTACAACCTGATTTTTTTTTATTTGAAATAGGACTCTATGAGAGAGTGGCAGCTTCCTCTAATGCCACAGTGACTACGTTGGCACAGCAACAATTTATGGTTGGTGAGGTCGAAGGCTTTTGAGAAATCGATATAAATTCCAAGAGCAAGTAATTTATTTTCAAATGAGTTAATAATGGTTTCTTTTTGAAGCGTCAGTGCCATTTCTGTAGATTTATGCTTTTCGAATACAAATTGACAATTGGAAAGAACTGAGTGGTTAATAATTTATTTATTTATTCAAAGTTCCCCTAAAAGCCCCTACGCAGGATGGAATTACATAGGGGGTAGTCAATGCAGCAGAAACGAACATATGAACAAAAATATATACACTGGGAGAAATAGAACATAAAAAGGACAACGCAAGCGTGAACACAAATATGATAAATGTAATGTTAGCTCGAAATAACGCTTAAAAAATAAACTCAGTAGAAGCAACAACCAACAAAACTTTTTAGAAAAAGAACAATCTGTCAGAAGTTATACAATTAAAATACCATGGTTTGTTTTCAATTCACAACTTCCGCGAGTATTAGTTGATTAAATTTAACAGCATCAATGACGATGGCTATGTGTGATGGCAATGCGTTCCAGACAATGATTGTACACTTCACTTTGAAAGGATGGTCATGTCTGGTAAGAATGGAAGCTGGTGAAGAAAAGAAATCGTGATGAAGGAATGGGTGGTGATAAAGTTTGTGAAAAAGTGATAACCTTGCAGTTGTGCGTAGTTGCGACAGGTCGAGCAGTTCTGCACGAATTTTCAACTCTGTGACACTGGAATGACGGGAGTAGTCTGAAAAGATGACGCGAACTGCGCGGCTTTGAAGTGAATCGATGTTGATTATGTAAGCTTGGTAAGGGTCCCAAATGAGGACGTTATTAATCGTAGAGGGTACAATATTTTGTATGGCTTTCCGACAGAACAGGGACGATCGAGACAGGCCTTTAATTAAAAAAAATCCGAAGTACAAGGCCACCTTTGTGTATGGCGAATACTATTGCAATTTGCATTTGTTTAAGAAAAACACCATCTCTCAGTGACAAATTGTATACGGGTACCAAGACTGGTGCCAATAAATTCATGACGTAATAAAACGGCTGAGTTTGAAAGCCATCTATACCCTTAGCTTTACTGGACCGTAGATTTGCGAAAGCTGGCAACACTTCTGCGCCACTTGTAGGGAACATAAACAGGGATTCTTGAATCATTGTGGCCTCACACACGTCACTATTTTCACAGTCCAGTGCAATTCCCAGTGATTTGGAAACATTAATAAAGCAATGATGAAATTCATCAGAAATCTGTTTCATGTTAGAACTATGCTATCTTTTTAATTGAGGGTACACGAACCTTTGAGCGCAGATTCAACACTCGATTTGATTTATCTTACTGATCCCGGGCATTATGTTGCGATTATGGAAGGACTGGTTTTAAAGTAAATAAATTTAGCTGTGCTTAGCCCTTTCGTTAATTTATTGCGGTGTATTTTGTACGCGCACCATTTATCGAGATTTCTGGAATTCAGAAACATTGCAGCTAGCGTTCCCTTTATTTTAATCTTATGAAATTATTCTGCTGGTATCCAGTAGTTTTTGTTTTTGCTTTTATTCTGGTGAGTAAGTGGACACGATTTTTGATAAAGGGCCTTCAGTTTTTCTAGGAGAGCGCTGTACCCGGTGTCAGCATCTGTAAGCAACCTAATATATTCCCAGTTGGTGGAATGGATGGCGTTCCGAAAGGCTTCAACGTATTCGCGTCAATGTGTCAATAGCATGTGCGTGGTATATTATCAACAGCGTGCAAGCAAACGTTCTGAACAAACGCAAACGTAGGCAGGTCACTGATATCACAAGTAACAGTTGAAATATGTTGGAATTACTCGCGTTGTAATATGTACAGTTTTGGTGAATCCGTACGCATCCAGTAAGGATAAGAACTCTGTTGCTTCTGGCGGTGTACACCTTAAGCCTAAGTTGGTATCTCCCAACAAATATAGAATACGTTCATTGGTCGGTCAGTAATTCAGGAGGGCTTGATCGCAAGGTACGAAGGGCAGGTAGTTTTGAAGCGAGGGAGCTTTGACTTCCGACGTCAACAGCCAGATCAGCGGCGACCCCAACCAGCGACACAAACTTCACTTGAAAACATTGATACCAAATCTAAGCTATTAGAGTAAGATTACATAATTTGCGGAGCGCGTGTGTCCAGTCGAAGTGAATATACCTTGTTTTAAGTAACGTCGAAGAGACATGTAAAGACAATCCCTTTGCCGCACAAAAAATAGGTCACACGCTTGGCGCACGTGTTTGCAAAAAGGGATGTTACACCACGTGCCCTGCTCTTTTGACGGCCGATGAAGCGCGATATTGGTCGTGTGGTGTGTTGTTCCATGAAGGAACTGTTTTGTCGGCCGTTGTGCAATGTTACGGAGTGAATGATATTGAGGTTATGTTTTCTGTCCTTTGCAATCCCAGAGGAGCGTTGGCTCTCTGTACTAGGGCACGCCCCAAACCGAAACGCTGTTAACAGCGGACACGAACATGGGACCCGAGCTAGCTTCGCTAGTGTAAGCACTACCACGCCATACTTCTAGCCCCAGCGGAACCCGAAGGCTCACGCACGGGTTCCAGCACTCACGAATCTCTCCCAAACAGTCTCCGGCTTCAGTAACACATTTGGAGCCTAATCGCCTTGTAAAAGCAAGTGTCATGCCAGACAACACAACTGTCTCGCGCGGGGAGAAAGGCTCCTTTCGCTCGTTCGAGCCTCAGGAAACCAGACTCAGATATCTGCTGAACCAATCCTGATATCTGTCATCATGGTCGAGGAAGAAGGCACCCCTTATCAACCAACACGTAGTACGGGAATCTGCAAGCATACGTTCCGCAAACAGGGTCCGCACGTCCGAACCATAGTACAGTGTTAAGGGGCGTTTCTCCGGAAAAGGGGGTTCCAGTAGGAGACAGTGGAAGAACGTGCAGGGAGGGCAAGGAAAGAGTCCGTTGTCGGGGAAAAGCCCGTATATTTACAGCATTGACGTAGAACTGTGCTCTGAGCAGCCATCTTGTCGTCTCATCAAGTCGTCTTCCTCTTCTGCGTGTTTGTCTCCTGAGGTATGCTTTTGCTTCAACCTGGATGTCCTCAAAAGTTCCGTCATCCTCCGGCTTACTCGTTCGGAAGTAACTTGGTATCGCAGGAGCGGCAAGCGATACATGGTGACCGCGAGGTGATAGCTAGTGCGCACCTGATCGCGCCGCTGGCTAAGATGCCCCCCCCCCCCCCCCCCCCCATGATAGGCGAAGCCCCACCACGCGTGCAGATACTCAATGGGGGTCCTTGGTGGCCCTAGGTGGTCAGGTGACCATTCCAATATCTCATTTCTGCTTCTCAGCCTTCATTCTGCTTCCGCTAGTGTGTTTAGTCCGCCGCAATTCCGGGAGAGAAATGCCAATGGTGTCATACTTTGTTTGAGTTATAGTACTTCCTTTCGCCATCGGACTCAAATATGCCCAGAGCTTTAGTTTAAGCACTACAAAAGTTTTCTGTGATCGGCAATTCGTTCAACACGCATCCGATTATGGGGAATTTTGTGCCTTGTCTAGAACGATGGCAATCAGAGAGCGCGCGCCTTATTTTGAGGCTGATGACAAATAAAATTTCTATACTGGACATCGTGGTTAGTTTGCGTTTGGTTAGCGTAAGCCTTCAGTATAAAAAATTCCCCGCATTTCCCCGAGGGGAAGAATGTGAAAGTGCGAATGCACGAGTTGAATTCGCGCGGTTCGGTAATGTTCGCGAAAGAGAGATCACACACACACACACACAACTACAAAGAAAGAAAGATGCATTTATTCACAGACACCTATTTGTGTTGTCGTTGTACTTGATTGCTAGAGCGGATCTCAGCTTTGAAATTTCGTGTCAGTACTCCTTTAAGCGGGTGCATTAGCACTTCTCACGCCCGATTCTTGGCCAATCTCCCACGTGGGTATGTGCCATGTCAGCGGCCAGGCAGCGCGCGCCCATCTCCCCCCGTTGCCAAGGAAGACGAGGAGATTCCTGGCCAATCCCCCACGTGGGTATGTGCCATGTCAGCGGCCAGGCAGCGCGCGCCCATCTCCCCCTGTTGCCAAGGAAGACGAGGAGATTCCTGGCCAATCCCCCACGTGGGTATGTGCCATGTCAGCGGCCAGGCAGCGCGCGCCCATCTCCCCCCGTTGCCAAGGAAGACGAGGAGCGCGCGCACCCGCAGCTGTTGCTATGCGGACGGTGGCGGACGCTTCAGGCTCGCTTAAGAAGTGCATTCGCACTTAATAACCCCATATCCCCTGCTCACCGGCATCCCGGCCAGTGAATGTGATACACGCCTAACGACATGCAGATATCTGGCCGTGACATTTTATTAATCGTTAATTTTTTTTCACGCAGAGCTACCGCGATCAGCAGCTTTTGGTGGCTTTTGGCTGCGAAAAGCGCGTGCTTTTTTGACTGAACGTAGCCGACCTGGATTTAAGCATTATCTCCCAGCAAAAAGAGTCGAGAAGCAGTACGCATAAACGTAAGCTAGTTTCATCAAGCTGTGGCCAGCTTCAGAAACCTTTGCCATGGTTAGTACTTCCCGCCGTTTTTATTACAACGTGTCAATGTCTTTGGGATGTCGGCTAACCTGGGATAGCAGACGTCCAGATTATGTGATAGAAAACGGTGTCGCAATAGACGCTAAGCTAAGTTCGAAAATAAAGAAAATTAGGTTGGCGTTTCTACATCATTGCTCCTGGTGATGAAAAAATGCGAAGCAGCTTATTAGTATACGTTCCGAACAATTGAAGCTCTTTTAGGGTAATTACTATCACGCACAATTTGCTTGCGTTAATGACACGTGAAATGACGCCGATTCTCCAAGCTATGAATCCGCGATGTGAGCTCTTGTTGTAGAGAAAAAAGTAAAAAAAAAAAGGGTTTCCACAAGTAAAGAACGAAAGCCGCTATTTTTCTTTCTAAATATGCTCCCTCGGAAAATTCTGCAGCGAACCGCTTAGCTTACAGGCCACCTTGCAAAATAACCAAGCGAGAAACCACTCAAGAAGTATTCCAAGGCGCCTTGTGAGATCGAAGTCTCGCCAAGACGCCAAGAACAAAAATAAAAATCTTTCCATCTCTCTGATTAAGCGCAAAGAGAACCAAAACAGTAGCGGAAATGACTTTGCTTCGTCTAGGAAAATGCATGCGTAATCCCAAAGATGCACCCTGTTCTTCGACTTGCAGCCTCGGTATGCGCGAAAGTGGAAACCCTGGAATTGCTCTCCCTTCTGTGTCTTGCCGTCGTGCAAAAATTGCGCAGCGCTCTTCGCAGCATCGGAAGTTCCGTCTTGCGAAAGCACTCCCAGCTTCACCAGGTAAGAAGCCCTTCCTACGCTGCGCAATGTGGTCGAAGGAAAACAAAGCAACGTCTGTCCTATTTATATTTCCCGCGTCTGGCACTGTCTCTTGTGCTGGGTATTTCGGTACGGCTGCTCTGGTAATGACTAATGGGAATAACAACAACATGCACGTAGTTTTCTCAATGATACAACATGTGGCTTTAAACGGCTCGGAATATCAAGAAGCATAAGAAAGTCGTATGGTGCCCAATCACCGTTGTCGAAAACTTCTTTTTCGAGGTGCACTTATAAAGGGTGTCCCAGCTATCATGCACCAAGATTTCTTAAAAAAGACCAATTGCCTTATTTAAAAAAAAACTAGTGCATGATGTTTCTAGTGCAGGGGACTAGAAGGAAGTAATTTTTTCGTTAATGATATTTAGATAATTATTTTTATTTAATGATCTAACTCGCGAAATACTGCCTATCAAGGAAGGTGTGAATGAGGCACTTGTGGGTACGGACGAGAGGCATCTATTAGTGACATGTGTAGCGATGAATTAATTGGCTGCTCATTTATTCTGACTGATAAAAAAGCCGCGTGAAATATTAAAAATACCACGTGACGGCGCTCCCAACTGCATCGTAAACTAGCGCCCTCGAACAAGCTGACTGAAAGCAACTGCTTTGATTGTCAAAGGCCCGAAAGGACAACGCATCACCTTGATAGTGGCATGGAAGGTGCAGCAACACCAAGTTTTGGCTGCTTAGGAGCGGTTTGTTCCTATCAATTATGCACCGCTCTTCTCTTTCTTACGGCCGAGTTCCTCCTGATAAAAAAGCCCCTCGCTAAAGCAGTCCACGCGCTGCTGTAACCAAAGTCTAAACGCGAAGAGCAATGAAATAGACATACAATATTTATCGCGGCTCTGCTCCCACCACATCGAAACAGTGCACGCGCGGCTATATTTCGTGGCAGTAACATGCTTCAGCACAAAGCCAAATTACAATGAGGGCATTATTTCTCGGGAATACGTGCTGTAAAACACTTTTACGACAAAAATAAAACAAAATAAACACACGGCTAATCCAGCCACGTACACTGTAGAGAAAAGGCAAAAACATTGTGTTCAAGAAATTTATTGCACAACACTTAAAAACGTGCCGATTTGGCAATAGGGAGGCCTGCACAATACAATGCAATGCATCAAATTTTAGTATTCCTAATGACTGGTGCATTCGTTTGCACCGGTGGTCGTTAGCTACCGCCTAAAGGGCGTGTTCGTACAGGTCTGCTTCTGCACCTAGGCAGTACTGAGCGCACTTAATCACATCTTCTGTGGCTTTCTTGATGATATACGGAGGATTTGTGCTGCTGACTTACTTGGTTTTGGCCTTGAGCTCATCCTATGTCTTCGTCCCGGTCCTGTAAACACGATCTTTCCCGTAGCCCCAAAGAAAGAAATCCCCTGGAGAAAGATCGGGTGACCTAGCCGACCAATTTACAGGCCCGTGTCGTCCAATCCATTGTGCTTGGAAAGTCGCATCAAGCCAGTTTCGTGCTCGACTGATGTTGTGTGCTGCCGCCCCGTCTTGCTGATACCACATCAGCAGAAGACGTGACAGTGGGACTTCGCTGAGGCACCGATCAACCATTCCTTCAAGGATTTCGTTCACGTACCGCTGTCCATTCACGTTCTGGTCGAAGAAAACTGGGCCTATTATAGTACCGGCGTAAATTCCGCACCATACATTGAATGCCCACTGGCACTGGTGCCGAGTACGGAT
This sequence comes from Haemaphysalis longicornis, assembly GCF_048455015.1. NCBI lineage: Eukaryota > Metazoa > Arthropoda > Arachnida > Ixodida > Ixodidae > Haemaphysalis > Haemaphysalis longicornis. The sequence goes on from NW_027526225.1 coordinate 42,280,022, forward strand.
TGGACTGGAGAGTGTGGATTAGAGTCGCCCCAATAGTGTGCATTGTGCAGATTTACCTGGCCGTTTCTGCGAAAATTGGCTTCATCGGTCCACATTACGTTGCTAAGAAAGTCTGATGACTCTTCTGATTTTGTGAGGGTCCAATTTGAAAAATCCAGATGATCCTGAAAGTCCCTGTCTTCCAAGCATTGGTGCATGCTAACGGGTACCGGTGAAAGTCCGAGTCCGTTAGAATCCTCCATACTGTCGACTTGGAAATTGGTGCCTGGGCGGCCACGTCTCGCACGCTAGATTGAGGTTTTGCAGCCATAAATGCAAGAACATCCGTGTTTAGGCTTGTACTCACAGACGGAGTCCTCTGCCGCTGTTGTTGAAAGGAGCGGGTTTGTCTCACGATTTCATAATTTCTGATGATTGCCGATGCGTTGGGTTTACCGCCAAACTTCCACGACTGATAAATCTTTGCGGCCTTTCTCTTATTGCGATTTGCCGCTCCCAAGGCAAGGATCATGTTGGCCTTCTGCTCATTAGAAAAAGGCATTGCGACTGGGGCCATGCAAAACGCGCCTTTACACTGTCGAGCTGATTTTGTCAATTTTTTTTTTGTTGGGACAGGTTCTGAGGCGAGAAAACGAACCATTCGCGCACTCGATCTACACTAAGATAAACCCTATCACATCTCATTTTCAAACAGCATTATGCGCGACGCGTTGCTTCCGCTAGGGCACATGAAGCAGATAAAGCAAACACTCGTTCGCGATTTTTTCTTTCTTTCGTTTATTTCATTCTGGCTAACTAAGAAAAACGTTTTTCGAGGGCGCTACTTTATGATGCAGGTGGGAGTGCCGGCACGTGGTATTTTTCGTATTTCGCGGGGTTTCTTTATCACTCAGAATAAATGAGTGCGCAATTAGTTCTTCGCTGAAAATACCGCAGTTAGATGGCATCTCATCCGTACCCACAAGTACCTCATTGACACCTTTATGTTTAGGACAGTATTTGTCGAGTTCGATAAATAATTAAAAGTATTTATTTAAAACTCATTAACCAAAAAATTACTGTCCGCTAGTCCACTGCACTGGAAACAGTTTTCACTAGGTTTTCTTCGAGTAAGGTCATTGCTACTTTTTAAAATGTTGGTGCATGATAGCTTGGATACCCTGTATATCATAAAAAGAAAAAATCTAATCGATAAATATTGGCGGGAGAAATACTATAGCTTCTCCTGACGCTATTTGTATCGCACATTGGAATGTACAAGCCACTCAGCACTAAACAAACGTGTGTAAGCAATTCGAGTTTTCGAAGGACAGACATTTAATGTCTGTCTTTAGGAGCTACAAGATGACCTCAGTTGACTGGTCTTTTAGTAGTCGCTTAAGCCAGATACCGCCGATGTCAACAAAAGATGGGTGGAAGCTTATTCTCAGCTGACATAAATGTGAAAAATAAACTCGCAACACTACAAGGCTTTTTGACCACCTGTTGACGAATGCAAGTTTTTCTTGGATTCCAGGAAGAAAAAAAAAACCTCCGCACTGCAGTCGCACACATAATTCCGTGCAAATATTCCCAAAACGAATCCTTCGTACACGGTTTGATGGCGATCGATCCTGCCATTTTTTACAAAATGTTTTTGCAAATCCGCTTATTTTCTGGTGCCAAAGTTTGCATCTAGGGCTCATGCCATATTATTTCTGTACGCACCTGCATGCGTACTACCGGAAGATCGTGGTATTATCCTTCATGACGTTCCGCTAACGACAGAAAGTACCAACAGCTGTTTGCGGAACATCCTTGCGAAATTCTATTATGCCTCTGGCATAAACGTTCGGCGGAAACAAAGATTGTACTTACGAATACAATTTAAAACCTAAAGCTTTTTTTAGTGGAACCGATGGCATCTTGTCAGCAAACTAGTGGATTTACCAATAGACAGGTTGATAGACCGATAAGGTCTGATAATACACGCGTGGTGTTTCTCTGGATATATGGCACGCACGAGAAAGTTCCGATAAGAGGCCGCGTAGATCCTGAACAAGGTGTACAATAGTACACGTTTAACTTATAAACCACGTGTCGATATATATTTAGATCAGTCCTAACTGCGTCTCCTTAGTTGCGCGAAAAATCGTCGCATAGGTTGATTCGTCATTTGCGATTTGTGACTTTTAACAAATGACGATCGATTAGACGAACTTTCAGCGAAGACTGGCGGCACCTTTATCGAATGTTTTGACAAACATTTGACGCAGTTTTGATTACAGAAAGCTTTCGTGCTTCTCTGAAGTTTCTTTAATGATTTTATTTCCCCTGTGGTGCCGGTTGGTTTGAATGGGCGGAACAAGGGTGCATCACGTAATGTTTCCCTCCAGGAAAACACCGCCAACGATGTCGGCTTCTCCGCCTCATTGTGTCTTAACGCTACGCTTAAAATGTAATTTTGGCCTTCATAAAATGCGCTGAAACTAAAGTATAACACGGATGCAGCAGCTCATGTATTGAGGTGATTATGAAGAATCCCAAAACAACGCAAATACGATATCAAGTCACTCAACGAAGCAATACCTGAAACAAAGGAATCGATCAATCGGTCAATCAATTACGCACTCGTGCAAATAATCGAACAATTTGATCACCAAAGTAGCCTCTGTAAATCCTTAAGGCCCTCCCTGAGGAAAATTCATTTTTAAAACTAGGTAATTTCTAACTTCTGATGATGATGATGATGATGATGATTTCTATTGGTTTCCCCTTTGTATCGGGGTGATGACATGTCATCTGACCAAAAAGGACTAATATACCTATGTTTTACACTTTTGGTTCAATACTAGCGCTGCTTAGGGCAGGCACAAAAAGCTTATTAGGCACAAAATACTTTTTTTTTCCTGTTACAGGTGGTAACTGTCCTAGGCAATATTCCCCTCTCTGCTTTTCGTTTACCAGCATTCTAATCTTCTTTTCGTCCCCTCGACAGCCTTGAAGTTAACTTCCTCTGTGATACCCTTAAATCCTAGGGCTTCTGAAAGCCCAATATTCCCTTCATGTAGATTTGGATGGATACCCTCACATTCTAACACGATGTGCCGCATAGTTTCTGTTTCTTTTCCGCAGACCACGCATACCCCATCATTTTGTGAATACTTCCCCACAAAACTCTTAGTTCGCAGGCAACCTGCTCTAGCCTCAAAAAGCAAAGCACTGCCCTGGGAATTATCGTAGAAATTTTCCTTTCTGATGTTCATCTTCTCAGCCCTGTACATCTCTAACGACGTTTTAGCTTCCATTTTTTCCCTCCATTTATTCGTTTCAATCTGCCTTGCCTCTTTTTTGGTTACCTTGGCTGTTTTGGATTCCCCACTGTTCTTTCCGTATTTCATCGTTAGCCTTCTAGTCTTTCTTAACCACTGCGTGTCCTCGCTTTTCAAGTATAGGTACCTCTCAAGTATAGGTAACTCAAGTATAGGTACCTCAAGTATAGGGAGTTCTCTCTTAAGAGAACTCCCCCTCATCATCAACAACAGCCTACTGAGGTCCACCGCAGGACGAAGGCCACTCCTTTTCTCCTCCTACAGCTCCTGCCCTGCGCTGATACAGTCCATTCTTTGCGCCTGAATTCCCTTAGTTCATCCCTCCATCGAGTTATTGTCCTTCCCCTTCTTCTACACATGTCTCTCAGTATCCAGTCTGTTATCCTGGTCGTCCACCAGTTGCCATGTCTTCTCACTACATGGCCAGCCCAAGCCCATTTCTTTTTCCTTATTTGAACTACGATATATGCTCTATTCGAGTTTGTTCCATGGTCCAGGCAGCTCGTTTCCTGAACCTAAGTGTCATTCCTGTCATTATTCCTTCTATAGCCCGTTCAGCCGGCTCACGTTTTCCTACCAGTTGTTCATTAAGGCGCCGAATTTTAATTCCATATATCATCGCCGGCAGTATGCATTGGTTGTGTATTCGTCTTTTGAGTGATAGAGGTCGCTTATGCTAGCCGCCGATTTATAATTTCTCTCCAGTCACCTAATAGCACAACAATGCTTTTTTACGGTTGCCTGGAATGGCTGCCTGCACTCTGCGACTCGACTCGTATCCAATGCCTGCCCCCGTGTCCTAATCAGTTTATTGTTACGGCTTCTAAACCCTCCGAACAGCTTCTCCTGTAGCTGCATACCTGCTTCCGTTCTGAGGACACGTCTGCACCTGCACATCGCTCGGATATTCCGCTGTCGATTAGAGACCTCAAACAACACCCTTTCAAGAATTTTGCCTTACAATCATTTGAATATATGCGGTTATCGGAATCATTGCTTTTAACTGTAAATTCGTCCCGGAAACGAGAATATTAGAATTAAAAATTTACTATCACTTCCTAAAAAAAAGTTGGAAAAAGCGGGACAGCTTCAAATATCACAACTGCCTTAAAAGTGCGGAAAAACCTTCCAAGCAATTGCGTCCAGCCTTAGATGAAAGTTCCTCCCCCCCATCGTTCAACCTTAAAAGGGCTAAATCGTAAGCGAAGAACGAACCCACGCGACGATTCTTCGCGCCCTAAGTGAAGGTATCTACGACCGATCTAAGTGTATACCGATACGTGGTTTATCAGATAACCGTATGCTCTGGTGCTCCATCTTCGTGATCGATGCGTGTATTGTCTTATCTAGACCGTTTTCAATTTTCGTGATTTTCAAGTAACCGTTTTGGCTCAATGGAAGAGTGTCTTCACGCGCGTCCCCTGTGTACAGGGATCTTATCTGAGCTTTTCGGTCTACCAACCTGTCTAGAAGGAGTTGTTTTTTCGATAGCACCCCATTGGTCCCACTAGAAAAACTTTCATTTTAAAAAGCAATGATCTTGAGCTTCGGCTGATCTCTGATTGTACTCCGGGTGCTGCTGGAAATCCGAGATTGCACAGACTCGATCCCCCACAAAATAATGTACAGAGAATAACGACAGAGGGTGCGTTATAAGTTAGGGACCATGAAATAATTGCACGCAATATTAAACACGAGTGGCCAATGCACTCGTATCTACCCAGGATATCTTAAAAATCCGCCTTATAGCCTCAAAAACGTGTATGGGAAAAGTGGTAATTTCACCTGCACATACATATTCGCGTAGTTCATTTGGCACATAAATCTCAAAACGTGTCATCCTAGCTACCACCAATGCCTTTGTTCGCACGAACGGCGAATAACCTGATTTTATGGCGTGTTTTTGAAGTGTGTACATTGCACTTAAAACGAAAAATAAAAAAAAACATCCCGGCCCGTCTCCACTAACGTAAAACCTGGGGATAGGTGAAGCATGCAGTGTGTAAGTTTATTCCTGGCGCCTTGGCGTTTTTGCCAACGTAGATGAAACCGTTGGGGGGTTTCGTGTCTTTGAAGCACGAAGCGTTCCAGCGCGAGGCATAAACGAGTGTCCCGGTGTTTTAGTACCCATTACGTTCTACCGCGAGGCGTAAACGAGTGTCCCGCTGTTTTAGTAGAATGACTACTTGATACGAGGGTTACGACGACGACATGAGACGCCAAAAACCCGAGTCCCTAAGGTCTTCGCCCCTAATAATTCAATAAAGAGCTGTTTTTGTATTTATGGCCGTGGCGGTCGTCGCAAAGCCACGAGTGTTTTCAAAGTGAAAGCTTGCGTAGTGGTAATTTTGCCGTAGTTTGAAGCACAACAAAAAACACGGGTGATGAATACAGAGTGGGCAAGACAAGACTGTTGGACTGATGGCGTCCTGTCCACTTAGCGCTTGGTCATCTGATAAGTCTGTTAAGATCTATGAACACACAGAACGTTCGTGAAACCGGGATTCATTTCTGTGAAAACGGTTGCTTGAATAACGCGAAAATCCAAAGGTTTTACATAAGACAACAGACACATCGATTACACACCCTTACCTTTTCGTGAGAATTGGCAACAAAACCGAAAAAAAGTTGTGGACCACGCGCGATCGCATGAAGAGTTGGAGGAAGCGAACAATGCTCGAGGGGTGGACTCTTTTTTTATCTTCAAAATTAAGACGATATTGGCATTTAAACGCTACTCGTTCAGACTCACTTCTATCATTTGAAGAGTATCCGCATTTGAAGTTCAGGTGGAATGTTGATTTTTGAGGTTCTCGGCAATGCGAAGTGACCTTCACCGAGCTGTGCTGCGAAATTCCAAGGCTAAATTTCTATCTCCTCACAACTAGACCAGGTCTCGGTTACACCATGCCAGGCCAGGTCCAGGCCAGGCCAGTCAACCTACGGAGCTAGGTCCCTGAAACAATCGAACATTTTTTTCATCACTGACGCCCTTTCTCAGCAGCTAGAAAACTGCTTTTGAAGGACCCAATTGATCGTTTGGGGTTGACTTTATTGATTCCGCTTACATTACCTATTGGCGCATCGAAGTTCGGGTTTGCAGAAAGGGATATACATATTTCCATTCAAACTTTTATTTCTGCTTCAGGTCGTTTGAATTGCTGAAGCGTACCGATTAATGAGTAATTCCGGTTTTATTCATAACGAAGTTTCTTTTTACGGCCTCTTCACGGAAATAAATTAATAATTTTAGGTCTTCACGTATTTCAACAACCGATTTAGCCCTGGCCAATCCCCCCTTGTTGGTACGTGTCCAATCCTTTGATGGTATCATCATCATCAACACGGCTCCGGCGGCGGCGGAGACAGGTAGCTGACGAGAGGACAAGGACCAGGGGCGGACCCGCAGTTCGTGTGTTCCAGTTCTAGTGCCTGCGGTTCCAGGCGCGTCAGTCGGGGTCCGCCAACGCGTGCACGGCCTGCAGGCGACCGGGGCGTCATCTTTCGACCAGTTGAGGGACGATATCACGGCCCAGGGCGGAGCCACCACTGCACCCGCCACGTAGAACGTGGTGCTGCTTGTGCTGTCTCGCTCGGGCAGAGCTGGCGTTAGACGGCCACCGCTAGACCGCCACCGAGACTGGCGACGACCCGCCATAGACTTCGCCGAGCATCGACCACCGACGCGGCTGTGAGAACGTTTTTCCCTCCACTTCAACTCTAGTTAGGGATATTGGACTTGTGTATGGTGCGGAGTGCGGGTACTCGTTTGCGGTGTGGTTGGTGTGAAGTGCGAGCAAAACAGAAGGAGAAAGAGGGCCTAGTTGCATGCAATGGCGCGTGCGTCTTCGAAGAACACAGCGTCCTGACATCTCGCAGGTTTTCTGTCATTTTAATATTTGGAACACCAAAAATGGGTCAATAACGTTTCCCAATAATCCAGTCAGCTGCTGTCTTAATAATATGCTTTACATTATACTCTAGCCGATGTTCAGGTAAAAAGCTATCTGCCTGGAGTAATGTAATGTGGGTCATACCCTATAACCTACATAATATTCTAACCGGAAAGGCAGTGCAACATGTATGCAGCCGATGTTTAGATCAAAACTGTCCGCATAAGGTAAAGTAATTCAATGTTGGTCGCACCCTATAATGTACATTATTCATGACTTCAAACCTCAAGCATCATGTTTATCGCTCGTGTTGCCTTACGATGATGATGATGATGATGATGAAGGGCAATGAGCGCCAGAGACAAGGTCATTTAATGAAGTGAAGTGGTTACCCCAAAAAGGTAGGTAAAAAAACGTGTCAACCGAACATAGTAAAATCAGTTAAAGAGAATGGTGATGGCTGGTGTATAGGGCCAGATTTGGTTATGCGTGATAGGAAATGAGGTTTAAAAACTTAACGTCTGAATAATACTCAAAACCTTTCACGGAAACCATGGCATCGTCACCTAGAAACAGCGGTGAATGTAGTGGGATATGCTGTCTGTAGAGTTCTCTGAAGTGTTTGTGTCGTGTTGTGTGAAGTGCCTTGCATTGTATGAGTATGTGGATTACGGATAGGCCCTCTCCACACCTGCTACACAGGGGTCTTGGAGATCCCGTGAGCAGGTGGGAATGTGTTGCATGCGTGTGGCCTATCCGTAATCAAGCCAGGGTAACTTCATTGTACCTGTTGTGTGTGTCAGTGGTGTATGCTCCCAAGAGTGTCTTTATAACGTGTAGTTTGTTGTCAGTCTGTTGATTCCAGTGTGACTGCCATGTTGTGCGAAGGTGTTGTCTGATGTGTGATTTGAAGTCGGTGTAGGGTATTGTTGTTATGTCAACTGTAGTTGTAAGGGAAGAAGCGGCCGCCATTCGGTCTGCGGTCTCATTACCTGGAATTCCAGAGTGCCCTGGCACCCAGCACACGGTCACTTTATGGTTTAACGCATACACAGAGATAATAGTATTAATGAGAGCATTGACCACATGGTTTTTAGACTTCTGTGAGGATAATGTATGCAGAACACTCAAAGAATCAGTATAAATTACAGATTTCGGAATTCAATTTAAAACAATATGTTTAACTACAAGAAGTATGCCATAGGCCTCTGCCGTAAAGATACTTGTATTTCTATTCATAGTTCTACAGACATTAAAGGTGCCACCATGCGCAGCACAGGAAACAGTTCTGGCAGTTTTTGAAGTATCCGTGTAAAATTCAGCACACTTATATTTGTGCCGCAGGGACAAGAAATGTTGCACGATCGCGCTTCTAGGCACTCTGTTTTTCTCGACACGTGTAAAAGATACATCACATACCATCGGGCGAAGCTGCCACGGTACTAGAAGTTCAGTAGCGGAGGTTTTGATGGTGTCTGAGAACATGACATCAAGTTGTGACGCTTCTTCTCTTACTCTTAAAGCGAAGGGAGCAGAGACTGATGGACGATTAGGAAGAAGTTGAGATATGGATGTATCATAAAAAACTGATGTAAAAGGGTGGTGAGGCATTGATGACATTTTATAAGCGCAAAGCAGGTCTGTGTAAGCTCGCTGACGTTCTAGGCTCCATTTGTTGCACTCTACATACATACTTTCGACTGGACTAGTCCGAAAGGCGCCACACGACAAGCGGAGCCCTAAATGAAGCACAGGGTTCAGCATTCTGAGGGATGTTTTAGTGGTTGACCTATAGACAACGCTACCATAGTCCAATCGTGAATCTATCAAGCTGGTAAAAACACGTAAAAGAAGTTGTTTGTCAGCACCAAAAGAAATGTGCGACAGAACATTCAGGATAGTCAGTGTTTTTAAGCATTTATGTTTTATTTGTTTTATGTGTGGGATAAATGTGAGCTTTTTGTCACAAAGATTATACCTAAAAACTTGTGTTCCTTTTTGACAGGAATCGAGACACCATTGAGATGAATGTCTGGATCCGGCCGGATGAAACCCCTCTTGGAAAACAAGACACAAGTGCACTTCCCTGGATTAAATTTAAAACCGTTGCTATCTGCCCAACCAGCTAGATTGTTAACACCAAGCTGGACTTGGCGCTCGCAGACAGACAGGTTACAAGACTTAAAGGATAATTGTACGTCGTCTACATAAATTGAGCAGGAAATCGACGGTGGCAATGCCTTCCTAAGGAAATTCATTTTCACAATAAAAAGGGTGCAACTCAACACTCCACCTTGTGGCACTCCATTTCCTGCACATGAACCCTAGAGAGTGCAGTTCCAACTCGCAGGCGAAACTTTCTTTCGAACATGTAACTGACAAGCGTGTTCATCATGTTACCCGTTATGCCAAAGGACTTTAGATCGATGAGGATACCATGCCTCCAAGCAGTATCATACGCCTTTTCTAGATCAAAGAATACTGTCATGCAGTACCGCTTATGGAGGAAAGCATCTTTTATATACGCCTCTAATGCAACCAGTTGATCGTTGGTAGATCGCCCCGCCCTGAAGCCCGCCTGGCAGCTCTCGAGAAGACCATTGTACACTAAGAAGTACACGAGTCTCCTGTTTATCATCTTCTCAGAGAGCTTACACAGGCAGCTTGTCAGGGCAATGGGACGGTAACTGCCAGGAGAGGAAGGGTCCTTCCCTTCCTTTAGGACAGCCACTAGTATGGCCTCCCTCCAAGAGCGTGGAATGTGCCCCGAAAGCCATATTTTGTTGTACAGGTGTAGGAGTGTTTCAAGGGTGTCTGAGTGTAAGAATTGTATCATTGTGTAAGTAATCTTATCTGCACCTGGAGCTGAAGGTTTACATGTGGTCAAAGCAGCCTTCAGTTCATAAATTGAAAAAGGAGTTTTGTAAGAAGTGTGCGACTTGTTGCTTTCACGCAGTGACTTCTTCTCCGCAGATGTTTTGTGTTTCATGAAAGTGTTTGTGTAGTGTGCTGAACTGGACACGAGTTCCAAGTGTTGTGCAAGTGTGTTAGCCTGGTCTTTCAGTGTGTCCCCTGTTGTACTAACCAGGGGCAGGCTGTGTGTCTGTTCTTTTAGTTTTTGTATTTGTGTCCAGACTTTGTTGTGTCAGTGTATGAGTTGATGGAAGTGAGGAAGGTGTGCCAACTCTCCCTTTTCGCCTCACGATGCACTCGCTTCCCAAAAGCCTTTGCCCGTTTAAAAGAAATGAGGTTATCTGAAGTGGGGTACCGGCGAAGGACACCCCACGCCTTGTTCTGGGCCTCTCGCGCCCGCCTGCAGTCCTCGTTCCACCAGGGCCTCCTTGGGGTGCGGGACTCACTGGAGGCCTGGCGAATGGACTTTTCGGCGGCGCCGAGGATGTGCACCGTGATGAGTTGGGCGGCTTCCTCCACGTGTAGGTGTTTCATGGATGTGAGGTGTAGTTGAGATGTTTGTGTGAATGTGCTCCAGTTTGCTTTTGATTCATTAAACCTTTTATGGGAAGATGGACTGCTCGGGCCTATACCTATATATGTTAATGAAGTGGGGAAATGGTCACTACCATATAGGTGTGTGCCCCACCCCAATCAAGACATGGAGAGAGAACTGCGGAACCAATAACCAAGTCAAGATGCGAGTATGTATTGTGTCCCAAGTTATGGTATGTAGGCTGTTTTTTGTTGAAAGGTCATGCTCCGGAGGATGTAAGAAACTTCTCTATCAGGCGACCTCGGGCATCCGTTCTGGAGGAGCCCCAAAGAGAGTTGTGCGCATTAAGGTCGCCTGTTAGTATGTATGGTTCGGGCAGCTGGTCAACCAGTGCCTCAAAATTAGAGCTCAGAAGTGCAAAATCAGGACAGATGTAAATGGAGCATACCGTTATCAACCTATTAAATATTATTGTACGGATCGCTACAGCCTCGATGACAGTGTTTAAAGAGAGAGTGTGGCATGCTAATGATTTCCCGGCGATAATGGCCACACCTCCTGAAGATTGGGTGCAGCTAACCCTGTCCTTTCTGAATATCATGTACCTATTTAAGAAATTTGTTTGTTCAGAATTGAGGTGGGTTTCCTGGAGACACATGATGCTTGGCTGACTGGCATGCAGAATCTCATACACATCGTCAAGATTTTTAAGGAGGCCTCTGCAGTTCTATTGGATGATATTTTCTGTTCCCATTATTTAAATTTAAGAATGTCTGGAGTGTGTGTGTTCGTGTGTGTTCATGTGTCGTCTTTCGGGGCTGTTACCCTTGGATTGGGCTTTTTGGGCCTTTCTGTAGGCTTGGAAGTCGGTGGCCGCTCCTTGCGCTGCGTTGCAGGCAGGAACGGCCCGAGATCCATCTCGTCGTCGGATGTCCGAGGGGTGCCCGACGGACCGGGCATCCCGGACTTGGCCCCACTTCGGGAGCCCTTCGTTTGAGCCGCCACAGTCGGGGGCGCCAGAGGTGGCACGGGCGATGCGGTGACGGTGAGAGCCGATGCGGGGCCCCTGATGTCCATCTTCTCGACACCCTCCAACGCACTGGAGGACGGGGAGGCAGCGGCGGGAGCGGCACCGGTCCCAACAGAAGTGGTTTGCACCACAACCGCTGCTGCCTCAGCAAGCGGCGTGGTGCTGGGTTTGGCTGCGTGAGGCAGCCCAGTGGGGGGCGGGGGTGGGACCAGGTCAGACTCGCTGAGCTAGGTCCCTGTGGACACCAGACGCCGGAGTGACGTCACAGCCGCGGCTTACGCACAGGCGCCGGCGCGTGCCCAGTTGTGCGCCTTTGTTGCGCAGTAGCCAAGTCTGACGCTGCACCGAAGCTGCTTGATGGTCGTTTCGCGTGGCTCCTGGAGAGCCATGCTGCGCATGCGCGAGGAGCAGTGACTGGACTGGACTGGACTGGACTGGACTGGACTGGGCCGTACTGGACTGGACTAGATTGAATTGGATTGGATTAGATTGGACTGCTGAACCTTACCTCACGCTACGTATATCTCGGAATAGCCAAGCTAAGCCAGTGATAATTTTTGCTGTTCGAGTTGGACAACTTAGGGCCGGGTCCAAAAAAAGTCCTCCGACGCGAGGCACCCGGCATGACGTCCACCCAGCCGCGTAGGCGACGCCACGTCTCTGCTTCCTGTTACGTCATCGCGATCCGGCACCGCTCGACCTCGGGGAACACAGTTCCAGAGTTCGGGACGTGATCTCTTGCGTTCCCTTCTCCTCGCCCGTCAGGTGGGTTCATCCTCAAGTTAGAAGTACAGAAAAGCTCGCGCTACACAGGCTGAGCTTGCGAAGCCGGTTGCCGCTGGTTCTAACACGTGCTAACGTGATCCACTTTGGGAGAGATGTGAAAGCCAGCGGGCAAAACGATCCGGGCAAGCCCGTCATGACGAACGTTCAACAACAACTCCGGAAATCCATGCGAGGTGGAACGGCCGGGTCTCCGACGAAGGGAGAGGGACCGCCAGCTCTGCTGTTTCTCCAGCCTTGCACCACTACTGCAAGCTGCGCCAATTTTTTTTTTCCAATTGCCAATAAAAGAACGTATAGGGGTATTATGTTCATATACCTCAATGTGTGGTAGTAAATAAAGCATGTGAGCTCTTCTGATATAGTGAAGTAAGATGACACATGTCATAAATGGTAGTAGTTTGAAGTGGACGTTGCAAAACATTTCGGGAAATATATTTGTATTTATGGACATTGTGCTACCCACTGGTTGTTTGGATAACTCATGTAGAATTGTAGTTCTATGTATCTAAAACCGGCGTTTGTGATAAACGTAAAATTATCCTGTTTGGTACCTCCGTTGATTGATTGTAGGGTTTAACGCGCCGACGCAACGCAGGCGATGAGGCGCGCCGTAGTGGAGGGCTCCGGATTAATTTTGACCACCTGGGGATCTTTATCGTGCGCCGAAATCTCGTACACACGGGCGTTTTTGCTTTTCGCCTCCATCAGAAATTGGTACCTCCGTTGAGCTCCTCAATAATAATATACACGTGTAACCAGAGACTCAATTTTGAAGTGATTGTATCAAAGCACAGTTTACTGATATTGATTTATGACCTGGACATTCCACAAACGAGATAAAAAGGCAATGCGAATTGCAAGTACTACTTTTGATACAGGAATATTTATGCCAAAAAGTTGTAAGCATTTTTCTTCTAAGAGCGGACACTCCATCCTGATCGACCATTTTCTTCCTGGCCAGTTTCTTATGCGAGTGTTGCGCGTGTAGAGTGACATCGAGAATAGTTTTTGACACTTCCCCTGTTTCGTCACTCTTAAAATGGTCCCCTCTTAAGCCACGTGCTAGCTAGCAAAAAGGTGTAAGGCGAGTAAAGTGCGACAAATAACAAGAGCGAAATCCCCGAGCAGCGTAGCGTAGCGGCGGACGATGCGTGCCTGCAGCAAACACGACTACTCGTTACAAGACCGCAAAACGAGACGCCGGAGATGTGACGAGTGGAAGGATGATGGGAAGAATGCCGGCACAGGACTCGACGGTCACAGGGCTCGAGTGGTTCGTTAACGGGGCAAAGTTACTTCCCCGGCCTGCATTCCGTCCGCGCAACTCTTCACCTCCCAGAGTCCATCGGGGACACGTAGCAGATTGTCTGACGAAGGCGTATCCCCGTTGGGAAAGGCGGGGAAAGATGTCGTAGAGGGCGCGGGCAACCATACATCGCTCGTTCGTTATGTGGAGGAGGTCGGCCTCTGTTCTACTTAAGGGATTTATAAGTGCCTATTTCGAAGCTCCATTTCGAAAGCAAAAGCGCATTGATCGCCTATTCAAAGTACGCTATGCGCCCGACGAGCGACCCCATGTTGCCAGGAAGGTGGGTCATGCGCTTCGTTGTTTGCGTGTTTCGGCGAGCAACGGAAGAATGTAGCGGTTAAAACAAAAGCTAACCTACCAAATAAACAACCCTTACGGTGCTTCTACGCTGCCAATGGAGGTAATGGCATGACGTACGTTTAATCTCGCAGTTAGAAGGGTGTGACAAATATTGGCCGTATATATTCTCAAACTATACCCCGGTACCAGTGTCTTTTGCGAGTGCTTACAGACTTCACAAACCCTATTTCTCCGAACATACGTTTGCAATGTTAACCCCGCCGTCATGGAAGACCCATGGTAGTACCATTTACCCCTGCGCACAACAATCGTATCCTCACATATAAGTGTTATTTAGTCATCTTAAACACTACTGTCTGTGCCAGATTTGCTGCATTAAAATACTTAGGAATTTTATCCCGAACTGAAACCGTTTCTTCGAAATTGAAAGAGTTGGGAGTTTTCTTGTTTCATCATAGTCGTCATGTGCCCTCCCATTGGGTAAAGCTGGCTTTAGTGCAGTGCTTTTGGCCTAACTATATCGCCATCAGTGGGGCATGGAAGCTTATTTTTAGAATGGCTGATTGTGGGTAAACAGAACCCGGGGCCTTCTGTTTCCACCTTGGATAGCCGCGGGACAATGAGGACGACTGAGGAATGCAACCAGCGTTCCCCCTTCTCCCCATCGTCATGCGTTGAACGACAGCGAAGCGCTCATATCACGCCGTAAGCGAGGAGAGACCCTATAGCATAGCGCAGCGTTAGCGGACTTTCATCCGGGAAGGCGACGCAGGAGAGGGCGAGGACGGACAGTCGGCGAGGAGCCGCCAACGACGCCAAATGAGGTTGAAGCACCGCGGCGTGGGCTAAACGTGTTTCCGAGCTCCGTTTTCTCTGGCACGCGTGGTTTACACCGCTAGCGCTAATTATGCGTTACAGGGAGTCAGCCAGGTCCACTACCCACGAAACACGGTATTTTTAAATGCACTGTTAACAACAATGTCCACGTAAGAGGCCACCCAAAGAAGGTAGTTTATGAAACGGACTAGCCGGGTGTGAAATTTTCAGTTTGCTTACATTCATGTCTGTTGGAAACTGTCCGTTCCCAGCAAACCCTGATTGACTGAAAGCCGACGATGAGGCGTTAAGCAGCACGACCAAAGCTTGGGGGTCGCTTCGTTGCACGTCATCAGTCAGAGGCCTAATAAGTGCATCTACGTCCTCTCAGAGACAGGCGCGGAGTGGACGCTTTTGAAGCAAAAAAAGCTCAGTGTTACGCCCTTCAGGAAATATCGTAGGTTTAAAAAGACGGCACGATAGCTATCTCGAAGGCGAATCGTAAGACAAAAATGTAAAAATGTAAAATATTTTAGAGTATGCAGTTAACTCCCGTTACGACGAACACGCTTAAGACGAATTCTCGCTTATGCCGAACAACATGATAACGTTTGTTCAGTTTCCGCAGACTGAATGCAAAAACAAAATCCGCTTAAGACGAACAGCCTTACACGTACTCTTCGGGAAGACAAGCAACTTTTGGGGTGACCAGCACTGCTGGGGTTTTCGGTAGCGAAAATTTCAGTCTTGCAGGGTGTGGCGGGGCATTCACGCGAACACATGGAAAGAAAAGTAAAAGAAAACCACAGCGCGAAGCGAATTCGTACCACACAGGAAGAGAAAGAGCGCTAAAAAAGATAGGCCTTGCCTAGAGTGCCGTCCGACGGTATTATAAGCACTCCACTATATCGACGTCAACCGGCGTTTTGTGGCAAAATTGCTGTGTCTGGCAGTACATCGCTCTAGATAACGTAAAGCTAGGCAACCTAATTTAAACATAACATAATATAACCTAACGCACACAAAGAAATAATTTAAAACACCAAAACTAACCTAAGGCATAAAAATTACACCTAAATTAAATACTGAAAAAAAAGTTACCGTTAAGTTGTTAATAGTGCAGCGGACAGGAACTGTTTCCTGTATTTCCGTACAATAAAAATTCCCCCGCACCTCCCCGAGGGGGATTGTGAGGATGCAGAAATGCATTGCCTGCGGTTCCTCTAGTTCGACGCTGTCATCGAAGTGATCGAGCCGACTCCAATCGACCCGAACGTTGATGGCGCGATACAGTGGGGTGTGTTCCAGGTGCTTGAGCCAAGCCAGGATTTTGCCGCGCTTCACCAACCCGCGCTTGTACGTTGCCGGACTCATCAGCCTCCGCTTGATGTGAACGTCGAACGCAACGTCATCGGGTACCATGCCAGGAAGGCACCGCACAACCTTCGATACATCGATGGGCACGTTCACCGCCTGTCCCTTGATTCCAAACTTCCCGTTGCCTCGAGTCAGCCGCCTGATGCTCATGAAGGGGAGTCGAGGCGCGATGAGCCGCTCTTCGACCGGGTTCAGATCGGGAAGATGCGCCGGCCGAGGAGGATAACGGTAGCCAAAACTTACGCAGCCCTCCTCTTCGCAGCTTTGTCTTCTTCTCCTTCTTCTTCTTCAGCGGTTCCCCTACGGGAAGATGACGATGGTGGTTGAACGCGAAGCTATCTCGTGATGGATTGTTTGGTTGGCCAATCCCTAGGGGCATCATGCCACAATCATCATCAGACGCGCTGCGGACGCCCGCCAACGTACGCAAGACAACCCCCGGCTCTAATGCATTTCTGCATAAAAAAAACCGAAGCAAGAGCCGGTCTTGAACCACTGACTTTAGGATCAAGAAGCTAAGACGGATCATCTACACTACAACGACAGACTCTTTCGGCGGTGCTCGCCTAGTGTTAAATATTCGAATGTCGTCGGACGGCACTCTAGCCATGCCTGCAACGATCAGCTAGAGTACCGTCGGACGGCACTCTAGACACTGCGAAAAAGATACGCAGATAAACATACCACTTCTACGACCCACTACCCGCTAACCCAGTGGCAAAGCAAATAAAACAAAAGAGCGAGGACGGGTCTTGCGGCCGCTTTGCTCTTGAGGGGGGAGGCGCAAAACTAGGAGGATTAAACGTAAACAAATGGACGACCGAGGCTTCCTGTTCGCGAACGTAGCAGCTCTCCTTCCCAATGTCGTTTCTCGTCGGGAGCACGTGAGTGTGCGTTAGTTCGCGTCGCGAGTGGCACCGCATCACCGCCGCGAAAGCGAGCATTTCTCTATGTGTTTCTGCTGCGTTGCCGCTTGAGGTAGCGGGTGTACTCTGTCCGTTGCCGCCCGCTTGGACTCGGTAAAACCAGGCAAGGGCACTTGAAGATAGTCTCAATTTTTTTCTGTTTCCTCCATTGTAAGTCTACGTCATTCACCGTTTTGAAGCAAAATATATGCAGGCACTTGGGGATGTTGCCGATTCTTTTTTGGGGGGAGGGCTTCTGATAAGATGTACTTCCGAAAAGACGAAGATACCATCATGATCCCTTAGAGTTTTTCTCAATGGGAGTGCACTGCAATGTCTTATCCGTCTAGGGTGTGCGCACGTGGGTGTCTGAATTAGGTAATGCAACTTTGTGGAATCCCTCCATATACCGGAGCTTCAGTGCAGCGATTCTTGTCAACCTTGGGTTCCTAAGACAGTTCCAGCGTGCACGAGCAGACAATTTGTTTTGCATCCTCGCCTCGAAAAACAAGAACTGTGGTACTGCAACCGCTTTCTTCCTCCGTCTTCACCACACTTCAAAAGCCGTCAAGTTATTTACTTCCGCCAATCGCACCCTCTGCCGTCCGACGTTTTCCACTACTGGAATACTGAACAGCCTAGGACTCGCATGCTATCAGGTATGTTGAGTTTTCTCCAACATTCAACCCACATATTGCAGCGCAGCTGTTTACGAGACTAGGAAGCAGGATTTTATTGCACCTGCACGCAAAAACGATAGCCTCCAAAGACCAAACTTAGAGCGATAACAGGCTACCGAGTTTATATTTTCTTACAAAATGGTTTATACCACCCTGAATTGCCTTCTTAGTAATTCCCGTATCAAGTGCGAAGGTTATCGGCGTTAGCTTGTTGAGCTTACAAAAAACAAACTGGCAACAATAAGGTGCTAGGGACTACGCTGCACTTAAAAACGTTTTCCAAGCCATGCATCTGTGTCTAGAATCGAGCAGATTTCAAAGAAATGTATTTAAGCTTGGCCATTGTAATCTGGCTTCCCAGATTTTGCGTTCCTTACTAAAAGTGCTAATAAAAAAATTAGTGCCTTTCCACTCTGTGAAGAAGGATGACCTGCATAGCTGGACGCAGTCCACGGAGCACACGCAACAAAACACGTTTGTCGTAAGTTGCGATGGAGCATATTTCCTAGCCCATTATCTGAATGACCCTCTGAAGGATCCAAGGTTTGTTTTTGCAGATAAACATGGGACTGCCTGTGTCCCTCTCGCGTCGTAAGCATCTTACTGTTTGTGTAAGGCCGGGTTCAGACTGTTGCCGCAATTGCCGCAAGGACTTAAACAATGACGTTATTTCACGTCTCAGCTAAGCGAACTGCGTGACATGGCATTTCTTTACGTCCATAGATACGATATGGGTTTTTCGTCGGTAACCTGAACTTAGCCTAACACACAATCCCAATCCACTCTAGCACTAAGGACTCCGGACAGGTCCCAATGGGCCGTTTAACTTCCGCGTTTAAATCTCGCACCAGCACAACAGACAGCCTCCATCAGTACGGGCATGAAACCTATAGCTGCGCGTGCACGCCTCCGCTCCTCCCTACCACTATTTTTCACTACAAAACTGCGCACGCATAAACCGGGAACCAGTCATGTACGCGTGCTTAGAAGTGACATACGCCTTAACGGCTGGTTTCGTTAGTTTTAGGAGGCAGCCCTTTGGCAGCCATTACCTGGTCTTCGCGGGAGCGGTGTCTGTTCTTGACTGCGTAACCGAGAGAGCGAGCGGAGCAGAGACGAAAGAAAGAAAACGGAGATGAGCGTCTAGCGAAGGTTGAAGTGGAGTACGACACATGCGGCTACCGCGTCATCTGTCTCACTGCCTTCCCTCACAAATGTTTCATGTGTCGCCACCAAGGAGCGCCCTCCCCCTCAACATTTCCCCAGACGCTGTTCCATTCTCCCCTAATCCAAACTTCTTGACGTTTGCGCGGGAGGTTCAAACACGATATGCAACAACATGCTCGCTGCTCCCTTGGGCTGGGCTAATCCGAATCACGTGGAATTTGCGCGGGAGGTTCGAACACGATTTGCAACATGCTGGCTGGTGGCGGCGGTGCACTGCAAGGTAGCTGCGGAGTAGCGCATGCCGTCGTACGTTTGCTGATCACGCCCACACTTCCTTAGACGCATTAGAAATGCGCCGTGACCGAGAAGACTTGTGGGGATTCTCCCCTGTGAGCGCCCACGTTAGGCCGTTCAAACTGCCGCGCGCCACCTCTCCTGCCATCTGGGAACACACGGCAGAAAGACTGTGCGATGGAGGGGGGGCGTGGCACATTTTTGGGCACGCTAGATAAGGGCAGCGGCGCTTGGTAGCGGGGGGAGTTGCCGGCCGGGAGCGCCGCCGGTCACAAGAGAGAAGCCACCGCCGTCAGCCACCTCGAAGAAGACGCACGTCAGCAAGGCCCGCCGTTCGTCCCGCCGTACCGTAAGCCCTGGGACCCTGAAGTGCTTTTGTTATGTGCTTGGCGGATTGTATCCCCTGTTCCATTTATATTTCATTTTCCACTGCTTGAGTAAAGCGCAATTGTTCCTCTTGCAATGTTCTGTGCGTGATGTTTTGACGAGGCCGTTGCCTGAACCCCCCTCGGTAAGCAGAACGACCTACAGTGGCGCCCAACGTGTATTTAGGCTAGCACAGTCCTTTGTCAGCAAGACGCTTACGCACAGGAGCAAATTGCGACTAAAACTTTCGTGCATTTGTTTGCAAGTGGCAGCTGTGTCTGGAACTTAGCACTTCAGCTTAGCGAAATGTATTTTGCTGCTGAAAGCCGGGTATAATGTTGTTGCTCTTACGCCCGACTTCATTTCTTTTCAACGAGCCTGCGCACTACCCAGCTTTCCTTTCCGCGGCACCGAATGTCCAGTTTTCCGGCGAGCGCCGCAACTGATAAGCATTACCCGCAGTTGACTTTGTGCTGGTGCGTGCTCGATTTATACGGTGGCATCTTTGTAGCTCCTTCGCCCGAGTTCGTTGGTTCTCGGAGTTTCGTTGGCGTCCAGCAATGAAGTCCGCTGCCGACGGAAAGGAACTTCGTTCGGGAACAGTCGTCGGGGCCACGGCCCCCGACACCGCCTTCAGCGAAGCTCTCACCACAGTGGCCGGCTTATGTCAAGCTCTTACGCAACACCTGGGCACTCTACAAGACCCGGCGCCCCGTCTTCAGCCTGACATCCCAACCTACCGCGGCTATGACGACCGTCTGTCCGTCGCGGATTTCCTTGACAAGCTCGATGTCTACAAGGCCGCCGTCGGAGCGTCGGACACTCGTATGCTAACCAGGGTATTGCCACTGGTTTTCCAAGGGCCTGCAGCCTGCTGGTGGCGCCTGCAGTCCCCGTTTGCGTCGTGGGCCACCTTTGTGGTAAGCTTTCGGACTGAGTTCCTTCCGCCTGGATACGAGACTCGCATTCTCCGTGAGTTAGATCTCTGGACGCAACACCCTAACGAAAGCCTGTTAGAGTATGTACGTGCTATGCAGGAACTATACAGGAGAGCGGCCCCAGAGACTACTTCAGCTGAGCAAGTTGCCCGTGTGTTACGGCAGTGCCATCCTCGGTTCCAGCCGTATTTGTATGCTCAAACGTACGCGGATTTGAATGCAGTTGCTTCGAACGCGCGCGCTATTCAGGAGTGCCTGCTCGCCAAATTGCAGTATGCACCACCGCCAACGACGAGCCAATCCTTGGAGCCCAGCTGTGCCTGGAACGGGCCTGGCGCTTTCCAGTCGTGGGCGCCGCAGTCCGCGACACACCGGGCTTTGGATCCGGGCGAATTTGCACCAAGAAGGCGGCCGCAGAACCGATACCGTGACCGCACTCCAGCCAACGCGGGCTACGGGGTCGTGGGGCACCCGGTCCCAGCCAACGCGGGCTACGGGGCCGTGGGCCACCCGGTCCCAGCCAACGTGGGCTACGGGGCCGTGGGCCACCCGGTCCCAACCAACGTGGGCTACGGGGCCGTGGGCCACCCGGTCCCAGCCAACGTGGGCTACGGGGCCGCGGGCCGCCCGGTCCCACACGAAGACGAGCCATCCGGCGGACGAATGTGGTACGGACGCAACCAGGCCCGTCAGCAGGGGCCCGCCACCGAGGACAGATTTCCGCGTTCGGGAAACTTCACGTCCCGGCGTCGCTGAAGCCAGGCAGCGAGTCGCAGCGGGCCAACACACCTGGTAAATCTTTTCTTGTGCCTTCGGTGGATCGCATGCAGTATCCCCCCAAGCTAGTGTCACCAACCATTCGTGTCAAAGTGCTTGGCAAGATCGTAACTGCACTCCTTGATACCGGTTCCACAGTTTCCCTTATCGGCGATATGCTTTTCGAACACTGCAAGGCAAAGCGGGTAAAATTTCGCCATACCGAAGTTATGCTTAGGATGGCGTCGAGCGCGGCCGCGGAGAGCACAAACGCTGTTCGGTTACGCATATCGGTTAGCTCCCGCGCTAAGAGACAAAGGTTTTTGTATCTCAAGGGCTTGTCGGTTGCCATGATCCTAGGCACAGATTTTATCGCAGATGTTGCTATGCGGTTGGACATCAGAGCTGGCGGGTACTACCTTGGCGATGACCCAGGTTTTTTCCCGTTTGAGACCTCGGCGGGTCCCCCGTTACCCTGCAGGTCTCGCGCTGCTTTGTCGACTGAAAGCCTGCCGGCAGACCTGTTACAGGAGCTGCAGAATTTCAAAGGAACGTCGTCTCAGCGCAAACAGCTCGAAGACCTCCTGCGCCAGTATGCGGACATGTTCACGGAAAAACCAGGAAAAACGGATGTCTTGCAGCATCGCATCGACACTGGGAACGCAAAACCATGGCGATGCAGCCCACGACCAATGAACGCCCCCAAGAGAGCGCTTGTCGACAAAGCCTTGGACGAGATGCTCGACACCGGCGTCATTCGTCCATCAAAGAGTCCTTGGGCGTTCCCCGTCGTCCCAGTCGGTAAGAAAGATGGATCTATGCGAATCTGTGTCGACTACCGAAAACTGAATGCCATGACGGAACGAGATGCCTATCCGTTCCCGTCGGTGACCGAAATAACGTATGCCGTGGCAGGCGCGAAGTATTTCACGACCTTGGATTGTTCACGTGGCTATTTACAAATAGAAATGCACCCAGACGATGTACCGAAGACCGCGTTTACATGTCACCGAGGGTTGTTTGAATTCGTGCGTATGCCTTTCGGTCTAAGCAATAGCCCCAGTTCATATCAAAGGATGATGGACATTGTTCTGGGTGACGTGAAACACGAATTCGCTTTGTGTTATCTCGACGACGTCACTGTCTTTTCACGCTCGTTCGAGGAACATGTGGAACATTTGCAGATAGTGCTACAGCGCATGCGCGCAGCCGGGCTGACTATACATCCCGGCAAAGTACAGCTGGCCGGGGAAAAAATCAACTTACTCGGATTTGTTGTTGACAAGGGCGTTCTGCGACCAAATCCAGAGAAACTGCAAGCCATACTCCAATACCCGCCGCCGAGCGACGTCAAAAGCTTGCAACGGTTTCTTCGCATGATTGCGTTTTATCGCCAGTTCATTCCCCAGTGCGCGAACATCTCTGTACCGCTCAATGAACTACTTCGCAAAGGCAAGAAGTGGTGTTGGGCGTCCAAACAACAGACCGCTTTTCAAACCTTGCTGACAGCATTAGCAGAAAATGCGTCTTTGCAACTCCCTGACCTAAACAAGCCGTTTGTGGTACAAACAGACGCCAGTGAATTCGGCTTGGGGGCGGTACTTCTGCAAGAGTGGGATCAAGTGTTGAGACCAGTGGCTTTCGCCAGTCACACTCTGACGCCAGCCGAACGCAATTATTCCGTCACCGAAAAGGAATGCCTAGCGATTGTGTTCGCGCTGAAAAAATTTGACATGTTTCTAGACGGAGCATGCTTCACCATTCAGACTGACCACCAAGCTCTCTCCTGGCTTCAGAGGCTTCAAAACCCAGCAGGACGACTCGCTCGTTGGGCACTCGCGCTGCAACGTTATGACTACTCCATCGAATACAAGAAAGGCACCACTAATACAGTTGCTGACGCGCTGTCACGCGCTCCCCTTTTTACTGATACACAGGTGGAAAACGAAGAAAGTATGGTGGTTGCAGCAGTGCAGGCCCCCACGAACGACCATTGGGGATCGTTGGTGAGCCAGCAGGACTTGGTTGCGGCACAGCGGAGCGATGGTCTATGTCGCAAAGTCATCGACAAGCTCTCGACAACAGACTCTCCAGAAGCTTCCCGGAACGACGAGGTTGACAGCTACTTGCTTGGAAATCATGGTATTCTGCTGCGATACATTCCCCAGGCAGACGACGACTCAACACAAACTCCTTTCCGAGTTGTCGTTCCCCGCAAGTTGCGTAAGTTGTTCATCGGCTACTACCATGACTCCGCTCTGGCGGGTCACTCGTCTGGGCAAAAAAACCTATGAAAAGTTATGTCGCACAGCAACTTGGCCGGGAATGCGACAAGATGTACTTCGGCACGCTCGCTCCTGCCCCATATGCCAGAAGACCAAACCACGTGGAGGCCTGCCGCTTGGAACAATGACCTCCGTCCATAGCACCTCGCCGTGGCAAATCGTTGCATGCGACGTGATGGGGCCGTTTCCTCGAAGTCCTCGAGGCAACCAGTTCTTGTTGGTAATTACAGACCACGTCTCAAAGTGGGTCGAGTTGTTTCCTTTGCGGAAGCTAACCTCTCAAAAGGTGTGGGAATGCCTCCTGGAAGTGTTCACGAGGTTTGGTTTCCCCTCGCAGTTAATCACGGACAACGCGACGTATTTCACCAGTAAGGTTTTCCGAGATTCTTGCCACGCCTTGGGAATACGTCACACCCGCACCTCGGCTTACCACCCGCAAGCGAACATTACGGAACGGGTCAACCGAAACCTTAAATCGATGCTCATTGCTCACACTGGCCGTCACAAGGACTGGGACAACAAGCTTTCCGAGATGGGCTTCGCAACGCGGACAACGATTAACAGATCTACCGGTTTCACGGCAGCGCAACTGAATTTTGGCAGAGACCTCAAGTTTCCTCTCGACAGTTCGCTCCAACCCACGCAGAATCGCACTGATAAATCCCCCGCGACATTCGCGGCTGACCTTCGCAAGCGGCTAACAGAGTCTGTCCGGGAGGCCCGCGAACATCTCGACATCTCCCGACTCGACCAGACGTCCCAGTACGACAAGCGCCGACGGGACGTAGAATTTTCCATGGGTGATCTTGTGTTGAAGCGAACACATCCACTTAGTGATGCGTCGAAGGGCTTCACCGCCTCACTTGCACACAGGTGGGATGGCCCGTACACCGTGGTGGGTAAGTCTAACCTGTCGTATGTGCTGAAAAACTCTTCCACAGGTGCATCGTACGGTCCGGTGCACGTGTCCGAACTAAAGCGGTATTTTTCGCGCGAGGATACAGCCAACGGGAATCAGCTAAAAGACTGCCGCGGAAAGCGCGCGACACATGAGTATTCCCCGTCACCACGATACAATCTGCGCATGCGTCACTAACTACTGGCTCATTTGTGTTTTCTTTGCTTTTGCCTGCAGAAGATGTCTCGGTACAAGACCCGAACAGGGGATTCTCCCCTGTGAGCGCCCACGTTAGGCCGTTCAAACTGCCGCGCGCCACCTCTCCTGCCATCTGGGAACACACGGCAGAAAGACTGTGCGATGGAGGGGGGGCGTGGCACATTTTTGGGCACGCTAGATAAGGGCAGCGGCGCTTGGTAGCGGGGGGAGTTGCCGGCCGGGAGCGCCGCCGGTCACAAGAGAGAAGCCACCGCCGTCAGCCACCTCGAAGAAGACGCACGTCAGCAAGGCCCGCCGTTCGTCCCGCCGTACCGTAAGCCCTGGGACCCTGAAGTGCTTTTGTTATGTGCTTGGCTGATTGTATCCCCTGTTCCATTTATATTTCATTTTCCACTGCTTAAGTAAAGCGCAATTGTTCCTCTTGCAATGTTCTGTGCGTGATGTTTTGACGAGGCCGTTGCCTGAACCCCCCTCGGTAGGCAGAACTACCTACAGACTGCAACCCCTGCTGCGCACAATTTGTAGTAATCGTCAGTGCATTTTTTTACGCCCATCCGTGCTTCAGTTTATTTGTCGCAATCATGTGATAGCCGCATACCGCCGTTAGCTGCCGCCTGCGCAACTTTACAAGGGGGCATTGGTGGAGGCGAGAAGGAAAATAGCTGTGAAAGAGGTGCCAACAGTGGGGAGGAGGAGCCCCGGAACGGCGCCGAGTAAATCGATGGCACCGGAATGAAAACTCGGGGGGGGGGGGGGGGGGGGGGTTAGACATATACTGCTTTGCAGTAAAAAATGTCGTAGCTTACACTAGTTGCGCAAGGCTGCAGAACCAGCAGAGCTGGGGGTCGACTGAGCTTCACCCCACACTGACAGCTGATCCCAGGAGAGAGGGAGCAGCCGGACCCCAGCTGTGCAAAGCCATTTTTGACGGCACTCTTAAGCATAGATATGGTGGTGGTGGTGGTTGTTATTGTGTGGGATCGGGGGGGACGGGGGTTAGCTGGCTGGATATGCCAGCAGTTGCTCTGCCCGAGCTTCTTCTATTTACTCAATGGCAGGGTCCTTTCACCCCAAGTCTGCCAGTTCCGTCTCTTTAAGGAAGCTAAGAAGAAGGCGCGACACCTCCCAGCGCCGCATCCCATGTCCCATTGGGAAGACGATGTGGTCCAGGGTGTTGTGTGGTGCCGCCAACTTTTGAATCGCTGAGAGAGAATTGCAGTCCGCTCGGCATCATGCCCTGGCCAACACATTACAAAATAATGAACATCCCCTATCACTGCGCATGACGAACACAGAGGTGACCGCATGAGGCCCACCTTGAATAGCAATGCTAGGGTCTTCGCTGAGCCCGTTCGGATGCGGTATAGCAAAGTTGCCTCCAATTTCGTAAGTCCCTTGATTGATTGATTGTAGGGTTTAACGCGCCGACGCAACGCAGGCGATGAGGCGCGCCGTAGTGGAGGGCTCCGGATTAATTTTGACCACCTGGGGATCTTTAACGTGCGCCGAAATCTCGTACACACGGGCGTTTTTGCTTTTCGCCTCCATCAGAAAAGCGGCCACCACGACCGGGAATCGAACCCGCGACCTCGTGCCCAGCAGCGCAACGCCTTAGCCACTGAGCCACCGCGGCGGGTCGTAAGTCCCTTCGTGACGCAGGCTGGGGATATCGATCTCCCAAGTACTTAAAATGTTTGACGGCTGTTCGCTTGAAGTCATCCACGGATAGTGGAAAACTTTAACAGTCGGTGCAAATGAAAGACCAATAAAGTATATACAGTGTTTTCTACAGTAGCAATCGTCGTCATCCCTTTCGTTGTCGTCTACCGACGCCAGAGCCGCGTAGGGATAATCACCTTGCAGCGTGTCCTCGCCCCGGTGGACCTCCACTGCTTTGTCAG
Organism: Haemaphysalis longicornis; assembly: GCF_048455015.1. Lineage (NCBI taxonomy): Eukaryota > Metazoa > Arthropoda > Arachnida > Ixodida > Ixodidae > Haemaphysalis > Haemaphysalis longicornis. The sequence goes on from NW_027526225.1 coordinate 42,306,701, forward strand.
CTGGTCCAGTGGCCGTCGCCATGTGTGTATTATGAATCGATGGCTTTAACAATTCGTTGTCACCGTCTTCGGCGCGGCGTACCCGTGGCGCGCCAGTCGCTACACGGCGACGACGACGAATGCGGGAGTTCCGCATGTGGCGTAAGCCCACGCGCAAGCATGGACGACGCCGGGAGGTCTTTGCGAGGCACTCGCTCACGTGCGCACGGGGTTTTCTGTCTCCACCGGACGGATTTGCGTCAGCCTAAACAGCTCTGCTGGTGAAATGTGATGTGAACGGAGACCGATTACCGACTAAAGCGGCCTCCGACGAGCGTGCAGTGGAGACGGCACGTAACCTACGAACAAGAGCCGACGATGGGTATCGTGAGTTAGATTACGTAACCGACGAGCAAGAGCCGACGATGGGTATCGTGAGTCAGATTTTGGCGAAGGGTCAAGATGCCAAATTGGAAATGGTCAAGGGCGTGTACGACAGGCCCCAGAGAGAATTTCTTAGTTGTTATTTACCCCTATTGTGTGTAGGAAAGGTTTGGATGCTCTACAAGCGACCGAAAAGTTGAATTTTATTTTGTTTGGTTTTATTGGACATCATTCGTACGTATTTCACTAGGAGCTAACGAGGAGGCGGTTCCAGGGCGATGCTGAAGAGGGGGG